>NC_086452.1:417573565-417880857 GCF_028390025.1 Pseudophryne corroboree | reverse complement strand
AACAACTGTTAGGGCTTTTTTGTGGGTTTTTTTTTCCTTTAGCATTGCGCAGCGAGTAATTAAGATAAAAATCGACATGGCTAAGACACGGCGTAATACCCTCTTTACTGATACTGTACAGGATTGCCTAGATCTTAACTAAGGTGGCAGGTTAGGGGTAGGTGTGACTTTGAGGAACGGTGTACACCGATCAACACCACAAACACTGGTGAATCCGCTCTACGTTGACCAAGGCTGGTTCCTATTCTATACTGTTGAATGGGAATGTTTTGATTCTTAAAGTTGCACATCCGAAGGGAAGAACATTTCTAAGCACACTCTCAATGTAAGAATAAGAAAAAGAAATAAAGCTTGAAAAAAAAAAAATTGCCACATGTAATGAGCACTTTCCCAATGTTCCCTCGCTCATGGTTAATTTAAGCCATAAATTGGGCTAACCCGAACAGCAGTTTAGGGGAAAGCAGGAGAGTTCAATGTAATTAAATAAGTGAGTCTAAAGCGGTGGGAAGGTGGCCTGTCCTGCAACATTTATATTATAGACATTGTGCCTCCTTAAGGTGTGCGGTCATCCATGGCAACCAGGTGCAAATGATGCAAGTGTGCTGTCACCTATAAAAATGAGGCGCGAATGACACAAGTTACCTATGGCAACCAGGTGCAAATGGCACCACTGTTGCCTAGAGCAACCAGATGGAAGTAGCACAAATATGCAGTCAACTTTAACAACCAGGGAAATGTAACAAGTTTGCTGTCACCCATAGCAACCAGATGCAGCTGGTAAAGGTCTGATCTTACCTACGAGGCAGAAATATTGTGTAACTATAGCTAAGGGCACATCACATGCACACGTATGCCAGATTGAACTACTGTAAAGTAACAGGAGTTACTGGGTCTGCATACTATGACCATATAACTGTATCCCGAGACCACCCTCGTGCCCCGACTGAATAATAGACCAGTATCAAAAACTCTTAAGGACACATATGTGCGGAACATGTGTTGCTTTCTGCTCACACCCAAATCCAAGTATTTCTCTCCTCTGTGGTCCAGCTGGCCCTACGTCCTGGACAGCTGAAAACACAACCCCCACAGCACAAACAAAAGGTTTCCAAAGACAAGGTACTCGAAGATCAAGCTTCATTATAAATGTTTTTGTTTTAGATCTGTACGTGGCTTGGAACGTTTTGAATTGCTTATTTAGTTTACTGATTTGTGCATTCCAGCAGAGGAACTTGCAAAAATAGAGATTCGTCATTCCTGGTTTAAACTTACCACATGTGCAGAGAGCAAAGTATTGTCATGCAGTAGTTACCAGCGAGGAGAAGGGGGGGGGGGCGATTACTCTCCTGTCTGGTTTTCTTCTTGCAGTTTAGATTAAAACCAGTGAAGCAATTACTGTATATATATTTTTTAATAAGTACATTGGTTTCATTAGTATTACAATAACTTTACTGATCACAATGTTCATTTAAACAATATACTCCAATAATGCTGAGATCTCATACACTAAGGGGAGACGCTGAGAGACTCGTGTAGCGTTGAACACATTTGCGCCCCGAATATAATAAGGAATAAAATAGGGGTCTATTCATGAAGCAGTGAAAAGTGTGGAGAAGTTGCCCATGGCAACCAATCAACATTAAAGTAACATTTATAATTTGCATACTAAACAATTGTACGGAGCAGCTGATTGGTTGCCGTGGGCAACTTCTCCACAGGCTCACTTCTCCACTGTTTTCACTGCTTCATTAATAGACCCCCTATGGGATTATGGTCAGGATATGCACCAAGTTTAGCAGTTAGCAGCCGATTGGCTGGTACTTAATCTCTCTCCACTTTGTCACTCTTCAAGGCTTAGTACATCTCCCCCAAGATGTTTTTAAAGACAAGCATGTGTTGTTTTCGCCTTTACAATCAAATGGGAATATTCTTTCCTGTCAGTCCAATAAGAAATATGAAGTAATGCTAAAAGACAGCAGCCATGACAGTGCCAGAGGTCTGTCAGCCAATGGCCCTCATTCCAAGTTGATCGCTCGCTAGCTGCTTTTAGCAGCATTGCAAATGCTAGGCCGCCGCCAACTGGGAGTGTATCTTAGCTTAGCAGAATAGCGAACGAAAGGTTAGCAGAACTGCTACTAAATAATTCCCTGCAGTTTCTGAGTAGCTCCAGACCTACTCCTAGATTGCGATCAGCTCGGTCCGTTTAGTTCCTGCTTTAACGTCACAAACACGCCCTGCGTTCGGCCAGCCAATCCCCCGTTTCTCCAGCCACTCCTGCGTTTTTTTCCTGGCACGCCTGCGTTTTTTAGCACACTCCCTGAAAACGCCAAGTTGCCGCCCAGAAACACCCACTTCCTGTCAATCACACTACGATCGAGCGATGAAAAAAACGTCGCTCGAGCTTGTGTAAATCTCCAAAGTTTTGTGTTAAATTACTTAGCGCCTGCGTGCTGTGTACCATGCGCATGCGCATTTTTCACCTAATCGCTGCGTTGCGAAAAACGGCAACGAGCGAACAACTCGGAATGACCACCAATCAGCAGAGACTTGCTAGTCGTAGTGACGCATTTATACCTGGGCATCCAGCTTTACCTCAGCCGCAGTAATGTAAACATGCGCTTATTGTACTTGGCCTATGCCTGTCCAGACCTTCCCATACCCAATTCAGCCCCTCCAAGTGTAAAAATCCTGTATACAAAAATTTGGTTCTCATGCATGGTACAGATATTTATTTTTGCTACAAAAATAGAGCTAGGTAGGTAGGTGCACACCTGAACAATTTCACCCACAATCATAGCAACTTTACTAGTTTCTGAGCAATAAAATTATATGTACACACTAGTGATTTATATGTCCTAAGAGGGTTGGGCTTGAAATGGCAGTCAGAATACCGAATGCGGCATCCCGATGATCAGAATCCCGACAGGCTAAACCTAACCCTCCCACCTCCGCAGCCTAACCCTAACCAACCCTGCGGCTGCATAGACCTAACCCTCCCACCCCCTAACCCTCCCTGGTGGTGCCTAAACCTAACCCCCCCGCCTCCGCAGCCTAACCCTAACCTACCCTGGTGATGCCTACACCTAACCCTCCCACCCCCTAACCCTAACCCTCCCTGGTGGTGCCTAAACCTAGCCCTCCCGCCTCTGCAGCCTATCCCTAACCAACCCTGTGGCTGCATAAACCTTACCCTCCCTGGTGGTGCCTAAACCTAACCCTCCCACCCCCGCATCCTAACCCTAACCCTCCCTGGTGTTGCCTAAACCTAACCCTCCCGCCTCCGCAGCCTAACCCTAACCCTCCCTGGTGGTGCCTAAACCTAACCACCCCGCCTCCGCAGCCTAACCCTAACCAACCCTGGGCCGCATAAACCTACCCCCCCCATCCCCCCTCACAGCCTAAACCCCCCCCCCTTCCTTCCCCATCACAGCTTACCTCTCTGGCGGCCAGGCGGATTCTCGTTCAGGATCCCGCTGCCGGGCTGGTGACCCTATTCGGGTGTCGAGATTCTGGCGTCTGTATTCTGCCTGCCGGGATCCCAATCTAAGTTAGTCACAAAGGTGGCTATTTAAATGAATTATCGTCTGAAAAGTTGGACAGATCAGAAATTCACGGGGCGGTATTCAATTCTTTTCACTCCCTTCCACACCTGTTCTGTTTCTGCCCTCGTAGGCGTGGTATCCTTATTATAGCGCGCTACCCCTGGGGTAGCGAGGCACCCAACAGTTTACACAGCAAAACCTAATTACTATGGGTGTGATATGCGCGATAACGGGGATCATTTTAGAAAGGAGATTGGGCGTGATATATCATTTGAATACCACCTGCAGAGTCTAAAAAATGTGGATGAAATGCAAGTCAGATCCAATTGTCCGACCCGCCTGGTTTTATAACTGTAATCGGCCTTGGCTGCTGTGTACTCACACTAAGGGGTATATTTACTAAAATTCGTATTTTTCTGAATGAGGTTAAAGTTCAAACACGAATGACATCGAAAGTGTGAATTTGCAACTTTTTTAATTTTGTACGCCTCATTTACTATGCTGTCGTATTCTGCATTTTAATTTTTTCCGATGTCGATGTCATTCGTAATTTCGGCCAGTGTTTTACGTGAGTGATTAGTAAAACACTGCCGAACTTAACACAATGAATCCCGGCCGGATCTGTGAGATCCGTGCAGGGCTTCATTGTGTACCTTTAAAACAGTGTTTAAAGAGTTAAAAATCAGAAAAAAAATTGCGTGGGGTCCCCCCTCCTAAGAATAACCAGCCTCGGGCTCTTTGAGCCGGTCCTGGTTGTAAAAATATGGGGAAAAATTGACTGGGGATCCCCCATATTTGAATAACCAGCACCGGGCTCTGCGCCTGGTCCTGGTGCCAAAAACACGGGGGACAAAAAGCGTAGGGGTCCCCCGTATTTTTAACACCAGCACCGGGCTCCACTAGTCAGAGAGATAATGCCACAGCCGGGGGACACTTTTATATAGGTCCCTGCGGCCCTGGCATTAAATCACAAACTAGTCACCCCTGGCTGGGGTACCTTGGAGGAGTGGGGACCCCTTAAATCAAAGGGTCCCCCCCTCCAGCCTCCCAAGGGCCAGGGGTGAAGTCCGAGGCTGTCCCCCCCCCCATCCAAGGGCGGCGGATGGGGGGCTGATAGCCAAGTGTAAAAAGAAGAATATTGTTTTTTGTAGCAGTACTACAAGTCCCAGCAAGCCTCCCCCGGAAGCTGGTACTTGGAGAACCACAAATACCAGCATGCGGGGGGGGGGAACGGGCCCGCTGGTACCTGTAGTAGTACTACTACAAAAAAAATACCCAACATAAAACAGAACACACACACCGTGACAGTAAAACTTTATTACATACATGCACACCTACATACACACATACTTACCTATGTTCACACGAGGCTCGGTCCACTTCTCCACGTAGAATCCACGGGGTACCTGTGAATAAAATTATACTCACACAATCCAGTGTAGCTTCTGTCTTCCTTGTAATCCACGTACTTGGCAAAAAAACAAACCGGAAAACCCGAACCACGCACTGAAAGGGGTCCCATGTTTACACAGGGGACCCCTTTCCCCGACTGGCGGGACCCCCCGTGACTCCTGTCAAAGAGGATCCCTTCAGCCAATCAGGGAGCGCCACGTTGTGGCACTCTCCTGATTGGCTGTGCGCTCCTGAGCTGTCAGTCAGGCTGCGCACTGAAGATACAATGTAGCGCATAGGCGCTCCATTGTATCCAATGGTGGGAACTTTGCGGTCAGCGGTTGAGGTTACTCGCAGTCAAGTGTGAATTAGAATTTTTAGTAAATTACCGAGTTGTATCAAATAACAGGCCTATTTGACCGATGGTGTATTTATTCGTATTTTTTTTTCTTTCACTTCCAAAAAAATACGAATGCCCTCATCACTGCCGAGATTTTAGTTTAGTAAATTCCCGAGATGACACTTTGACGAAAAAACACCAAATCGTAAATATACCCCTAAGACAATGATCGGCCCAATAATTGCACAGTGTGTACCATTATCAAACACTTTATTCATAATCCGTGAACACGTAAGAACATTTTTTATGTTTATTAGCATACGCAGAGTTATAAAAAAAGGCCTCTGCTGTAAACACAATGATTATCCCACCAGTGTTTGGGTGTTTAAAAGGAAATAAACTGTTTTAAGCTTCATTTCCCGGCAATAACAGTGTCCAAGCTTCACATTAAAACCAAAATAACACCCTCGCCTTTTATGCAGTAACCATCTACCATCCGCAAATAGCTATTAGGCTGAAAATAGGTCCTAGCAGTCAGGGTGCCAGGGAACTGTGGGGAATGGGGGGAGGGAGGTGGGGCGTACGGATCAAAGTGTAACAAAGAAAATCAAGCTCTTAATCTGTAACAGATTTAGGCAACCTGTGCTTATCCAGCTGTTGGTGGACTACAGATTCCAGCAAGCATTGTCTGCCTGTACTGAGCAACAGGTTGCCTAACATATAAACTCCATTTTTGTCTCTAATTATCACACTTTCCGTACAAGTAAATTAAATGACTTCCTTGTTTAAAAAGATTTAATCATATATAACATTTTAGTACATGGGGGTAGATTTATAAAACCTTGGAGAGAGATAAAGTACCATCCAACCAGCTTCTCTTGCCATTTTACAGGCTGTGTTTGAAAAACGACCGTTAGATGCTAATTGATTAGTACTTCTCTCTCTCTCTCTGTGATTTGATTCATCTCCCCCATAGTGACTAAAGTACTGACCTGGCCATAATGTGAAGTGGATGGAATATTCTTCCAGCATGCTGGTAATATGTAATGTGATGTTTCGAGGTGATCTTAAGTGAATGTTCTCCATCTCTGGTCTCCTAGATGATCTGCCGAAGCCGCACATCACCGTGCAGCCGGAGAAGACCATGGCGGTGGTCGGGAAGGATGTGCGCTTTTCCTGTTCCGCCGCAAGCAGCAGCAGCTCCCCCATGACCTTTGTGTGGAAGAAAGACAGCGAGATCTTGCACAATCCGGATATGGAGAACTTTGCCAATGCCCGGGAGGATGGCGATGTGATGGTCCACACGGCGATTCTGCACCTGCGCAATGTGACGTTTGAACACAAGGGACAGTACCAGTGTATCATTACCAATCATTTTGGTTCTACGTACTCCAGCAAAGCTGGACTGACTGTACATGGTGAGTGAGGGTCCTTCTAGGCCAATATACAGCCTCAATAGGGCTACACACTGCTATTAACTTATAGAACTTTATCAATATATATTCTCTTACACAGTTTCCAATATTGATAGGCAACCTTACTTGTAGTACTCTTTATTTTACTTTATTGAGACCACGTTGCTACAATCTGCAAACCCTTAGTACTGCTACTGGCTTACAGTACTGAGGACTGGTACTTACTGATGTTTTGCATTGATAAGTGGAAGTGACAGTGCATGTCAAACGCTAACGTCTATTTATAGCAGTTGGGAGGTCGTTGCAGGTCACATGCGCTTCCCCGGTACAATCACTTGCAGAGTATGCAGGTGAATGGAACAAGCATCGTTTGGAAAAACTCAGAGTTACAGCAACGCTCCAGAGCGAGTAGCACTGCGTGTGTGTGGACACTGGAAACGGTGGTTTCCATTATCAGATCCAACAACGGGCCTGATTCAGAGCTGGACAAATGCATTTGAAGCTGTAAAATTGTACGCCGCCACACCGAAAATATGCAAATGCTGCAGCCGCCTGGATTCGTATTGAGGCGCACAGCGGCAGCTTCTTACAAATTCGCAGCATCGGTTTCAGAAGAGTCGGTTATTGATGTTACGCCTATGGCTGCAGGTAGTAAGACGCTGCAGCTGCCTACAGGACCGCAGTCGCAGCCTCAAACCCCCCCCCCCCCCCCCCCCCCAAGATGCCTGCGTTTTTGCAGCCACTCCACGTTACCTCCCCTAAGCGCTCCCTGATTGAAAATCACTTTGCAAATAAATCCTCTTTGTGGCCGCCATCGCAAGATCATTGTGGCACTTGTGCAATTCTGATACATGCTCAGATCACCGATAATCGATCTGCAAAAATATTGGGCCACACATACATTGCTGTAACGTTAACCTGAGTACACCATATTATATTAACATCAGTGGGGTGGATGTATTTATGTGGGTCTGGGACTCAGGGTCGACAGTACAAAGGTCGACACACCTTAGGTCGACATGGACAAAAGGTCGACAGGAACAAGGTCGACATGGAAAAAGGTCGACATGAGTTTTTTATGTGTCGTTTTCTTCGTAGAGTGACCGGGAACCCCAATTGGTGCACCACGTTCGCTCGCCATGCTTCGGGCATGGTGCTTTCGCTCCGCTACCGCTTCGCTCGGCACACTTTACCGTTCCAATCGTAGTCCACGTGGATCGTTAAGTATGAAAAGGTTAAAAAAAAGAAAAAATCGTGAAAAACTCATGTCGACCTTTTTCCATGTCGACCTGGTTTATGTCGACCTTTTGTCCATGTCGACATAAGGTGTGTCGACCAATTGGCGTCGACCTAAAGTGTGTCGACCTTTGTGCTGTCGACCTGGAGTCCGGATACCATTTATGTTGGGGTGGAAGATTCTGTACTTTTAACGTCCAGCAGAAGTTGCCCTTTTGATGTCCCTATTGCAGCAAGGACGGAATAACAATGTTTGCATATCTTGAGTTGGGAGATGTTGTAATGGTGGGAGATCTGATTGCGTACAAAGATCGCGCTTTAGCTTCTACATGGATCGTGATCCTTACTTATTGTATCATCTGTTTGATTACAGTTCTGCCGTCTTTCACCAAAACCCCAAGCAATAGGAACATAAGGGTGGGCACCACGGCTAGACTGGAGTGTGAGGCAACTGGAGACCCCACTCCAGAAATCGCTTGGCAGAAAGACGGGGGTACAGATTTCCCTGCTGCCCGGGAGCGACGCATGCATGTCATGCCCGAAGATCACGTCTTCTTCATTACAGCCGTGACGATCGAGGACATGGGAGTGTACAGCTGCACAGCACAAAACCCGGCCGGATCCGTATCTGCCAATGCAACATTAACAGTACTTGGTAAGTGTGCAAAGGTTTCGCTAATAAAAATGAAAACAGAAATAAAAACGAGTCATCTGTACAATGTTTGTGGCACTCACTTGTCGTCCTTGTCGCTTTGTACTTTCAGAGATGCCGTTTTTGGCACATCCCCTCGAAGACCGCACAGTTTACGCAGGGGATACACTAGCACTGCAGTGCAAAGCCAATGGTAGCCCGACACCACGCATCACCTGGCTGAAAGGCGACGAGCCCCTCCTTATGACAGAACGGCACCATTTTACTACAGGCAACCAGTTCCTCATAATACGCAATGTAGTGCAGGAAGATGCTGGGAAATATACCTGTGAGATGTCCAACACACTCGGGACGGAACGCGCTTACAGTCAAGTGAGCATTACACCCATGACCAGCTGTGCATCAGAGTCTACCAAGATGGAGGGGGCCATGACGTTTGGCATAATCACCATCGCTGTGGTGTGTAGCATTGTCCTTACCTCTCTGGTGTGGGTGTGTATTATCTACCAAACCAGGAAGAAAAGTGAGGAGTACAGCGTCACCAACACAGGTAATTCCCGCTCATTCTTTCCTCAGGAAATACAGCGATGCCTTTAAAATGGAAGTTATTTTATTGTTACTGACCTCACCCCAAATCTACAGTGCCAGGTGCCATTTTGCTTAGTAAATGACTTGAGCGTCTGCTCCATGTGCTTCCTCTCCATTATTTGTATAGTGTGCCACCAGCATTGGGGAGGGACAAGTAGAAAAAGTCAGAATTGTCACAAACTGATGAGATTTAAGAAACAAAGACTCACTGAGCCAGTCCTTAGTCCTGTGTTACTAATAAATGCTTGATTTCAGGGAAACATATTTGGTTCTTATAGTTAGTTTCGTGGTTGTACTGAAATCCTGGATCCACTCACCAGCAATACAGAAATACCTGTTGTTGTTGTTGTTTTGTCTTTTTACTCTAAAACCAAGTAACCAGAAAACATGTTCTGCTTTACAGATGAGACCATTGTCCCACCAGATGTGCCGAGTTATTTATCATCGCAAGGTATGTTATAGGAACGCTCTTATCGGCATTGGGTCCTTGTTTCCTGAGCTAGCCGCTGTATGAGGAAGCAGGGCCATCATTATAGACCAGTAACAGTCGCTCGTCATGCGCTGTTCCCTGAGCTTGCCGCTGTCTGAGGAATCAGTGCCGCCATTATAGACCAGTAACAGTCGCTCGTCATGCGCTGTTCCCTGAGCTAGCTGCTGTCTGAGGAAGCAGGGCCATCATTATAGACCAGTAACAGTCACTTGTCATACGCTGTTCCCTGAGCTAGTCGCTGTCTGAGGAAGCAGGGCCATCATTATAGACCAGTAACAGTCACTTGTCATGTGCTGTTCCCTGAGCTAGTTGCTGTCTGAGGAATCAGGGCCATCATTATAGACCAGTAACAGTCGCTTGTCATGCTCTGTTCCCTGAGCTAGTCGCTGTCTGAGGAATCAGTACCGCCATTATAGACCAGTAACAGTCGCTCATCATGCGCTGTTCCCTGAGCTAGTTGCTGTCTGAGGAAGCAGGGCCATAATTATAGACCAGTAACAGTCGCTCGTCATGCTCTGTTCCCTGAGCTTGCCGCTGTCTGAGGAATCAGTGCCGCCATTATAGACCAGTAACAGTCGCTCGTCATGCGCTGTTCCCTGAGCTAGTCGCTGTCTGAGGAATCAGTGCCGCCATTATAGACCAGTAACAGTCACTTGTCATGCGCTGTTCCCTGAGCTAGCCGCTGTCTGAGGAAGCAGGGCCATCATTATAGACCAGTAACAGTCGCTCGTCATGCTCTGTTCCCTGAGCTAGTCGCTGTCTGAGGAATCAGTGCCGCCATTATAGACCAGTAACAGTCGCTCGTCATGCTCTGTTCCCTGAGCTTGCCGCTGTCTGAGGAATCAGTGCCGCCATTATAGACCAGTAACAGTCGCTCGTCATGCGCTGTTCCCTGAGCTAGTCGCTGTCTGAGGAATCAGTGCCGCCATTATAGACCAGTAACAGTCACTTGTCATGCGCTGTTCCCTGAGCTAGCCGCTGTCTGAGGAAGCAGGGCCATCATTATAGACCAGTAACAGTCGCTCGTCATGCTCTGTTCCCTGAGCTTGCCGCTGTCTGAGGAATCAGTACCGTCATTATAGACCAGTAACAGTCACTTGTCATGCGCTGTTCCCTGAGCTAGCCGCTGTCTGAGGAAGCAGGGCCATCATTATAGACCAGTAACAGTCGCTCGTCATGCTCTGTTCCCTGAGCTTGCCGCTGTCTGAGGAATCAGTACCGCCATTATAGACCAGTAACAGTCGCTCGTCATGCGCTGTTCCCTGAGCTAGCTGCTGTCTGAGGAAGCAGGGCCATCATTATAGACCAGTAACAGTCACTCGTCATGCGCTGTTCCCTGAGCTAGTTGCTGTCTGAGGAAGCAGGGCCATCATTATAGACCAGTAACAGTCGCTCGTCAAGCTCTGTTCCCTGAGCTAGCTGCTGTCTGTGGAAGCAGGGCCATCATTATAGACCAGTAACAGTCGCTCGTCATGCTCTGTTCCCTGAGCTAGCTGCTGTCTGAGGAAGCAGGGCCATCATTATAGACCAGTAACAGTCGCTCGTCATGCGCTGTTCCCTGAGCTAGTCGCTGTCTGAGGAAGCAGGGCCATCATTAGAGACCAGTAACAGTCACTTGTCATGCGCTGTTCCCTGAGCTAGTCGCTGTCTGAGGAAGCAGGGCCATCATTAGAGACCAGTAACAGTCACTTGTCATGCGCTGTTCCCTGAGCTAGTCGCTGTCTGAGGAAGCAGGGCCATCATTAGAGACCAGTAACAGTCACTTGTCATACGCTGTTCCCTGAGCTAGCCGCTGTATGAGGAAGCAGGGCCATCATTATAGACCAGTAACAGTCGCTCGTCATGCGCTGTTCCCTGAGCTAGCTGCTGTCTGAGGAAGCAGGGCCATCATTATAGACCAGTAACAGTCGCTCATCATGCGCTGTTCCCTGAGCTAGTCGCTGTCTGAGGAAGCAGGGCCATCATTATAGACCAGTAACAGTCGCTCATCATGCGCTGTTCCCTGAGCTAGTCGCTGTCTGAGGAAGCAGGGCCATCATTATAGACCAGTAACAGTCGCTCATCATGCGCTGTTCCCTGAGCTAGTCGCTGTCTGAGGAAGCAGGGCCATCATTAGAGACCAGTAACAGTCACTTGTCATACGCTGTTCCCTGAGCTAGTCGCTGTCTGAGGAAGCAGGGCCATCATTTTAGACCAGTAACAGTCACTCGTCATGCGCTGTTCCCTGAGCTAGTTGCTGTCTGAGGAAGCAGGGCCATCATTATAGACCAGTAACAGTCGCTCGTCATGCTCTGTTCCCTGAGCTAGTCGCT
The DNA here is from genome assembly GCF_028390025.1 of Pseudophryne corroboree. Taxonomy (NCBI): domain Eukaryota; kingdom Metazoa; phylum Chordata; class Amphibia; order Anura; family Myobatrachidae; genus Pseudophryne; species Pseudophryne corroboree. The sequence continues at coordinate 417,868,890 of NC_086452.1, read as the reverse complement.
GTATGAGGAAGCAGGGCCATCATTTTAGACCAGTAACAGTCACTTGTCATGCGCTGTTCCCTGAGCTTGCCGCTGTCTGAGGAATCAGTGCCGCCATTTTAGACCAGTAACAGTCACTTGTCATGCGCTGTTCCCTGAGCTAGCCGCTGTCTGAGGAAGCAGTACTGTCATTATAGACCAGTAACAGACAAAACATGTTTTATTATCAAAACATACAGAGGTCTTATTTTGGAAATAATAAACCACATTCTGCTGGTAGCACTTCGCTTATTAACTCCCTGACCACTCAGTTGCTATAGTTGGCTATCGGGGTCACCAAAATTTTGGGACAGACTGGGTGCTATGGGTTAAGGTCCCCAACAACTTAGGGTTATCCCTCATTTGCACTTTTGCGCTCCTACAGAGGCTAGACCAGGATAATCTATACCCCCCACCCCAACTGCCCTTGCTGACATGGTAGCCGAAGTCTAGCAGGGAGATAGCCCTCTTCCAACTCCAATGGAGCTTTACTGAGGAGCAATGGCTGAAATGCCGGATCTCTGATTCAGGCTGTGCCCCCACTTGCTATATGTACTCAGTGTGCTTGGTTAATAACACACAACTTGGCGCACGTTTGGATGAGTGACAGATTGGTCTTCTCTTCCAGGAATATGCTCTAATGATGGGACAGGAGACACGGATGTAGAGGCTTGCAATGTGGGGTACAGGCAGCCAAGACTTTGCATAGGATGCAACTCAGATGAGCCATGTAAGATGGCGGATGGGTTGTTCAGTACGGATAATACAGGTAAGATGCATTCTGGTTAGCAGCTTATAAAGCAAAGCTAAGATAAAAGAAAGAAAAAATAATTTTCCATTTTCATGGCCGTGAACCATACAAACTATATTTACATTCAGCGCACCAGATTTATTTTTTAATATTTGAATTGATTAATATACTGCAGGTGGAGATGTTTTACTTTCTGTTATGCATATAAAGTCCCGTACAGCGTAACAGACCAGTGCCACCCATACACCATACTGTAATGAAGACTAGTTAGCTAGAACGCTTAAATGAATATACAATTATTCCTCCATCCATTTCTAGATCATTACTGTTATGTTGTCATCTGCAGTGTTCATTTAATAGCTTCTAATACATGATGCAGGAGGGACATGTGCATGTTTTAAAACCAGAACGTGTCTTCTTTTACCGATCCTACAGGCTACGGATATCCGGTTGTATGTACAGACTGCATGGAGGGTCGTGCTATGTACAGCAAGGACACAGACTATTGTCCAGAGACATTGCCATCCATAGACTGTTTATACGAAAAGTCAAAAAGTGAGCATGAAATCTATCTGAATACTATTGACCACTCCAGGCTGCCAAATGGTCACCAAAGCATTGGGACAATAAACTACAACAAAATGGCCGACTGTGAGCTTGTGTATCCAAGCAACCATGAGAGGGATCCTCTCTGCAGCAAACAGCAGTCACATGTATTGATCTCTGATGCACAAGGTACAGTATAGTGCTCTCCATTGCACAAAGACACTATATGTATCCAGATTCTGTAATAAGATACAGTTTATATTGCAAAGTGTTACGCAGTGCTATACCCTCTACCCTCCCTATCCCACTTCCATTGTTATATATTACTTATTAGTGCTTGGGCCGCAATTTTTGCCCAATCTGCTTCTTTATGCTGATGCCGCGGCCTTCTTTCGAACTAAGATACCCACTCGCAGCGCCTCCCACCTGCGCAAATCTGTCTCAGTGCATCTTTAGACACACCACCGAAACTTAAACCATCCCTGCGGTAGGTGCAGTTTTTCCATGCTGAGTATGGCGTCCTGTGTGACTGAATGTGCAGCCCCTTATAGCGTCACAGCCACGTCTGCCTAGCTACCCCAGAAACGCCAACAAAAATCAACTCTCCCTGCATCCAAATTCATTCTGCATCAAGTCGGGAGCGCGAGCAGTACTTAAGACATCGCCCAACTGCATGCGTATGGGCTTAGCATGCAACTCGGAATCAGGCCCAAAGTGATGAGGTCACATGGCTCTTAGTTGACCTCATGACGAATGTGACATGTCTTGATCTCCATAATGAGTGATTGCTCCACTTGGTCCCGGCGTCAAGCGGCTATATCCAGGGCCTTATTATGCATATGGTGAACTACGCTGAAGCCTAGGTGGGGCTGTCAGTTTTTCTTTTTTGCTGAGGCACTGTTGCATGCGCCCTAGGGCTCTAGTAGTATGCCTGGCATGAGTGAGCTGGCAGTACCAGTGCCACACTGCTAACGTCAGGCGTCTTTTTTTTTTTGCCAAAAATGCGTCTTATTCGCATCGCTATGCGAATAAGACGCACAAGCAGACTCTGCTGATTAATATATGCAGCATGCCTATATTCTGTGTGCCACCGTGGCTGTATCTGCTTACGAATTGCTAGGTTAGGGGTTTCCAGGTAAAACACTGTAACGTGGCATGTTGTATGCACACAGAATATGGGCATGCCACGTATCCCTTTAATCAGCAAAGTCTGCCTGTGCGTCTTATTCACATAGTAATGGGAGTGACAAATTTTTTGGGGGAAATACACAAAAAGATGATCGGCGTTAGTAAACGCACTCACGACTAGGTGCAACTAGAAGGGCTGTTTAATGTGACTGCAACAAACCTCCGCACTGTCAGAAAGCCACACCTACAAATCACACACAATGCAAATCACATATAAAACAGAACTACTGCAGGCGAGGTTGACACAGGAGCTGCAGCCATGAGACTGAGGGGAGGGGGAGGGACTCTTTAATGCCTCATTAACCAAACACTCTTTAATATCTTTTATAGGTTCACACCTGGAGCCATTAATCAAGTCACCTGAAAGAGGGGGATTATACCACCCCCCAGTACCGGACTGTTCAGTACAGCAAACACCATACATAACAGATTCTGTACCCGAGGGTACAGCTAAACAGACTATGCTTTCCAACGGACATGCAGTACCACCATTGCCGCCCGGCCACAGGCCTCTCAGTGGCTCAGAGGACTGGGAATGACTGCTGTGTGCAAAGGAGAATAAATGACTTTAGATATTGCACTGAACTGGCACATATTCTTCTACCTCAGCTCCTGAACTCGCTATTTAGGGGTAAACGGAAAATAATAAATGAGGTATGAATCAAACACTTTTATGGGAAAACATCGCACGTCATCCTCGCCGGGATACATGGTACTTTACAGACTTCTAATACAGGTGTTGATAGCTCAAACGTTGTATTGCATTGGTGGCACAATAATGCAAGAGACTTGTAAGTAGTGAAACAAAAGAAAATGTATTTGATACATTGTACATAAGAGTTTTCATAAATATATATATATAAATATGTAAATATCTAAACTAGATTTAAATATATACCTATATGTTTTACAGAGTCTATTTTAATTGTTAGTGCATGGAGAACACGATAACAGCTGTGAAATGTGTCACTGGTTTTCGAAAATGAATGAATTAGGTGCCTTATTGTAAAAACAAAAACAAATGTGGGTTAATTTATGGAGGGCTAGGGGTGCAGCTGGCTATATGGTTTCTCCCGCCGTGTACAATACTTTCCGGTATATATAGATCATTTTTGCAAAAGTCTTCAAAATTCCTTGTGAAATGTAGGGGAACGTAAACCCTGTGCTTTGGCAGAAATATGGCAGCATGTAGTGAGCAATACAGCAAAGACTACCCACAGCCATTTCTAAAGTATCCCAAAAGATGCAATTAGTTTTTGTTTCTTAGTCGGAGCATATAGTCTGCCTATGCAGTACAAACACCATTAAGTATACCTTTTAAGTAGTCACTAAATCTTAGGGCCATGGGGCACATTTTTTATTAACGTAATATGGAGAAGCATGCCAGTATTTAGCAGCTGTCACTTCCAGCAGCCCGCTAGATCGCCCGCAGCCTAACCAAATGCCTTGACAAAAAAAATAAAGGTTAATTGCACTTATTTTTGTACCATCAATTGGAACTTTTTGGATCTTTGCAGCGTGGGAAACATGGAAGGAATAGTTTAATACTTAAAACAATTACAAAAACGTGCTCAAATATTACTCAATTATAATTGATGCTAAAACCGGCCAAAACATTACTATGGAGCCAACTTTGGATGAGATGACAACGAACAGGTCAAAAACGTCCTATATGGACCCACCTCCCTAAGATAGAACGTGGTACTCTGCCAGTTGTCAGCATTGTACGGGAGATACCAACCCACGCTCCCCCATCCTGCGCACAGCTGTATATACAAGCGGTGACGTGCATGGTTGATGTTTGGAAGGAGAAGCATTGCAGGCAGTGGTATCTCTTGATACATCAGGAATGGGAGCCCAGTGAATCTTGGGAGAGGGATTTCAATGGCCTCTTTTTCTTTTTGCACAACTTTCAGCACTAAAATCAGGGAAATCATTTGATGAAAACACCCTAAAATGGTCTTATCAAATCTTCTAAAGGTGTTAGCAACACCCCCACAAGTTGAATAAATCTCCCCCTTAGTCCTTTACGATGAGATCTTTCTATCGGACCTGATGAAATGGGGAAGGGGAGGGGGGGGGGGGGTTCTAGGGCCAGGGGAACGAATGAGATCTCTGCTGACTCGCATGTTAGCCGCTCACACTGTAAATAGCATGGATTTGCACTTTTGGGACATCTATTGCTGTGTATGAATGTAAGCCAAGTGCCAACATTTCTGACCATCTCTATAAATCCCTTATAAAGGGGTGCATCGTAGGAATCATGATGGTGGACAGTCTGGGACCCAAAGTCATGAATTGTACAATGTGTAGGAAATATCTGATCTAATGTGAATGCGTTACCAAACATCCACGAACAGAGCTGTGAGCGTTTCAATTTTGATTTTGTTTAATAGCATAATGTAAATGGTTATCCTTTGGTAGAGTTTAAAGAGAGACTATATTCTTCGGGAAAAAAAGTTTAGTAATTTTGCTGATTTTTTTTTTTTTTATGTCTACAGATGGGCAGAATAGAATTGGTTTCTCTGGGGGAGATGTATCAAAGCTTGGAGAGGGATAAAATCGAGAAAGTACCAACCAATTAGCTCCTGTCATTCTTCAAACACAGCCTGTAACATGGCTGTTAGAAGCTGATTGGCTGGTATTTTATCTCCCTCAAAGGTTGCTATATCTCTCCCTCTATAATACCTTCTTTGCTGTGGATGAGGAGGAGAGCGGGAATGGTAAAATGCCACCACAAAGTACGTAGGAACTCTAGTCCCAGCAACGTCTTCCCTTGCCTCTATTTTAAGGGGTATGTTTTTACCCAAATAACTTGCAGTATTTTAATATAGGAATTTTATCTATACATGAAAATGAGCTCTTCCATTCTGCACCTGGTTTTAATTTATTAATGTTGCGCTAAGAGAACAATTATGCTGAACCCTAGATCGTAGAGTGGCATTAGGGACCCCAAGTCTCTGTGTGTGATTATAACAAGCTCAGAATTAGTCTGTAGTAGATTGTATTGCAAATCTGACAGCAAACCACAAATACAGATTGGGGGACCGCTGACCCGGGTGGTATTCAGTATACCGGTTGTTGGGATCCCGGCGCACAGTATACCGGCGTCGGCATACCGACACCTTTTCTTCCTCTTGGGGGTCCACGACCCCGCTGGAGGGAGAACAGAGAGCGCGCCACGTCATTTGTGCTCACCCCCGCTGTCGGCAAGCCGGCGGTCAGGATCCCGGCGCCGGTATGCTGGCCGCCGGGGACCCCGGCCGCCGGCAACTCAAACTAAACCCGACCCCCCACACCGTGCAAATTTATGGATTACAGTTCAATTACACTATTGGCAAGATAACAGATTTTTTTTTATTTTTTAGTATGCTTGATTGGAAAATTTTAAATTGCATCATATTTCATTGGATTAAATCACAACTTTGTAATTATTCCTTTTTTTGAACTTTTTCCTGTTGTCCTCCCCACCTCTTCCCCAGTCATGTCTAAAATGGTTTAACTAAATCCCAAAAATCTACACAAATGATATCTTACTAAAGGAGGAGCAATAGCTGAATAAAATAATCAATATTTAGGAGGGAGGGTATTTATCAATGTATGGAGACAGAAAGGAGAGAGAGAAAGCACAAACCAATTAGCTCCTGTCATTCTTCAAACACAGCCTGTAACATGAGAGTTAGAAGCTGATTGGTTCGTATTTCCTCTCCGCTTTTCTAAATACCCCCTAGACATTTTCCAAAACTGCGTCCCTTCCACTAGTTACATGTAAACTCACCATTACCTGTTTTCCATACCCTTTTTTTATTGAGGTGTTGACTTTTAAAAACAGCTTTAAGCCTTCCATACGTACTGTATTGAGCTTCGTTCTAGCATGGTAACTGCTGCGTAGAGGGGACGGCCATTTTAAAAGCTGTGAAGTATGACAACAGTTGTAGAAGTCTAAATCGCAAGCTGAAAAAAAAATTAACTTTTTGTTTCCATTTATATTTGTTTTCTGGAATAGTTCAGGATTTTAGTGGAACCTAATTTATGTGTGGGCAGTTTACTTCACTCTTTCTCCAGAAAAGCTAATAATATATATATATATATATATATATATATATATATATATATATATAATGAGGGTACTAATTCATTTGGGTCGGTTTTAGGGACTAATTGTAGCCACGCAGGTCATCAGAATATTTGTCAAAGGCAGCACCTGAAGCTTTGACACTGAGCGCCATTTTGTTGCAGTAGCAGTGTCTCATGATAAGATGAGCCATGTGTTTGTTCTAGAAAATACCAATAGCATTACCAGACGCGAAGAACAAAGTATTACTAGGCCCTAGGCCTCTGTAGTAAAACTGTACTTACTCAGTTTCTTCATTTAAAAAATAAAAATAAAAAATATTTTTTAAGCTAAAGCACATTTGCCACATTTAGCCATAATATTTTTTGTTTTGGTGGGATAGTTGTGTTATTACTTCCAAAAACTATAGGAAAATGCTGCTTCTGAGAGGCAATGTGAAAAGGAAGTATTACTTATGTATAGTTATTTATTTATAGAAAATGTGGTACAATGTATATTGAAAAATACTGAAGTTACTGACAAATGGCATTGAAGTGTCTTTACTAAATGATTGTTATAACGCGGCAAAGCTTTTTTTGTTGTTGAAAAATAAAGAGAAAATTAAGAGAAAATGACCTGTGTTGTATTTTTTTTTCTTCAATGAGTTGTAACACATTGGGGTCTATTCAATCGATACGACAAGTCGGAAAAACTTAATTTCCCAACTTTTATAGGTTGAATGTGGAGTCGACCTATTCAAGTCTGTTGCCATTTTTCCGACCTGTTGGAAATTCCAACTTGCTGGAAAATACGTGGATCGGCGGATTAGCCGCGGATGCACGTATTTTGTCGAATTTGCAGGCATTTTCAACAGGTTTTTGGCCCGTTTTCAACAGTCGATTCGGAGAGGATCCAACACTAATTGAATACTGCCCATAGGGAGGGAGTTATCAAAGCGTGCAGAGAGATAACATGAAGTACCAACCAATCTGCTCCTAAATGTAATTTCTTGATTGCAGCCTGTAAAATGACAGTTAAAAGCTGATTGGTTAGTACTTTCTCCACTGTTTGATTCATCTCCCCCTAATGAGCATGTTTTACCAATTGAAACATCACACTCTTTATCTGCAGGAATAGATGAATTTAACAATGATGAGATTTAACAATGAGAAAATGATACAAAAACAAGTACAGGTTTTTCTTATTCCAGAAAGTTTTATTAAAGTCCTCTCAATGCATACAACCTTTGTTGTATCTGATTGAGCAAATCAGTAGGTATTCATGTATTGGTTCTTAAATATTTGTTGTAGGTGACAAAAAGCTAGTGTAGCCTAGCACTAACTGACACTTGTGACTTTTAGGTCTCAGCTGCCCACAAGTATGGCTAAACCAAATAACTTAGTAAAGTTCCGAGTATGAATGCTACATTCAAGGTTAAAAGGCTTTAAGAAATTCTACAAATACCAAAATATTTATCTATGTTCAAAGAAGAGAGTTGTGAGGGAGCCCTGTCTAAATTCTTAAGAGCTTATGCTGAAGAAATTCCAAAAATGCTGAGGTGACTGACAAGCCAGTGTATTAGTACAAGAGCTGTACCTGCACGCTCCAAGGAAAGGGGTCTTATTTATTGTCTGCAATCAGTAAATGTTGTAGCCCACAATTCCAAACTTCTCGTGATATTCTAGACCAGAAAACAGGAAACTTAAAACATACTCATACACTGTAGGTGACTTATTCAACTGCATTGAGTCTTCTTCAGAGGCCCAGGCTATTCTGATGTTCCGGTCACCTGACGTAGGTGGATTACCTAGAACACAGTTTCTCAAACTCGGTCCTCAGGATCCCACACGGTTCATGTTTTGCAGATCACCTGTAGATTTTTAAAATGGACAGTTGGTTATACACAGTGCAGCTGCTGGGTGACATGGAAAACGTGAACTGTGTGGGGTCCTGAGGACCGAGTTTGAGAACCACTGGTCTAGAACCACCGGAGGTGTTAGTGTGCATCTCTAGGCTTGCATGCTAGTGCACAAGGGGAAGGCTGAAACTAGCATTTTTGCATGTCATCGCACCCGCGACTCTGGCAACAGCCACTAAATCGTATGTCACAGTAGCCTCCTCCTCTGATCAGGCCCTTAGTCATGTTGCTTGCTCAGATAAGGTAAGGCCACCACTAGAGGTCGCAATGGAAATTGGTCTCCGCCAAATGGAGCATGACAAGAGCAAATATTTGCCATTGTTAAAGCTGATTAACTTTCAGGAAGAAAAAGCAATACCTTAAATGTATAACTAATCAAGCCGCTGCGACCGCTAAGCGTGTGTGTGTAAAACCCCTAACAGATGCGTACACGTTGCGTAAGCACGCCGTCACGCTGTAAGCACAGAGTAGCTACACGTGAGGCGGAATACACTTTATAACCCCTAGCAGGAAAGGAATACGACACCAATTGTATTTAAAATGTTGGGATCCAACCCACCAACAAATATTTACTCAAAAGGGGGTTACAACAAGAATACAATCACATACAATCAATGGATACATATGTTTGTTCGCCAGCGCCACCCGGTTCCGGTCCTCAGTCAATCTGGAAAGATGACCATCAGAGAATGTGTTTGACCGGCCAGGCAGCGTGGCTTTTATACATTAGTCCAAATCATGAAACAATGGAATCTGTAATCTCTTCACCCATAAGTCAAAGGGCTGGTCATTTACAGTACAGGAGGGGTCATAGGTCGGTTTGAATAGGTGGGCGATGCTTGGTCCAGGTGGACTTGCAGATGGTCTCCACTGGGTTCCCGCCGAATATCAAGAGTACAGTAAATACAGTGTAATATTAAAATTCTGTTGCTGCGCATATCTATGCGCAGGAGCGTGCTACTTTCTGCAAACTGCTACCGGAATATTGATCTTAATATACTGTACAGCTGGATACCAAACACCATGTCCTAACCTAATTCTGTCCCCTCACATCCTGTAAAGTCGAATCCCTCTGTTGTAGTACCTTTAAAACAAATGTAACTTGCTGGTGTGGTGCATGTAGACTATGTGTAAATTATGTGCTATGTGAATTAAATATGAGATGTGGCTTTTCCATGCAAATGCATATGCTACCGTAATGACTCATACCACGCGTTAACACGCACGACCATGTGAGCGATTATACGTAATTTGCGAATATGCGCACGCACGGCAGAACAAGCACCCGCACGGAGGCCATCTGTGTGGTGTTTGTACGTGATGCGTGTGACAATAATATTTTCGACTTCGACACCATCAAAGCACAAACCTCTTCCCAAATGTCAGGAATGTAAAGAAAACAACAAAAAACATTCATGCCATTCCCATATGGAGGGTGAAACTGATAGCAATTATATTTAATAATAAACGGACCAAATCACGTTACCTCACACATAAGTGTGTTCTTTATAAACAATCTTCTATAGATCGAGGCAGTTCACTTTAGAAAACACAAGTTCCCCCAGCATACTTTAATGGGTTAGCAAATGAGATTTACAGTACATCCTACATGATAATCGGAATGCAGAGATATGTGTTCCTGCTAGGCTGTTTTAGAGGGGCGCCAAGCCCTGCCCGATTTTAAAATGCACCCTGCACTTAGAGGTGCCCTGCTGAAACAGCCTACACTGTGCTAACCCCACCCGCAGTCCCCAGTATCCAGAGGGGGATATGTTAAAGTTGTTGATGAACACTCACTGCCAGGTGAACAGATGCCATACGCATGCACCCTGCATCTATTCACATTGCTGGGAGAGCTTAGGAGCAAACCTACATCTCTGTGAGTGCTGGACATGTCCCCTACAATATCATAAAGGGGTGTGCCCCAAGACCACACCCCTTCCAGATGACCACACCCATTGGGGGGGGGCAGGCATATGTAAATGTGCCCTTTTCCCAGGTAGGTGTCCTGCCCCTTTCAATGCCTAGAATGAACACTAAGTTACATAACCGGTTTCCTCCCATACTCCAAAAATATGCTAGTAGGTTAATTGGCTCCTGACAAAAAGTAACTGTGTGCGCCTAAATGGGCAGACAAGAACCACTTGGCCCATCTAATCTGCAATCAAATTTTCTGCTGCGGGGTACACTGGGCTCCACAAGGATTAACATCGGGGTGTACAGTAGGATCCTGACCCGAGGCACCAACAGGCTCAAAGTTTGACTGTTCCCAAGATGCACAGCGCCACCTCCTCTATAACCCCGCCTCCGTGCTGTTTGTAAGTTGGTGCCATGCAGTAAGTAGGCATTCAACAGGGGGCTGCTCCTGCAACCCTAAGAAAAGCTAATTTCAGAAGAAAGAATATCTGAAGACTTCAAGGGCTGCAGCAGTGTTAGATGTCAGTCAGACATCCCCTGCTGCAGCTCCATCACTCCCCCAGCGGCGCTGTATACTCCCGCACCCTGGTTGCCGGGTCACTGCAGCGGAGGCTCCGGTGTTCTTCATATGTTAGTCACACACTCGCCGCTGTCTCCCGGATCGCATGGCCGCATTAGAAGGGGAGGTAAGGGGTCTCGTTGGCCCGATGTAATCGCGATCCAGCGCGGCCGTGGGAGGAGGGCCGCGTGTGCGCTGGCGTGGACACTGTAAAGGGCAGCCGCTCCACTAGCCTCCGGGACACAGGTATGTTTTTTGTCTCTGTGAAAAACTTTTTCATTACAGCCCGCAGCGCCTGGTGGGGAAGCCAGTAGGGGGATAAGGCCTGACCTGTAGCCCCTCCCCCAGCTCCAGGGTGCCATTTGGGTAAATGTTCCCATCCTGGAGCTGCATGTATATCTCCCTCCCTCCCCGTCAGTCGCCATTAAACGGAGCTGCGCTGTTCCTGGGACTGCTGGGGCAAATCCTCCTCTGTAAAGCCGCCTGCTTGTCAGCGCTGTGCATTTTACAGGACACTTAAGTATTCTACCTGTCAGTGGACAGTGTTAGTAAAGAAAGAGTGCATACAGTCAGGGTTGTGTGGTACAAACACCCTGTGATATACATCCAGTACTTACTGTGTTTTGTTATATCTACTGTATATGTGTATATATATATATATATATATATATATATATAAAATCTATTTATCACTTTGTATTGCTAGTCCAGTGTAGTCTTATTGTTGGGAATAACTTCTGCATTCTACATTTGTGACTATGTGTGTGTGTGCATGTAGCTGCTGCGTGGCTTCCATCTTGTGTATTTCACTCAGCTTGCTACTCTGCTATCCTGTAACCTGAGGGGGCTAAGGGGGTAATTCCAAGTTGATCGCAGCAGGATTTTTGATAGCAATTGGGCAAAACCATGTGCACTGCAGGGGAGGCAGATATAACATGTGCAGAGAGAGTTAGATTTGGGTGGGTTATTTTATTTCTGTGCAGGGTAAATACTGGCTGCTTTATTTTTGCACTGCAAATTAGATTGCAGATTGAACACACCACACCCAAATCTAACTCTCTCTGCACATGTTATATCTGCCTCCCCTGCAGTGCACATGGTTTTGCCCAATTGCTAACAGAATTCCTGCTGCGATCAACTTGGAATTACCCCCTAAGTGCGTCAGGTTTATTAACTGGTATAGGTATTTCACAAGATATACTTATTGTGTATTTTTTTTTGTGCTTTATAGTCACCATATATCTCTTGGATTCCCGGTTTGTGCTGACACACTGCACTGGGAGTTCTTGCTAGGTATATCGCTGCTACTATTGTACTGGGTTGCCTGATATTGAGCTTATTGTTATGTCTGCTACACGGGGCAACGGATATGGGGCTTCTCCCACATTGCGTGGTGGTGATGCTGCAGACACTTTTGGGGACAACATGGCAGCAGAGAGTTCAGGTTCAGGGGGTTCCTTACCTCACAGTGGGTCTGTAGCACCGGGGGCCACTAATGACCCACCTTGGGCAACCTTCTCCACGTTATTAAATACGCTGGTAACAAAACTTACGCCCCCCCCCCCTGTGGGACCTCCTATGCCAGTGCAGCAGTTTATGGTCCCTGCAGTCAATCCACCATGGGCAGATCAAATCTCATCTCAGTTACTGCACTTGAACCAGTCACTGACTAAAAATAAGTCTCACTCTCGCCCGCCTAGGACTAAGAAGTCTTCTAAACGGGCCGCTACGTCCTCACAATCCACCGCTGTTCTGGACACATCCTCTGAGGAGGATGGCGCATATACTGACCCCACAGACACGGACTCAGATGCTTCTGATGGGGAAGGGAAGTCACTGGGGGATGTCCCAGATTTGATTGAGGCTATCAGGCTCATTATTCAAGTCTCTGATGAGCCTGAGCCTGTCTCTAAAAATCCGGACAGATTTAAACGTAAGAAGGTGGTTAAACAAGTTTTACCTCATTCTCAACCCCTGGCTGACATACGTCGGGAATCCTGGGAAAATCCGGGAACAAAATTCACACCGCATAAGAGACTGTTGGCTCGCTATCCTCTCTCTGCGGAGCTATGTAAGAATTGGGAAACCCCGCCGCCTGTAGATTCTAATGTTGCACGCATGGTAGTTTCCTCAGCTCTGCCAGTGACTACCGTCAACTCTCTGAAGGAACCGACGGATAGACGTGTGGAGGGTTGTTTGAAAGCGATTTACACCCTAACGGGGGCTGTGCATAGACCAACCATTGCAGCGACATGGGCTGCTGAAGCATGGGCTCAGGAGTTGGAGGCGGAGCTACCTTCCAAGCTACTGATCATGCCAATGTCTCTCATATATTGCCACGGCTTCTCTTTAAATTAAGGAGGCGGCTTCTGATGACGGGGTGCTGGCGGCCAAGGCTGCCACTACGTCCATCTTGGCTCGACGTATCCTTTGGTTGAGATCCTGGTCGGTGGATATAGATTCTAAGAAAACCCTGGAGGTGCTTCCTTTTAAGGGATACATTCTTTTTGGAGAAGACCTCAATAAGATTGTGGCTGACCTGGCTTCTGCTAAAACAGCTTGCCTACCACGTACGGCTCCTTCCGCACAGAAGGCTAAAAGTACTTTCTCTCTGCCCTTTCGTCCTCCAGGTAAAGCAAAAGGTCAGGCGTACCAGAAACAAGCTCGTACTTCCAAACCTGCCAAGCCCAGACCAAAGCGGGCCTGGGCTGCCCGTCAGCCTGCTTCCAAAACTGACAAGCCTGCCGCATGATGGGGCGGGCCTCCCCCTGGGGGATCCCAGGGTGGGGGGCCGGCTTCTAGGTTTTGCCCAGGAATGGTTGAAGACCACTTCCAATGCCTGGGTAAGGGAAGTCGTCACTCGAGGTTATGCCGTATCCTTCAACAAACGTCCCCCTCATCGATTTTGCCTGACAGATGTCCCTTTGGACCCGGTGAAGGCAAACTCTCTTTATTCGGTGGTACAATCCCTCCAGACCACTGGAGTGGTAGTACAGGTGCCTCAGGCTCAGAGAGGCAAGGGGTTCTATTCACCGCTGTTTCTAGTCCCGAAACCGAACAGGTCCTCGCGGCCCATCCTCAATCTCAAGTCCTTGAACAAGTATGTGAAGGTCTCCAAGTTTCGTATGGAAACTCTACGCCAGGGGTGGGGAACCTTTTTTCTACCGAGGGCCATTTGGATATTTATAAAATCCTTCGGGGGCCATACAAAAATTTTCAACTTAAAAAATGACCCTGCCCCCCAGTAGGTCTGCCCCTTAGAGTTACTGTGTGTGCGCGCCGGAGGCGCGCACGCGCCAAAAAAATGGGTGTGGCCAGTTAAAATGGGACGTGATACACATATGCCCCCAATAGTGCGGTGCCAGATCCACAATTGCCCCCACAGTGCCAGGTATACAATTGCCCCTCACAGTGCCAGGTATACAAATGCCCCTCACAGTGCCAGGTATACAAATGCCCCTCACAGTGCCAGGTATACAAATGCCCCTCACAGTGCCAGGTATACAAATGCCCCCCACAGTGCCAGGTATACAAATGCCCCCCACAGTGCCAGGTATACAAATACCCCCCACAGTGCCAGGTATACAAATACCCCCCACAGTGCCAGGTATACAAATGCCCCCCACAGTGCCAGGTATACAAATGCCCCCCACAGTGCCAGGTATACAAATGCCCCCCACAGTGCCAGGTATACAAATGCCCCCCACAGTGCCAGGTATACAAATGCCCCCCACAGTGCCAGGTATACAAATGCCCCCCACAGTGCCAGGTATACAAATGCCCCCCACAGTGCCAGGTATACAAATGCCCCCCACAGTGCCAGGTATACAAATGCCCCCCACAGTGCCAGGTATACAAATACCCCCCACAGTGCCAGGTATACAGCCCCCACAGTGCCAGGTATACAAATGCCCTCCCCTCTCCCCTCCGTGCTGCTTACCGTGGACGTGACGGAGGAGAGCGAGGCTGTCGGGTGAAAGCGGCGGCGTGTAGTACTTCAAATCAGCCGCCGGTTCGAGAGCCAATCAGAGCTCGCGGACCGGCAGCCGTGGCTCCTGATTGGCTGCCGGTCCGCGAGCTCTGACTGGCTCACGGACCGGCGGCTGGTTTGAAGTACTACACGCCGCTGGTCCCATTCTACAGCCGCGCTCTCCTCCGTCTCCCTGCTCTGACAGCTGAGACACGCTGCCGCCCGACTGAGCGGCAGCGTGTCTCACTGACACAACCTGGTGGGCCGGACCAAACGGCTTCGCGGGCCGTATACGGCCCGCGGGCCGGAGGTTCCCCACCCCTGCTCTACGCTCTATTGTTCTGGCCTTGGAGCCTGGGGACTATATGGTCTCCCTGGACATACAGGATGCCTACCTGCATATTCCTATTGCAATGTAACATCAGCAGTACCTGAGGGTTGCGGTGGGCAACCTTCATTATAAATTTCGGGCGTTACCTTTTGGTTTGACAACGGCTCCGCGAGTTTTCACTAAAGTATTGGCGGTAATGATGGCTGTACTCTGCTGTCAAGGGGTCAGGATCCTGCCGTACCTGGACGATTTGTTGATCCTAGCAAATTCCCCAGAAATTCTTCTGCGTCATCTAGATCTGACTGTCCAGTTCATGAAAGCCCACGGGTGGCTAGTCAACTGGAAGAAATCTTCCCTGGTTCCTGCTCGGAGCATGGTGCACCTGGGAGCATTATTGGACACTCACAACCAGCGGTTGTTCTGGTCTCAGGAGAAAGTCCTGAAGCTTCAGGACAGGATTCGATGCTTCATATCTCGTCCGCAAGTGTCGATACATTCGGCAATGCAAGTGCTAGGTCTCATGGTGTCGGCTTTCAACATGGTGGAGTATGCTCAATTCCATTCTCGCCCTCTGCAGAAGTTAATTCTTGCCAAGTGGGACGGCCTGCCTCACCGCCTCAGATCTCAAATGATCTCTTTGTCTCCGGAGGTCCGCCTGTCACTGAGCTGGTGGCTTCAGGATCATCGATTGAGCAGGGGTCATCCCTTCTGGATATCCAACTGGGTCCTGCTGACGACGGATGCCAGTCTGAGAGGTTGGGGCACGGTGTTGGAAAAACACTCCCTTCAGGGTCGGTGGACTGAGGAGGAGTCTCTATTCCCGATAAACATTCTGGAACTGCGGGCGGTGTTCAATGAACTGAACCTGGCCCAGAATTTGATACAGAACAGACCTGTTCAAGTACAATAGGACAACGCCACGGTGGCGTACATCACTCATCAAGGCGGCACTCGAAGCCGCATGGCAATGAGGGAAGTATCACAGATTCTTCAGTGGGCAGAACGCCATCTGCAGGCCATATCCGCAGTGTTCATTCCGGGGGTCCTAAACTGGGAAGCGAACTTTCTCAGTCGTCAGGACGTACACACCGGAGAATGGAGCCTCCATCCAGAGGTGTTTTAACTTCTCGTGGACAAGTGGGGCCATCCAGATGTGGACCTGATGGAGTCTCGACACAATCACAAGGTTCCGGTCTTTGGAGCAAGGACAAGGGATCCTCAAGCAGTGTTCGTGGACGCTCTGGCAATTCCATTGAACTTTCGGCTGCCGTACGTGTTCCCTCCGGTGTAACTCCTGCCCAGAGTAATAAGGAAGTTCAAGCAAGAAGGATGAATCCTACTTCTGATCGCTCCAGCGTGGCCCAGACGGCACTGGTTCTCCGATCTACAGGGCCTCTCGCTAGATCGTCCCCTTCTACTTCCACAACAACCAGACCACCTCGTTCAGGGCCCTTGTGTTTACCAGGACTTGGCCCGTCTGGCTTTGACGGCGTGGCTCTTGAAGCTTCCGTCTTGAGGGCCAAGGGTTTTTCTGAGGCGGTCGTTCAAACGATGTTGAAGGCCCGTAAGCCGGCTTCTGCTCGGATTTACCATAGGGTCTGGAATTCTTACTTTACTTAGTGCATTTCTCACAATCATGACGTTTTCAAGTTTAGTACGGTCAAACTGTTGGCCTTCCTACAACAGGGCCTGGACTTAGGCCTTCGTCTGGCCTCCCTCAAGGTTCACATTTCTGCCTCGTCGGTTCGGTTTCAGAGAAAGATTGCTACCCTACCGGATGTTCATACTTTCACTCAGGGTGTGTTGTGGATTCAGCCTCCTTATGTACCGCCTGTGGCCCCTTGGGATCAGTCAGTGGTTCTGGAGGCCTTGCAAGAGTCTCCGTTTGAACCTCTTGCATCTGCAGACCTTAAGTGGCTTTCCCTTAAGGTTTGTTTTTGCTGGCTATCGCGTCAGCTAGAAGGGTCTCGGACTTGGGTGCCTTGTCCTGTAAGTCCCCCTATCTGATTTTTCACTGTGACCGGGCGGTTCTTAGAACGTGTCCGGGTTATCTACCAAAGGTGGGGTCTTCCTTCCACCTTATTCAGGAGATTGTGGTTCCGGCCTTAAGTTCTCCTGAGTTGTCTTCCAAAGAGCGGTCTTTGGATGTGGTATGGGCTCTCCGTATCTATGTGAAGAGAACTGCCTCCATTAGGAAGTCTGATTATCTCTTTGTGCTGTTTGGATTTCACAAACGTAGCTGGCCTGCTAACAAGCAGACCTTGGCCAGATGGATTAGAATGGTGATTGCACATGCTTATATACAGGCTTGTCTGCCAGCTCCTGCTACCATCAAAGCCCATTCTACTCGGTCTGTTGGACCTTCTTGGGCGGCCCGCCGTGGTGTGACCCTTGAACAATTGTGCAAGGCGGCTACGTGGTCCTCAGTGAACACGTTCATAAGGTTCTATGCCTTCGATACTTCCGCCTCCCAGGATGCTTCCTTTGGACGCCGGGTTCTTGTGCCCGTTACAGTGCGTCCACTCCCATAAGGAACTGCTTTAGGACATCCCCGATGTTAATCCTTGTGGAGCCCAGTGTACCCTGCAGCAGAAATGGAGATATATGGTAAGAACTTACCATTGTTAAATCTCTTTCTGCGAGGTACACTGGACTCCACAAGGCGCCCACGCTGACGCACTTTGCTTCTTTGGGTTGGTATGGCATTAGCAGATGACACCGTCTCCTGTAGTGAGTGTGTGGGGTATGTGGCTACTCACGATTGTCGTCTCTGCTACCTGCTACTGCATTGGACTGGTTAATGAAACTGAGCTCCTGTGCACGGAGGCGGGGTTATGGAGGAGGCGGCGCTGTGCATCTTGGGAACAGTCAAAGCTTTGAGCCTGTTTGTGCCTCGGATCAAGATCCTACTCTACACCCCGATGTTAATCCTTGTGGAGCCCAGTGTACCTCGCAGAAAGATATTTAACAACGGTAAGTTCTTACCATAAATCTCGTTTTATGTTTCTATGTTACATATGCAAACCTATGGTAAGCCACCAACCACGGCAAGGTGTCTCTGCTCTAGAGGTCCTACACTACATGATAATAGCACCTACTTTGGGTCATACATTTATGTATTTCTATATTGAGAAGTAACTCACCTAGAGGCACCCCAGGATGCTCTAGTATGGCACTACAAGCTATACCTCTACCTGCTTTTTACAAAAGTGAGACCCAGAATGGTAGTTGCTCAATCAATTTATTGGTCCAGCATAGGTAGGAGGGACAAATCTCATTAACTGGTCCATTGCAGTGTGCTGGGGGAACTTTTGTTTTTTTTCTTGGCTAGATTAGTCCCTCCCTTACATTCACCTGTGGTGGACCAATACATTGATTGAGCCACTTTTCTGAAACAACTTTTATACAGGTTGAGTAACCTTTATCCAAAATGCTTGGGCCCAGAAGTATTTTGGATATCAGATTTTTCCGTAGTTTGGAATAATTGCATACCATAATGAGATATCATGGCGATGGGGCCTAAATCTAAGCACAGAATGCATTTATGTTTCATATACACCTTATACACACAGCCTGAAGGTAATTTAACCAATATTTTTAATAACTTTGTGCATTAAACAAAGTGTGTGTACATTCACACAATTCATTTATGTTTCATGTACACACAGCCTGAAGGTCATTTAATACAATATTTTTAATAACTTTGTGTATTAAACAAAGTTTGTGTACATTGAGCCATCAGAAAACAAAGATTTCACTATCTCAGTCTCACTCAAAAAATTCCGTATTTCGGAATATTTGGATATGGGATATCAACCTGTATTTAATAAATAAATATTTATACACCACTGTGTAATGCTACCAGCAGTGTTGTCCAATGCAGAACACTATAAGCTTTTATTAACATAGGATGTTTCAATGAGAAACAATGCAAACGTTTACTGTTTTAAAACTTGAATAAATCAACCATTTCCTTGAAAACCTTATTTAATTAGAAAGTTCAGGTGACAAATTCAGGCTTCATCTCACATTTTGCTAAAAACAAAATGCAGTAAAATAAATGATCAATAGACAATAATGTTAAAATAACAGTCTCTATAAGGCGTATGCTGCTGTGATTCTTAATCTACTCTGCAACGTTGAATCACATCAAGGCCTTGTTCCTGAGTAGCGCGATTTCTGGTAATTGGTGCGGCCAGATGGGTCTGGGACTGAGGGTCGACAGCACAAAGGTCGACACACCTTAGGTCGACGCCAATTGGTCGACACACCTTAGGTCGACATGGACAAAAGGTCGACATGGACAAAAGGTCGACATGGACAAGGTCGACATGGAACAAGGTCGACATGAGTTTTTTATGTTTTTTTGTTGTCGTTTTCTTCGTAGAGTGACCGGGAACCCCAAATAGTGCACCGCGTCCCCTCACATGGCTCGCTTCGATCGCCATGCTTCGGGCATGGTGCCTTCGCTTCGCTCGGCACACTTTACCGTTCCAATCGTAGTCCACGTGGATCGTTAAGTATGAAAAGGTTCAAAAAAAGAAAAAAATCGTGAAAAACTCATGTCGACCTTGTTCCTGTCGACTTTTTGTCCATGTCGACCTAAGGTGTGTCGACCAATTGGCGTCGACCTAAGGTGTGTCGACCTTTGTGCTGTCGACCTGGAGTCCGGATACCGGCCAGATATACTGAAGGGACTGGAATAACAGCAGGAGTGCTATGCTTCATACAGTATAATGGATTTTCCTTTGAAAGGGTGAAGTATTGTCTTTTGGTGTAATACTGTTCTAGTTTCACCTGGATATACTGATGCTGTAATGTAGGAGTCTACTTGTCACATGTCATAAACTGCATTAACATATGGAGGGTTTCAGACATAATATTAGCTGAAGATTTCTTTGTGCTTGAGTGAAACGTTGTGATTTTGCAGGGACTGTAGCAGACCATCGTTTCCTGTCCACATAGTGTCTTGGTATAACTATAAACACGTGGACAGTGTAACTTGCAGCGGCTTCATTCTGCAGGTTCCATTGGATTCTTCACAGAAGCAAACTGCGCACTTTGTCGTAAGCCCCCAGGAAGATGAAACCTCCGAGGCTGATCGCGGTCATTCTGGGGACAATGCCGGCAAATAATCTGAACAATTAAGAAAAACAAAAACAGAGATTTAAAGATTTCTCACCATTAACCTGTCGCCAGTAAGCAGTTGAGGACGCAATTTTAGGTATCACCGATTCACCCTGGTCTGAAGAGTATGGAAACCCTAGCTGCGTCACCATGATTTCATGTATTTACTGGCTACCACCCCCTAACAATTTACAGAGCAGATTATAATGGGTACAAGTTGGATGTACACCCTTTCATAAGGGCAACTGATGCCGCAATCTTCCTGCATCAGTGCTACAGCAGCCTAATATCAATACTCTGTGCTGCCGGAGGCCCTACAGCTTCCACTGTCTAAGTCTCAGTCTGTGGTTTCCTGCTACCTCCATTCACTGTTATTACGAGTGTACTGGTTACTGCCTCCCCCCAAATTCAGCACTCATCTCCTGAAATACTCGGTGCTTGTGCTACAGTACAATAGCCATTCTGATCAGTGGAATGGCTGTACCACTATATACAATACTCTGTGAGAATGTCAGATACAGCATCGGGAGAACTGGCTGTGAGATCTGCAGCGTGGCAGGGACGTATCTAGCCTAGACACAGCATTAATGCCGGTTTATAAAGTCACAGAAACTGCAGCGTAGGAAATGAGCACAGTTCCGACTGAAGGGAGACCGCCAGCTGGAAACAGTTTAAGGATTCACTAGGCAGCACTTAGATCTATTACCATAATTGCAGAGTAATTTGCATGAGACTGGTAGAGGGCAAATTCCCAAAGGAAA
Source organism: Pseudophryne corroboree (assembly GCF_028390025.1). NCBI lineage: Eukaryota > Metazoa > Chordata > Amphibia > Anura > Myobatrachidae > Pseudophryne > Pseudophryne corroboree. The sequence goes on along the minus strand of NC_086452.1, from coordinate 417,847,750 downwards.
ACAGCTAAATATTGTTAAAACAGGCTCCTGAGTGATCACAATAACCCAACATTCTATTTTTATTTATTTTCTTTTAGACATTAACTAAAGATCTTTATTAACAGGAATGGGCTGGGAGTATTTACACATTATACTTTTTAATGCCATAAGCGCAGAGATTCCCAACTGCAGTCCTCAAGGCACCCTGACGGATCTGGTTTTCAGTACAGCCATGCCTGAGCACGGGTAGTATTCAGTATACCGGTTGTTGGGATCCCGGTGCACAGTATACCGGCGCCGGCATACCGACACCTTTTCTCCCTCTTGGGGGTCCACGAGCCCCCCCCCCAGAGGGAGAATAGTAAGCGTGGCACGCAATCTGGCGGTCGGGATCCCATCGGCGGTATGCTGGCCGCCGGCAACTCATACCACACCCCTGAGCACAGATGGGTCAATCAAACTGACTGAAGTAGTAATTGATAGGTAAATGTATTGTGCTGCTATAACACTTCCGGCTTCGCCTCATTAACGTGGTGAAGCAGGAAGGGACATTGACAAGACGTATCAACATCTTGTCTGCCGAAACCGGGGAGTGAAAGCTCCCTCCTCCGGCGATGTCCCCCTGAGCTCGCAGAGCGTCAGCTCAGTGTTGATGCGCTGTGTCTCCCTGCCTGGCTGGCTCTTCTGCGCATGCATGGGATCTCGCTACTCACGCAAGATCCCCAGCGCAGTCCGGAGCCGGCACCCGCCACAGCCAGCTCTGTCCCAGGTGTAGTAGGCTATGCCGGCGGCCGGCATACCGACAGCTGGGCGAGTGCAAATGAGCCCCTTGAAGGCCTTGTTTGGAACCTCTGCCAAAGCCATTCATTATTTTGTGCAAGTTTACTGGTATGATCCCCCCCATCAAACCTTAACCCAGACCTCGGGACCTGTACGAGTTTGCTTTAGGAGACCCTGCAACCCAGACCCACCTGAACCCACAACCCAACTTGAAGAATATTTTTCAGGGTTAAATCAGTCAGCGATAGTCTGACTGTCCAATCCAGTTGCAGTAATTACACTGCGTGCAGAATGGAGATAGTCCAGGAGCAGACGTCACACAGTGCAGACAGCTGCAGCGGACAGGCCCTAGACCACCGCATGACGTAAACCTCTCCGCAGACCCTTAATCTTCCTGCTGTGTGCAACAGTGCCGGGGTTCTATGCAGAATGACCCTCTGTCTCCTCCCCTGCACCGTATATCACTGTCCCCCAGCTCCTGCAACAGCCGGAATTAAAGAATTGGGTTTGGGATGTGCTGCATTGTAAACTATCAGTTCTGCAATAGCAATGCTGTGACTCAGAGTTCATGGAAAGGGAATCTGTTGCTACAAAAAAAGTGTATGTGTATAAAATAATCCCAAATGATCTCCCATCTCCATCGTGGACAGACGGACGGACATGCAACAGAAGATGCCCACCAGATCTCAGCAGAATGGCCTTATGAGAAACAGAGGGCTCAGATGCCTATAATCTAGATATAGTCCACAGCCAGGGTAAGGAGAGAGAGGATAAGGAGCGACAGACAGAAATTAATTTTTACAAATCACTCAACAGCCAAGGGGCTGTGAAAACTCTCTTTAGAAGAGCTTTCCATTACCATTATCTTACATCTGATATCAACTGTGTTTGCAGAAGAGCAGATGCCCCCCGGCAGTTGTTACAAGCAACATTGCTTTATCTGTCTGTGCTTTGCAGCCACGTATTGATATCATCAGGTCCAGCAGTTTCCATTCCATTGTCCGGCGATACAACACTGCCCAGCTGTGCTCTCTGCATTGGATGGATATGTTTCTAAATAACAGCTCTGTGTTGTATCCAGGGGCAACAGTTAGAAACATATTTACCTTATAATATAAAGTCTTACGGTTGTTACAGGCAGACCTTTTTTTTTTTTTTTTTTTTTAATACATCATAAAAAAAGATATATTGAGCCATTCCACCTGGTAATCTGCCTGCAGGTGTTTACCGCTATGGCGGAGGTCAGGTGCGATCCCTGCTTTATAATGCTTTTGTATTTAAAAATAAATCAGCTTTGCATAGCTAGAAGTGATGCGTAACTGACGAGTGAGGCTCTGCGCTTGACCCGGGGCTCGGAGCAAAGTTATGCAAAAAGAAAAAAAAAATGGTTAAACCTCATCATTTAACAGTTAAAATACTTTAGCTATAGGGATTTTTGTGGATCAAAGAGAATAGGAACTGCAGTGAAATGAGATATATTTTTGCAGATTTGCCATATGGAATTTATAAGGAAAATAGCATAATTGTCAGCCCGGGTACAGCTGGCTAGACAACTGAAATCACATAATTGCTTCATTTCACTTTGCAAGAAAGCCTTGTGCATTATCCGTTTGGGAGGTCAGAGGGCAAACACTGCCTGTGTTCACACCCAGTGACTTGTAGTGTTACACGCAGTTATAATCCTCTTTCTCATCTCTCTTTTAGACCTTTTGTGCTTATATATTATAACATGTCTGTTAAGTATGACTTCAACCGACAGACTATATATTTCTGACCTAAAACCAATCAACAGATGGTGTAATGGTTAGCATTACTGCCCCACAGCACTAAAGTCATGGGTTCGATTCCTCCCACAAACCAAATATTTACTGGTAGGTCAATTGGCTCCGAAAAACAAATTAACCCTAGGGTGTAAGTGTGCACTTGTACATGTGTTTAGGGCAGAATAGATGGGCCAAGTGGTTCTTTTCGGCTTTCAAATACTGTGTTTCTATAGAAGTAACTCAAAGGATTTACAGGCATGGTGGCCGGGTTATTATGTTCTGGGCTTTTGTGCTGCATGCCTTATGGTCAACGGTACAAGGTAACGCCTCACATTTAGAAGGGTTAGGCCATAACATCCAAGGACACAATTTACACTTGATCTTAACCAAAGGCCAGATAATCTAATCAAAGGTTAATGTTAATGAGCAAGGAAGAGAGTTCCAGAGAAAATGTGCAGCTCTAGAGATATCTCGCAGAATGGAAAAAGCATCTATTGGCAACCAATACATACCCCGCTGATGAGAAATCATAAAAAAACAATGTAGTGAAAAAAAAACCCCCCATCAAAATATGTCAATCAAAATGAACAAGAACAGTTGGTCTGTACCCTGTAACGCCATGTGTTCTCCATACGTCACTCAGTGCAAACAACACGTTTCCGCTTGCAGTATTCGATCCAACCTGTAGCAGAAAAGCAGGCGAATGATCCACTGATTAGCCTTTTATAGTAATCAGATTTACTATAGTGTTTGATTAAATATATCCCATTCCAGTATTACTATAGAGCAGTTGCCCAAACTTTGCAGTTACAGGTTTTAAGGATATTCATGCATTAATTCACCTGTGCTTAAGCATGGATATCATTAAAACCTGAACTGTAAAGAAGTAGTTTGGAAAATTCTGTTTTAACCCAAAGGTTCTCAGACTCGGTCTTTAAGACCCCAAACAGTTCACATATTTCCAGATCTCCTCACAGAATTACAAGTCAAATAATTAGCACCACCTGTCGATCTTTTAAAATGTGTCAGTGAGTAATGAATACACCTATGGACCTGCTTGGTGACCTGGAAAACGTGAACTGCTTGGGGTCCTCCGGACCGAGTTTGAGAACCACTGTTTAAACCAATCGGGTCTTCTCAGGATAAAATGGTTGTGAAACACAGATACGTTCAAACAGAAGGTTATTTCCAATTAAGCTAGTACACCCTATGAAGAGCCAGTATTTAGCATAGAGGTGTAATCACACAGGTGTGTACAGGTGGGCCATATTATATCTCTACCTTTGCTAGCATTATACGGGTCTTCGCTACGTCCAGGGGTGTCGTAACTGCAGCTGCAAATCCACCTGAGCCGGGGGGGGGGGGGTGAGAAAAGACACAACACAAATAAGACCTTGTTGGGGGTTTGATCCTACAGTACAGTTCCCACAACCTCTGCCAAGACATCTTGAAATGTTATGTTTATATATAAACTACATCAAACACACGAGAGGGGTCATTCAGCTTCTGACTGGGGAATAAAGTTTTTAGGGTAAATTTGTGTTTTAAAGAGGACGGATCATAAATTGTGTAAATTGCCCCCTACCCAATGTACAGATTAAGGAATTCTATATATATTCTTATTTTCCCTTTGTATTTGTTTAATTAATTTATTTTTGTTTAATTTATTTATTTATGTACAAAAACACCACTCACAGCGTACTAGAGACTCTGGCTGCGACTTTCACTGCACAGGAACCCGTATAAGGACGCAGATGAAGCACAACGGAACTTGGCGTGAGAAACAGTTTACGCAGATTCAGACTTATTCGCACACAGATGCACAAGTCAAGCACATCGAATTAATCAGTGTAATCTAGCGATGGAGTTTTGCCACTGCTCGTTTTATTTGTGCGAATAAGTCGCAAACTTTAAGTGAGAAAGGCGCTCCGTGTCGCTGAGAACATGGCGCACCAGGAGGAGGTGCAATTATCTGCCCCATCCAGAGGTTCCCAAACGCAGTCTCTGTGCTGAGCCATGGATATACCTAAAACCTGGACCATTGGGGTGCCTTGAGGACCGCGTTTGAGAACCTCTGGGTTAGAGATGTAGAGAAAATAAAGGGAAACGGGCCAAAGTGTTGAATCTTAAACATAAAATGTAAATAATACATTTGCATAAAACATAAAACGAGAATACATAATGAATGGTGATGCCAACAAAGAGGAAAGGGACCTTGGAGTAAGTTAATATGAAGGGTCAAGAAGAATAGCGAAGCAGTGGGAGAAGACGGTAGATCATTGTATGGGAAAAAATACGATATTAGTAGCTAGAACATGGAGGTTATACTGTAACTATCGTTCATTATTGGTAAGACCGCACATTGGGTGCAGTGTACAGTTCCCTTAAATACATTAATAAAGAAACTATCTCCTTTTCAAAATCTTGCTGTAGAGAAAACCAGTATGGCTGCCAGTCACAGAGACTCTTTACAGAGCACATAGAGCTCAGAAAGGGCATAACAAAGTCTCTGCACACTACATGTGACTGTGGTTACCATAGTCACATGACACTGAGGAAACTGCATAATATTAATTTAACAGGAGATAGCTGCCTGAAGAAACAAACGAAGGACAATAGTTATTGCAAAGCTTTTTTTCTTATACCCTGCAATAGTAATAAATGTTTAAAAAACATTGTTTTAATGGGATTGGTGCTTCATTCACCACCTTTTGCAGTTCTGATATGGCTTCCTCTTGGCTTTGCTGACTGATCTCTACTTCCTCCACTCTGTTTGCCAGATGTTAAACCAAGTTCTGCAATCTCTACTTTAGAGAATAGAAATCTAAGAGAGTGCTCTAGCAAAGGTTCATTTTACCCTGCTTATAAAGGGGGGGAGGGAGGAGGGGGTGTCAGAGAGGCCCTTTATCGGCAATGCTCTGACACATTTCTGTATTCTCCTCTAGCACCTGTGCATCTAGTCTGGATCCTCCAAGTGTGAGATAGAGTACAGTATCAACCTAGGAGTTACAGGTATCTATATAACTTCAGCTGTCGCACAGAGGACGTGATGCGTCAGTGAAAATTGTTATCTCCCTCTAAAATGAGTCCCTTACTCTACAATCTTCCCAACAAAATATAAATACACACACACACACACACACACACACACACACACACACACATATTATATATATATATATATATATATATATATATATATATACACAATTGCGTGTCTGCAGTGTCGGAAGCCACAGTCCACTGACCCCTCTGCCACAGAAACAGGCGGCACTCCACGGATTTGGTGTAGTATGAAAACTTTATAAAACAAACAGCATGAAGAGTCCAACGTTTCAACACCGCGACGGGTGTTTTTGTCAAGGACACATGGTGAAACAAATAGTGTGTACATTGTTCTTACCTTAAATACCCCTCTCTTGTCAGCGCGGCCAGACAGGTGCGGCGGGCGGGAGAGTCGCCGGCAGCTCCGGCATCGGCCCGCTGAAGATGACGTTTCCCGGTAGCCTAGCAACGGTGACGTCATCTTCAGCGGCCTGATGCCGGAGCCACCGGCGACTCTCCCGCCCGCCGCACCTGTCTGGACGCGCTGACAAGAAAGGGGTATTTAAGGTAAGAACAATGTACACACTGTTTGTTTCACCATGTGTCCTTGACAAAAACACCCGTCGCGGTGTTGAAACGTTGGACTCTTCATGCTGTTTGTTTTATAAAGTTTTTATACTACACCAAATCCGTGGAGTGCCGCCTGTTTCTGTGGCAGAGGGGTCAGTTGACTGTGGCTTCCGACACTGCAGACACGCAATTGTGCATTTCTTCAAGGAGGGCACCCCGGTCTACATATTTGTCTTTGAGTGCCAACTACACCCATTGTATATATATATATATATATATATACATATATATATATATATACATATATATATATATATATATATATATATATACATATACATATATATATATATATATATACACATATATATATACACATACTTACATATACATACATACATACATATACACTCACACACAGGGCTGGCTTCAGGAATGTTCCAATAGAGCGGCCGCGCATGGCGACACCCTTAATGGGCGCCGCACGCTGGCACTGCCATATTGGACCCTGGAGCTGTGTCTGTGTGTGGCTCCAGCAGCATCCGTCCGTCCGCGGCCCGCCTCCGAGTCCCACTCCCAGCCAGCAGTCAGTGGCTGACTCTGTGCTGGGGGCGGGACTATGCAAAACTACTCAGTGCGTGCCGCATAGCGCGCACTGAGTTTGTTTAGTTTAGTGCGCCCAGCCGCCCACCCGCCGGAGACTGAGGGGAAGGAGAGGCGCACGCTGCGCTCTCCTCCCCGTCCTCACACACAGCAGGAGCAGCAGCAGCAGCCTCCTCCCCGCCCAAGAGGACCATCGGCAGCAGCGCGCGGTAAGCAGCACTTGGGGGAAGGGGGGGGGGGCACTGTGTGGGGACATGTGTATCTGGCACTGGGGGCATATCTGGCACTGTGGGGTATATCTGACACTGTGGGACATGTGTATCTGGCACTGTGGGGCATGTGTATCTGGCACTGGGGGGCATATCTGGCACTGTGGGGCATGTGCATCTGGCACTGGGGGCATATCTGGCACTGGGGGCATATCTGGCACTGTGGGGCATATCTGGCACTGTGGGGCATGTGTATCTGGTACTGGGGGCATATCTGGCACTGTGGGGCATGTGTATCTGGCACTGGGGGGCATATCTGGCACTGTGGGGCATGTGCATCTGGCACTGGGGGCATATCTGGCACTGGGGGCATATCTGGCACTGTGGGGCATATCTGGCACTGTGGGGCATGTGTATCTGGTACTGGGGGCATATCTGGCACTGTGGGGCATGTGTATCTGGCACTGTGGGGCATGTGTATCTGGCACTGGGGGCATATCTGGCACTGTGGGGCATGTGCATCTGGCACTGGGGGCATATCTGGCACTGGGGGCATATCTGGCACTGTGGGGCATATCTGGCACTGTGGGGCATGTGTATCTGGTACTGGGGGCATATCTGGCACTGTGGGGCATGTGTATCTGGCACTGTGGGGCATGTGTATCTGGCACTGGGGGCATATCTGGCACTGTGGGGCATGTGCATCTGGCACTGGGGGCATATCTGGCACTGGGGGCATATCTGGCACTGTGGGGCATATCTGGCACTGTGGGGCATGTGTATCTGGTACTGGGGGCATATCTGGAACTGTGGGGCATGTGTATCTGGTACTGGGGGCATATCTGGCACTGTGGGGCATGTGTATCTGGCACTGTGGGGCATGTGTATCTGGCACTGTGGGGCATATCTGGCACTGTGGGGCATGTGTATCTGGCACTGGGGGGCATATCTGGCACTGGGGGGCATATCTGACACTGTGGGGCAGGTGTACCTGGCCTGCTACGGGGCATATCATGTGTAGCTGTCACTGCTGAGGGGCATATCAGGTGTAGCTGGCAATGCTGGGGGGCATATCAGGTGTAGCTGGCACTGCTGGGGGGCATGTCATGTGTATCTGGCACTGCTGCGGGGCATGTTATGTGTAGCTGGCACTGCTGCGGGGCATGTCATGTGTAGCTGGCACTGCTGCGGGGCATGTCATGGGTAGCTGGCACTGCTGCGGGGCATGTCATGTGTAGCTGGCACTGCTGCGGGGCATGTCATGGGTAGCTGGCACTGCACTACTGTAGACATGTGTAATCTGGCACTATACTGGAGACATTGTGTGTAAGGAACACTACTATGTTATGTGTAAGGCTGCTAATTGTGTGCGTAGAGGGTGTGTGAAAATATATTTATTTGTAGTGTGATAATATGAAGTTGCGAGGCCACCCCCACTTCTCCAGAGGCCACGGCCACTTTTCCAGGAGCGCGTGCGCCTCCGGCACGTGCACAGAGTGGGGGGGGGGGGGGGGGGGGCGCTTTGACATTTTCTCGCTCAGTAAGCCTGGAGCCGGCCCTGCACACACACATACAGTATATATACACAGTATATATTTTTTTTCTTTTTACAGTCTCCCTCTGTTTCACACAGAGGGTGTTTTATCACAATAGCTGGCAAGAGGGACCCAAAGGCATCACGGGGGGTCCAAACAGCACGCAAACAAAATTGAATCCAGTCTATTCAGCAGCTCTGATGCCAATCAACTGTTGTCACATCAAATAGAGAGGCCACTCACCCCCAGTGCAATATAGAAGAAAGAACATAGTATAATAAAAAGACATAACTAAGGCTGCTGTCTCCCCCCCTCCTCACTATTCAATGGCCAAGGCCTCAAACAATCCCGCAGCAAAGGGAGATCTATGAAGTTAGTGCAAAATAACTCCCCACACAAGTACACACGTTAGGGAATGACGTGTGAGTCATCGTAAAGAATAAAAATAATAATAATAATAATAATTACATACTGTAATATATATCTCTCCTATATAATAGCCCAGATCTGTGACTTTGTGCCTCATTTGCTAACGCTGGGCGGAGTCACAAGACTGGGCGGAGTTAGTCAAATGAGTCACAGATCTGGGCAAATCTATAGGAGACTAGGAGCAGAAGCAGATGGTATGGGCATGGTACAGGCAGGGGTGCATACCTCCCAGCTTTCTTCAGGCAGACAGGGGTACATACCTCCCAGCTTTCTTCAGGCAGGAGGGACACACGCACGGTGAAAAGGGGGCATGGCCAACTAAAGGGGCGTGGCTTCGCGGAGGACCCACAATCGCGAGCTACGCCCCCGTTTTCGTCAGTGAGGGGGCATGCCCAGAGCTCTGTGAGCTGCTGGCATGCCCCCAGGGGCGGATTATGAGTCCTGGGGGCCCAGGGCACTTGAGACAGGGGGGCCCTATGTCATTGCTGTGCCTGCTGTGGGTTTGGGGGCGTGGCCTAATCGCGTCCGCATGGCCACGCCCCTTGTGCAAATTCCGGGATTTTTTTTTTTTTTATGGGATTTTGGTCCCTCGGCTAGGGGTAAATCCAGAGGGGGTGGTCGCTCCCCCCTACACACCCGCACAGGCAGAAGAAAGCAGGGAGGCTGCTGCCTCCCTGCAACACCACAGACCTGCCAACACGCAGCAGCGTGTGCTGACTGTAGCACAATGCTGCTGCTGTTGCTGGCAGGACGGGGAAGCTTCAGAGCTGGGACAGAGCTACTCCAGCCGGAGGGCCCCCTAAAACTGTGAGGCCCCGGGTACGTACCTTCCCCCCCTTAATCCGGCTCTGCTGCCGGACCCTCCCTTAATCCGTACCCCCTGATGCCCCCTCTCCCTCTGTCTCCACTAAATAGACGCTGCGTCTATTCACCACTGCTCTGCTAATCAGAACAGCGAGTAAAGGAGCTTCCCAACTGCCCCCCCCCCCACCCCCACCCCCACCGTGGGTGGGACAGCGGGACAGACCCCCAAAAATGGGACTGTCCCGCAAAAATCGGGACAGTTGGGAGGTATGGGGGTGTGTGATGGGGTATGCCGTACAGACAGACGGGCACCGGCTCACTGTGTGCTTGACCCCCCACATCAGCAAACTCAGCAGGGTCTCTCTGGCGCGGAGCGTCACTTTCTGGCACACTCCACGCTTCTTAGCTTAAGTTTTGTGGGGCACCTGCCGCTGTGCAGGTTCCGTACTGCCTCTGTTATCTCCAGCCGCAGCAACCCCACCACTACCTGCAGCGCTGCCGCCCGCAGTGAGATGCTCCCAGCTCCTTCACACACTTTAGCCGGCGGGCAGCGCTGCAGAAGTCCACGCTGCTTGCAGGCTCCTCCTGAGGGCTAACCAGTCACTCCCAGTCTCCCCTTACCACAGTGCCCGGCAGCCGCGAGGTCCGCGCCACTTGCATGCTATGACCCCCTCCTCCCTCCAGCCGCAGCATCTCCTGGGGGCTAACCAGTCACTCCCAGTCTCCCCTTACCACAGTGCCCGTCAGCTGCGCGAGGTCCGCGGTGTGTGACTGAGGAGTGGGAAGGAAGAGATGCGGGCGGGCAGAGGAAGCAGGACTCCAGCCTGAGAGAGTCAGCCATGCTAAGTCTCCACCAGCAGCAGAGCCCAACAGGTTGGAGTGGAACAGCAGCAGCCAGCAGCAGTGACTCCGGTAAGACACATCTGTCTGTCACCACTGTTTTGTCCCAAATACCAATCTCTCTCGTGCCCTGTGTTTTGTCATGTCCCTGTCACCCCTGGCCTTGCCCTGTCACCCCTGGCCTTGCCCTGTCACCCTTATCCTGGCCCTTTCACCCTTATCCTGGCCCTGTCACCCCTATCCTGGCCCTGTCACCCCCGTGCTTGCCCTGTCAACCCTATCCTGCCACCCCTACCCTGGCCCCGTCACCCCTATCCTGTCCCTGTCATTTCTGTACTGGCCCCGTCACCCCTGTCCTTGCCACGTCACCCCTGTTCTGACCCTGTCACCCCTGTTCTGACCCTATCACCCCTGTCTTGGCCCTGTTACTGCATACCCTCCAACTACCTCCAGACCCCTCCCCAATGCAACACACCTCTGCACCTTTCCCTCCACCACTCCCACACACGCTGTGCCTCCAGACCCCCTACACCACCCGCAGCTCCCACTCCCCCGCCCCTCCACCACCCACAGCACCTCCAGACCCCCTCCACCATCCACCCTCATATATGTCTCCCCCCACACCTGCCCCCCTCCACCCACAGCATCTGCAGACACCCTCCTCAATCCGTAGTCCCCCCCGCACCCGCTACATTCTGTACATCGTGCCCTGCAGGTGCTGTTCACGCTGTCGCAAGGGGCTGCGCCTCCTTCACCATCGCACGCCCTTTCATTGTGCAATTTTTAACCACTAACAAAGAAATGCAGGTAATACTCCATATAATACAAATATTAAACCCCAGATAGGCATGCAAGTGTTAAGGGGGCGTAGCCCCTTGCGACGGTGTGAAGAGCGCCCGTAGGGCGCGATGAAGCACCTAGTATATATATATATATATATATATATATACACACACACACACACACACAAAAGCTAATTGGCACACTTGGTCCCTCATAATGTATGATCAGCACTACAGAGCAGCAAGTACAATAGTGCTTTAATTGAGAAATAACACATATATATCTATATGTGTGTGTGTGTGTATATATATATATTTCTCTAACGTCCTAGTGGATGCTGGGGACTCCGAAAGGACCATGGGGAATAGCGGCTCCGCAGGAGACTGGGCACAAAGTAAAAGCTTTAGGACTAGCTGGTGTGCACTGGCTCCTCCCCCTATGACCCTCCTCCAAGCCTCAGTTAAGATTTTGTGCCCGAACGAGAAGGGTGCAATCTAGGTGGCTCTCCTGAGCTGCTTAGAGTAAAAGTTTAAATAGGTTTTTTTATTTTCAGTGAGACCTGCTGGCAACAGGCTCACTGCATCGAGGGACTAAGGGGAGAAGAAGCGAACTCACCTGCGTGCAGAGTGGATTGGGCTTCTTAGGCTACTGGACATTAGCTCCAGAGGGACGATCACAGGCCCAGCCATGGATGGGTCCCGACCCCGCGCCGCCGGCCCCCTTACAGAGCCAGAAGAGTGAAGAGGTCCGGAAAATCGGCGGCAGAAGACGTCCTGTCTTCAATAAGGTAGCGCACAGCACCGCAGCTGTGCGCCATTGCTCTCAGCACACTTCACACTCCGGTCACTGAGGGTGCAGGGTGCTGGGGGGGGGGGCGCCCTGGGACGCAATGAAAATACCTTAAATGGCTAAAAATACATCACATATAGCTCCTGGGCTATATGGATGTATTTAACCCCTGCCAGTTTTCCACAAAAAAGCGGGAGAAAGGCAGCCGAAAAAGGGGCGGAGCCTATCTCCTCAGCACACAAGCGCCATTTTTTCCTCACAGCTCCGTTGGAGGAAGGCTCCCTGACTCTCCCCTGCAGTCCTGCACTACAGAAACAGGGTAAAACAAGAGAGGGGGGGCACTAAATTGGCATATTAATATATACAGCAGCTATATTAGGGAAAAACACTTATATAAGGTTATCCCTGTATATATATAGCGCTCTGGTGTGTGCTGGCAAACTCTCCCTCTGTCTCCCCAAAGGGCTAGTGGGGTCCTGTCCTCTGTCAGAGCATTCCCTGTGTGTGTGCTGTGTGTCGGTACGCTGTGTCGACATGTATGAGGAGGAAAATGGTGTGGAGGCGGAGCAATTGCCTGTGTTAGTGATGTCACCCCCTAGGGAGTCGACACCTGACTGGATGGTCTTATGGAAAGAATTACGTGATAGTGTCGGCACTTTACAAAAGACTGTTGACGACATGAGACAGCCGGCAAATCAGTTAATACCTGTACAGGCGTCTCAAACACCGTCAGGGGCTATAAAACGCCCGTTACCTCAGGTCGATACAGACACTGACACGGACACTGACTCCAGTGTCGACGGTGAGGAAACAAACGTATTTTCCAGTAGGGCCACACGTTACATGATCACGGCAATGAAGGAGGTTTTGAACATTTCTGATACTACAAGTACCACAAAAAAGGGTATTATGTGGGGTGTGAAAAAACTACCCGTAGTTTTTCCTGAATCAGATGAATTAAATGAGGTGTGTGATGAAGCGTGGGTTTCCCCCGATAAAAAACTGCTAATTTCTAAAAAATTATTGGCATTATACCCTTTCCCGCCAGAGGTTAGGGCGCGTTGGGAAACACCCCCTAGCGTAGATAAGGCGCTCACACGCTTATCAAAACAAGTGGCGTTACCGTCTCCTGATACGGCCGCCCTCAAGGAACCAGCTGATAGGAAGCTGGAAAATATCCTTAAAAGTATATACACACATACTGGTATTATACTGCGACCAGCAATCGCCTCAGCCTGGATGTGCAGTGCTGGGGTGGCTTGGTCGGATTCCCTGACTGAAAATATTGATACCCTGGACAGGGACAATATATTATTGACTATAGAGCATTTAAAGGATGCATTTCTATATATGCGAGATGCACAGAGGGATATTTGCACTCTGGCATCAAGAGTAAGTGCGATGTCCATTTCTGCCAGAAGAGGATTATGGACGCGACAGTGGTCAGGGGATGCGGATTCCAAACGGCATATGGAAGTATTGCCGTATAAAGGGGAGGAGTTATTTGGGGTCGGTCTATCGGACCTGGTGGCCACGGCAACGGCTGGAAAATCCACCTTTTTACCCCAAGTCACCTCGCAGCAGAAAAAGATACCGTCTTTTCAGGCTCAGTCCTTTCGTCCCCATAAGGGCAAGCGGGCAAAAGGCCACTCATATCTGCCCCGGGGCAGAGGAAGGGGAAAAAGACTGCAGCAAACAGCCTCTTCCCACGAACAGAAGCCCTCCCCCGCTTCTGCTAAGTCCTCAGCATGACGCTGGGGCCTTACAAGCGGACTCAGGCACGGTGGGGGCCAGTCTCAAGAATTTCAGCGCGCAGTGGGCTCACTCGCAAGTGGACCCCTGGATCCTGCAGGTAGTATCTCAGGGGTACAAATTGGAATTCGAGACGTCTCCCCCTCGCTGGTTCCTGAAGTCTGCTTTACCAACGTCTCCCCCCGACAGGGAGGCGGTATTGGAAGCCATTCACAAGCTGTATTCCCAGCAGGTGATAATCAAGGTACCCCTCCTACAACAGGGAAAGGGGTATTATTCCACGCTGTTTGTGGTACCGAAGCCGGACGGCTCGGTGAGACCCATTTTAAATCTGAAATCCTTGAACACTTACATAAAAAGGTTCAAGTTCAAGATGGAGTCACTCAGAGCAGTGATAGCGAACCTGGAAGAAGGGGACTATATGGTGTCTCTGGACATCAAGGATGCTTACCTCCATGTCCCAATTTGCCCTTCTCACCAAGGGTACCTCAGGTTTGTGGTACAGAACTGTCACTATCAGTTTCAGACGCTGCCGTTTGGATTGTCCACGGCACCCCGGGTCTTTACCAAGGTAATGGCCGAAATGATGATTCTTCTTCGAAGAAAAGGCGTCTTAATTATCCCTTACTTGGACGATCTCCTGATAAGGGCAAGGTCCAGAGAACAGTTAGAGGTCGGAGTAGCACTATCTCAAGTAGTACTACGACAGCACGGATGGATTCTAAAAATTCCAAAATCGCAGCTGATTCCGACGACACGTCTGCTGTTCCTAGGGATGATTCTGGACACAGTACAGAAAAAAGTGTTTCTCCCGGAGGAGAAAGCCAAGGAGTTATCCGACCTAGTCAGGAACCTCCTAAGACCAGGCCAAGTGTCAGTACATCAATGCACAAGGGTCCTGGGAAAGATGGTGTCTTCTTACGAAGCGATTCCATTCGGCAGATTCCACGCAAGAACTTTTCAGTGGGATCTGCTGGACAAATGGTCCGGATCGCATCTTCAAATGCATCAGCGGATAACCCTGTCTCCAAGGACAAGGGTGTCTCTCCTGTGGTGGTTACAGAGTGCTCATCTCCTAGAGGGCCGCAGATTCGGCATTCAGGATTGGGTCCTGGTGACCACGGATGCCAGCCTGAGAGGCTGGGGAGCAGTCACACAGGGAAGAAATTTCCAGGGCTTGTGGTCAAGCATGGAAACGTCACTTCACATAAATATCCTGGAACTAAGGGCCATTTACAATGCCCTAAGTCAGGCAAGACCTCTGCTTCAGGGTCAGCCGGTGTTGATCCAGTCGGACAACATCACGGCAGTCGCCCACGTAAACAGACAGGGCGGCACAAGAAGCAGGAGGGCAATGATGGAAGTGGCAAGGATTCTTCGCTGGGCGGAGAATCATGTGATAGCACTGTCAGCAGTGTTCATTCCGGGAGTGGACAACTGGGAAGCAGACTTCCTCAGCAGACACGATCTTCACCCGGGGGAGTGGGGACTTCACCCAGAAGTCTTCCACATGATTGTGAACCGTTGGGAAAAACCAAAGGTGGACATGATGGCGTCCCGCCTCAACAAAAAACTGGACAGATATTGCGCCAGGTCAAGGGACCCTCAGGCAATAGCTGTGTACGCTCTGGTAACACCGTGGGTGTACCAGTCAGTCTATGTGTTCCCTCCTCTTCCTCTCATACCAAAAGTACTGAGAATCATAAGAAGGAGAGGAGTAAAGACTATACTCGTGGCTCCGGATTGGCCAAGAAGGACTTGGTACCCGGAAATTCAAGAGATGCTGACGGAAGACCCGTGGCCTCTACCTCTAAGAAAGGACTTGCTCCAGCAGGGACCATGTCTGTTCCAAGACTTACCGCGGCTGTGTTTGACGGCATGACGGTTGAACGCCGGATCCTGAAGGAAAAAGGCATTCCGGATGAAGTCATCCCTACCCTGATCAAAGCCAGGAAGGATGTAACCATACAACATTATCACCGTATTTGGCGTAAATATGTTGCGTGGTGCGAGGCCAGGAAGGCCCCTACAGAGGAATTTCAACTGGGTCGTTTCCTGCATTTCCTGCAAACAGGACTGTCTATGGGCCTCAAATTAGGGTCCATTAAGGTTCAAATTTCGGCCCTGTCAATATTCTTCCAAAAAGAACTGGCTTCTGTTCCTGAAGTTCAGACGTTTGTCAAGGGAGTACTGCATATACAGCCTCCTTTTGTGCCTCCAGTGGCACCTTGGGATCTCAATGTAGTTTTGGGATTTCT
Source organism: Pseudophryne corroboree (assembly GCF_028390025.1). NCBI lineage: Eukaryota > Metazoa > Chordata > Amphibia > Anura > Myobatrachidae > Pseudophryne > Pseudophryne corroboree. Next base: position 417,831,611 of record NC_086452.1, on the reverse strand, counting down.
AAAATCACATTGGTTTGAACCACTCACCACTGTGGACTTAAAATATCTCACATGGAAAGTGGTAATGCTGTTAGCCCTGGCTTCAGCCAGGCGTGTCTCAGAATTGGCGGCTTTATCCTATAAAAGCCCTTACCTAATTTTTCATACGGACAGGGCAGAATTGAGGACTCGTCCTCAATTTCTCCCTAAGGTGGTTTCAGCATTTCACTTAAACCAGCCTATTGTGGTGCCTGCGGCTACTAGGGACTTGGAGGATTCCAAGTTGCTGGACGTAGTCAGGGCCCTGAAAATATATGTTTTCAGGACGGCTGGAGTCAGGAAATCTGATTCGCTGTTTATCCTGTATGCACCCAACAAGCTGGGTGCTCCTGCTTCTAAGCAGACGATTGCTCGTTGGATTTGTAGTACAATTCAGCTTGCACATTCTGTGGCAGGCCTGCCACAGCCAAAATCTGTAAAAGCCCATTCCACACGGAAAGGGGCTCATCTTGGGCGGCTGCCCGAGGGGTCTCGGCTTTACAACTTTGCCGAGCAGCTACTTGGTCAGGGGCAAACACGTTTGCTAAATTCTACAAATTTGATACCCTGGCTGAGGAGGACCTGGAGTTCTCTCATTCGGTGCTGTAGAGTCATCCGCACTCTCCCGCCCGTTTGGGAGCTTTGGTATAATCCCCATGGTCCTTTCGGAGTCCCCAGCATCCACTAGGACGTTAGAGAAAATAAGAATTTACTTACCGATAATTCTATTTCTCATAGTCCGTAGTGGATGCTGGGCGCCCATCCCAAGTGCGGATTGTCTGCATTACTTGTACATAGTTATTGTTACAAAAATCGGGTTATTGTTGTTGTGAGCCATCTTTTCAGAGGCTCCTTCTGTTATCATGCTGTTAACTGGGTTCAGATCACAAGTTGTACGGTGTGATTGGTGTGGCTGGTATGAGTCTTACCCGGGATTCAAAATCCTTCCTTATTGTGTACGCTCGTCCGGGCACAGTATCCTAACTGAGGCTTGGAGGAGGGTCATAGGGGGAGGAGCCAGTGCACACCAGCTAGTCCTAAAGCTTTTACTTTGTGCCCTGTCTCCTGCGGAGCCGCTATTCCCCATGGTCCTTTCGGAGTCCCCAGCATCCACTACGGACTATGAGAAATAGAATTATCGGTAAGTAAATTCTTATTATATATATATATATATATATATATCCTATATAATAGCCCAGATCTGACTTTGTGCCTCATTTGCTAATGCTGGGCGGAGTCACAACACTGGGCGGAGTTAGTCAAATTAGTTACAGATCTGGGCAAATCTAGGAGCAGATGGTATGGGCATGGCACAGGCAGGGGTGCATACCTCCCAGCTGTCTTCAGGCAGAAGGAGGGACACACGCGCAGCGTAAAGGGGGCGTGACCAATGAAAAAGGGGCGTGGTTTTGCTGAGGACCCGTGATCGCTAGCCACGCCCCCGTTTTTAGTCAGTGAGGGGGCATGCCCAGGGGCAAATTATGAGTTTGGGGGCCCAGGGCACTTGAGACAGGGGGGCCCTCTCTCATTGCTGTGCCTGCTTCGGTTTTGGGGGCGTGGCCTAATTGTGTGCCGCGTGGCCACGCCCCCTTGTGCAAATTCCGGGAATTTGTTTTTTTTAAAATGGGATTTTGGCCCCTCAGCTAGGGGTAAATCCAGAGGGGGTGGTCGCTCTCCCCTACACACCCGCACAGGCAGAAGAAAGCAGAGAGGCTGCTGCCTCCCTGCAACACCACAGACCTGCCAACACGCAGCAGCGTGTGCTGACTGTAGCACAATGCTGCTGCTGTTGCTGGCAGGACGGGGGAGCTTCAGAGCTGGGACATAGCTACTCCAGCCGGGGAGGCCCCCTAAAACTGTGGGGCCCGGGGTACGTACCCCGTTAATCCGGCTCTGCTGCCGGAACCCCCCCTTAATCCGTACCCACTGATGCCCCTTCTCCCTCTGTCTCCACTAAATAGACGCTGTGCGCATCACTGCTGCTCTGCTAAGCAGAACAGCGAGTACAGGAGCTTCCCAACTGCCCCCCCCCCCCCCACCGTGGAACACTGCGTCCCGCGGGTGGGACACTGCTGCCCGCGGGTGGGACAGCGGGACAGGCCCCAAAATATGGGACTGTCCCATGAAAATCGGGACAGTTGGGAGGTATGGGGGTGTGTGAGCGGGTATGCCGTATAGACAGACGGGCACCGGCTCACTGTGTGCTTGACCCCCCACATCAGCATACTCAGCAGGGGCTCTCTGGCGCGGAGGAGCGTCACTTTCTGGCACACTCCACGCTTCTTAGCTGCAGTTTTGTTGGGCACCTACCGCTGTGCAGGTTCCGTACTGCCTCTGTTATCTCCAGCCCCGGCAACCCCACCGCTAGCTGCAGCTCTGCCGCCCGCAATGAGGTGCGCCCAGCTCCTTCACACACTTTAGCCGGCGGGCAGCGCTGCAGAAGTCCGCGCTGCTTGCAGGCGCCGATCCCCTCCTCCCTCCAGCCGCAACGTCTCCTGGGGGCTAACCAGTCACTCCCAGTCTCCCCTTACCACACAGTGCCCGGCAGCCGCGAGGTCCGCGCCGTGTGCATGCTATGACCCCCTCCTCCCTCCAGCCGCAGTGTCTCCTGGGGGCTAGCCAGTCACTCCCAGTCTCCCCTTACCACAGTAAGTGGGGGGAGGGATGCGGACGGGCAGAGGAAGCAGGACTCCAGCCTGATAGAGTCAGCCATGCCAAGTCCTCACCAGCAGCAGATCCCAACAGGTTGGAGTGGAACAGCAGCAACCAGCAGCAGTGACTCAGGTAAAACACATCTGTCTGTCACTGTTTTTTCCCTAATACCAATCTCTCCCAAGCCCTGTGTTCTGTCATGCCCCTGTCACCCCTGGCCTTGCCCTGTCACCCCTGGCCTTGCCCTGTCACCCTTATCCTGGCCCTTTCACCCTTATCCTGGCCCTGTCACCTCTATCCTGGCCCTGTCACCCCTGTGCTTGCCCTGTCAACCCTGTCCTGGTCCTGCTGCCTCTACCCTGGCCCTGTCATTTCTGTCCTGGCCCCGTCGCCCCTGTCCTGGCTCCGTCACCCCTGTCCTGGCTCCGTCACCCCTGTCCTGGCCCTGTCACCCCTGTCCTGGCCCCGTCACCCCTGTCCTGGCCCTGTTACTGCATACACTCCAACTACCTTTTTGGCAGGTACAGTACCCGCAGCGCCTCCAGACCCCTCCCCAATGCACCACACCTTCGCACCTTCCCCTCCACCACATGCGGCACTCCACCCCTCCCCCACACGCTGTGCCTCCAGACCCCCTACACCACCCGCGGTTCCCACTCCCCCACCCCTCCACCACAACACCTCCAGACCCCCTCCACCATCCACCCCCCATATATGTCTCCCCCACACCTGCCCCCCCTTCCACCCACAGCATCTGCAGACACCCTCCTCCATCCGCGGTCCCCCCCCCTCAAACGCCCCTCCCCCACCAATGGCACCCCCGCACCTGCCTCTCCACCACCTGCAGGGCCTCCGGACACCCTTCCCCATCCGCCGCACCACCCGCTCCTGCCCCTCCCCCACCCGTGGCGCCTTCGGACCCCCACCCCACCCCCAGCACCCCCGCCCCTTCCCATCCCACAGCACCTCCGGAACCCTTCACCCATCCGCAACATCTCCGCACCTGCCCCTCCCCCACCCGTGGCATCCCTGCCCCTCCCCCACCTGCAGTGCCTCCGGACCCCTCCCCCATCTGCAGCTCCCACTCCTCTGCCCTTACCTCACCCGCAGCACCACCCGACCCTTCCCTATCCGCCCCCCCCCTCCACCCGCAGCATCTACAGACACCCTCCCCCATCCGCAGGCCCCCCTCACCCGCCACATTCTGTACATCGTGCCCTGCAGGTGCTGTTCACGCCGTCGCAAGGGGCTGCGCCTCCTTCACCATCGCACGTCCTTTCATTGTGCAATATTTATCCACTAACAAAGGAATGCATGTAATACTCCATATAATACAAATATTGAACCCCAGAAAGGCATGCAAGGGTTAAGGGGGCATAGCCCATTGCGACGGTGTGAAGAGCACCCATAGGGCGCGATGACGCACCTAATAAATATATATATATATATATATACTAGGTGCTTCATCGCGCCCTACGGACGCTCTTCACACCGTCGCATGGGGCTACGCCCCCTTAACCCTTGCATGCCTATCTGGGGTTCAATATTTGTATTATATGGAGTATTACCTGCATTTCTTTGTTAGTGGTTAAAAATTGCACAATGAAAGGGCGTGCGATGGTGAAGGAGGCGCAGCCCCTTGCGACAGCGTGAACAGCACCTGCAGGGCACGATGTACAGAATGTAGCGGGTGCGGGGGGGACTGCGGATGGAGGAGGGTGTCTGCAAATGCTGTGGGTGGAGGGGGGCAGGTGTGGGGGGAGACATATATGAGGGTGGATGGTGGAGGGGGTCTGGAGGTGCTGTGGGTGGTGGAGAGGCGGGGGAGTGGGGGGTCTGGAGGCACAGCGTGTGGGGGAGGGGTGGAGTGCCGCATGTGGTGGAGGAAAAGGTGCAGTGCATTGGGGAGGGGTCTGGAGGTGCAGAGGTGTGGTGCATTGGGGAGGGGTCTGGAGGTGCTGCGGGTACTGTACCTGCCAAAAAGGTAGGTGGAGGGTATGCAGTAACAGGGCCAAGACAGGGGTGATAGGGTCAGAACAGGGGTGACGGGGCCAGGACAGGGGTGACGGGGCCAGGACAGGGGTGACGGGGCAAGGACAGGGGCGACGGGGCCAGTACAGAAATGACAGGGACAGGATAGGGATGACAGGGCCAGGGTAGGGGTGGCAGGACCAGGACAGGGGTGACAGGGCCAGGATAGGGTTGACAGGGCAAGTACAGGGGTGACAGGGCCAGGATACCTCCCAACTGTCCCGATTTTCGCGGGACAGTCCCATTTTTGGGGGTCTGTCCCGCTGTCCCACCCACGGTGGGGGGGGGGGGCAGTTGGGAAGCTCCTTTACTCGCTGTTCTGATTAGCAGAGCAGTGGTGAATAGCGTCTATTTAGTGGAGGAGGGAGAGGGGGCATCAGGGGGTACGGATTAAGGGAGGGTCCGGCAGCAGAGCCGGATTAAGGGGGGAAGGTACGTACCCGGGGCCCCACAGTTTTAGGGGGCCCTCCGGCTGGAGTAGCTCTGTCCCAGCTCTGAAGCTCCCCCGTCCTGCCAGCAACAGCAGCAGCAGTGTGCTACAGTCAGCACACGCTGCTGCGTGTTGGCAGGTCTGTGGTGTTGCAGGGAGGCAGCAGCCTCCCTGCTTTCTTCTGCCTGTGCGGGTGTGTAGGGGGGAGCGACCACCCCCTCTGGATTTACCCCTAGATGAGGGACCAAAATCCCATAAAAAAAAAAAAAATATCCCGGAAGTTGCATAAGGGGCGTGGCCACGCGGGCGCGATTATGCCACGCCCCCAAACCCACAGCAGGCACAGCAATGACATAGGGCCCCCCTGTCTCAAGTGCCCTGGGCCCCCCGGACTCATAATCCGCCCCTGGGGGCATGCCAGCAGCTCACAGAGCACTGGGCATGCCCCCTCACTGACGAAATCAGGGGCGTAGCTCGCGATTGTGGGTCCTCCCGTGAAGCCACACCCCTTTATTTGGCCACGCCCCCTTTACACCGTGCGTGTGTCCCTCCTTCTGCCTGAAGAAAGCTGGGAGGTATGCACCCCTGTCTGCCTAAAGAAAACTGGGAGGTATGCACCCCTGCCTGTACCATGCCCATACCATCTGCTTCTGCTCCTAGTCTCCTATAGATTTGCCCAGATCTGTGACTCATTTGACTAACTCCGCCCAGTGTTGTGACTCCGCCGAGCGTTAGCAAATGAGGCAAACAGTCACAGATCTGGGCTATTATATAGGAGATATATATATATATATATATATATATATATAAACGGAGTGCTATCATATATATGTATCCATGCTGAATTACACACTGTACCAAATAAGACTGCCTTGGGAGGATTAGAGCTGAATGGGGCAAGTGGGGGGGGAGCGCATTTTAATATAGGCAGTGTACAGTGCGGGTATGTTCACGGAACTGCGTAAGCATGCAGACGCAAACATGTTTGGCTAGGCTGGTGGTCGGGGGATGGTCAAAATAATAGATGATCGGCTGACACTCACTGGTGCTCCCTTCCTCCTCTGGGCACAGAATGTGCAGCAGCTGCAAACAGGAATCGTGGGACGTGCTACTGGAAGACCTTCTATATGTGCCAATTATGGCTGGATCGTCCTAATTTGCTGACCACAACAGTGGCAAAGTAGACCAGAAACTGGATATCGTCTTAATAAACAATGGATCGGGCCAGAGTTGGACAGATTGGGGGTGAGGCTACGTTTTCCTGACTTCCCATTTTTTAACGGTGGCAGGTATGCTTTGAAAACAGCTGTAACCCATATCACCCAATCATGCATCATCTTAAGTCAAGTGTAAAGTTAGACTAATGACAGCATGCTTGGGATTGGTTGGTTTTGTCTAAACACACGTCCACTAGGCTATCAGGCAATCCTTGCGGTGTATAATTATTGTGCTAAATGATCTCATGTTTATTGCTTCCACACGGTCCTCACGCTGCCCAGATGTTCTGTCCTCCATTGCTGCTGCAGAGGAGGCTTTTCAGCCTGTAGGCGCTTACAACAAATTTCTCCTTCTCTCATGACACCAGTTAATCTGCCCTGCTGTCAGGGCTGTCACACAGGCTGTGAATCATGGTCTTTTTGCAGGAGTCTGAGAAAGCCCTGAAGAGCAGCTCCGGGCAGACAGCTGCAGTGTCCTCTCCTCTCACAGGAGTGTACTCTCTTGGCTTTTCTGCAAATTGCAGGGCGGGATGATTGACACCTCTCCTATTTTAACCAAGGCAAATTTGTCAAAAACAAATTAGTTGTCTTTCAACCTTGTACACTTTTTTAAATTTTTTTTATCCCTTCTCTAGAGTGACCTCTAACACCAAACAACAACTGCAGTTATTGCGCTGTAAACAAATCTGAAGAAATGCCGTGCGGGTAAAGCTGATATGGTTTTAGTGTTTTTTTTTCTTATTATTTTCTATCCTCGCCTCTCAGGTTTTTCTCCCCCCCCCCCCCCCTCTTCCTCAGTTTAACATATAATCCCTTGCACCTGCAAAAGCTCCACAGACTGCAGACTGCCAAGAATCCAACGGAGCGCTCTGCCTCCATGACCAGAGATCCTGGAATGGAAAACAGAAGAGAAATATAAAAAAAAACAAAAAAAAAAAAAAAACAAAGAGAAAAAGAAAAAAGTTATCGAATGTTTTACATCACATGAAACTGGCTGATTTCAAGGATGGGAACTTATGTAACGGGTCACAGAAAGTAAATTCCAGGTCACATTTGGGAATCCTGTGACTCTCCAGCTGTTGTTGAACTACAACTTCTAGTATGCTCCCCCAGTAACCAAGACACAACACTAATGTACGTTGCAACTTAAACCTATGTTTTATTAAATTGAAAAAAATAAAATTATACACGTCAGTACTATATCGACTGTAAATGTATAAGTAGGCAGTATAACAATAACTATTTTAACGTTATCATGCAACATGGATTGCAATATGTCTTTGTTACCACAGTTTTCTTGTTGATTCAACCCACAAAATGGCTGCCTCCACTTGGAGATTTTTTTTTTTTTTGTATTTTAGCAGGAGGCAGCTTCCATGAGTGTGATTGTGCATTATTGGAAGCAGTGACAGTGGGGGGGAGATGTATCAAAACTGTATGTGGGGAGGAGTCTTGCCGTTAGCTACAGACTGAGTTATAAAGTGGAAAGAGCAGTCCCTTTAGCAGCACAGAGTATATCAGGAGATAAGTGATGTGTGTTAGTGAAGAGGGTTATATAGTGACCAAAGCTGGGTTAGTGGTGACACTAGAGGGGTGCGGCCAGCACCTGGGTATCACCCTCAGGGATAACACCAAAATGCCAACACTTCCTCCTCAGCGAGCCGTGTGCTGCACTGTAACATTTACGTGCAGCACTTGGCTCCTCTCACAATGTAGGAGCCAGCACTACACCCAAACAATCCCAGAGGCAACCCTGGAGTGATGAAAACCGGGGTCAGGCTGCGAGGTCACAACCCTTTTTTGTCAGCAAACATGGCGAGGGGGGTATTTACACCGCCCGGGAGTCACAGACCATAGTGATGCCCCTGGTCCCCAGTAGCACAGAGTACATCAGGAATGAGTGATGTTAGTGAGGACAGGGCTGCATGTGACAGGGGCAGTGACATGATGTGAGGAGGGAAATGCAGGCAACAGGAAGCCACAGACTGAGAGTTATATAGTGGAAGCAAAAGAGGCCCCAGCAGCACAGAGTATATCATGAGATGAATGATGTGTTAGTGAGGACAGGGCTGCATGTGATAGAGACAGTGGCAGAGGCATGAAGTAAAGAGGTAGCAGGAGGCCACAGACTGAGAGTTATATAGTGGAAAGAGCAGAGTCCCCCTATAGCACACAGTGGTGATGTGGAGCTCCTGTGATAGTGATGCAAGATGATTGTGGTGCCTTTGTATGAAATTAACTTCATATGGGTTCGGTATGGGATCCCAGCTATCAGGATGCCGTTGGTCACATCACCGACACCAGCATCCTGACATTGATAATGCTGACAAGGGATCCCCTGGGCCCTAACCCTAAAAGTGAAATGATACCATCAGTATGTCTGCGGTCGGTGTTCCGGGCCGGACCTCCCAGTGGTGTCGGGATTCCGGCGTCAGTCACGTGACTGCCGACATCCCAACTGCTGGGATGCTAACGCATGCCCTTCATACATCCATTTTACTTTAATGGTGTAGCTAAAAAGTAATAGAAGTATCTCTCTAATCCTCTCGATGTGATCACCTCCATTATACACACTGAGCAGGAGCTGGCTTTCCTTGAAGGAAAGGAAGTGGATGACAGAAGATAGAGACGCAATTAGTAAAACAATGCCGTTAAGCTGCTGAATAACTTCTCTGTCCGCAGAAACTCCAAAGCATAAGACTTGGCTAAATGTCACAGAAATGAACCTTTCAATTTTTTTTATTGCTTTTGAAATATATTTTCTCCAAAAATGACTAGGGTTACTCCCCAGCGTTTACTCGGCGAGTTGCTATGACTTTGCATTTTTAGTGCAAAAACTTCCTGGAATCATTTGTCTTTCTGGAGTGAAAAACACTTTTCCATTCTTCTACAAAAGCAGCCTTACAAAAAAAAAAAAAAATCTATATATTTTTTTTTTTTTTTTTACTTGGTTTCCTGCTACCTTTCCAAAATTGAAGGCTTCCTGAAAATGAGGCCATGCAGAATCTGTACTGATTATTTCTTCTGAGGTCCTCCTAAGCTCCTTCTATGTAAGTTGTACAACGCCTTGCAAGTTTGTTTCCCCAACACAAAGTAGAAGAATGTAAAAAAGAAAAAAGTTTATAGAGATAATTCAAAGTGTTAAAGTTACAATAGTAAATCTATAAAATGGATATAAAATGTCCCATGTGGGTTAATATATCATATTGCTAGTATTTAGCCTTATGCCATCTTAATAAACAGAGCATTGCGGCAATAAGAAATCATCTACTGCCCAGATGTATTATTGAACATGTGCAGGAACGGGGGCGGATTTCTTTTAAAGCTCTGTTTATTTATACCCCGTTAACATTGCCTTTTCCGGGTCACACCCGGGAATTGGATACGGGTCTGTCCCGGATGTGACCCAGCATTGGACCTGTGCAATGTCAACGGGGTGGCTTCCCGACCCGGCAATAAAAATAAAATTACCCAGGTATAACCCTTCTTTATTCCCGTGTTGAAGTACTGGGTCAGGCGAGCAGTGACCCATTCACACTGCACTGTGACCCGTGTTGACCCGGCAAAATACCGGGTCGATACCGGGTTTTTGGTGCAGTGTGAACAGGGTATCAGATGGCATAAGGAAACCATTATTTCTCACTCAGTGTGCATTAGGGATAGCCTAATGTTTTTCTCTTACCCAGAATTACCCCTACCTTTTAGCACCTGAGTGACATCACAATCTGATTGAGCAGCTTGCCAATAAATGTGCATTGTATTAAGAGAGGCATGGATGGGTCAGCATTAGGAGGGATTGCTGACTCCAGAGTGACATTGGAGAAGTTAGGGGTATCTCCAGGTAAGCTGGCTATCAGATGCTGTAGGAGCCATTATCATTTGGCCTTACACTGGGCTATTAGACCCAGACATATGTGTAATTATTTATGGGGTGCGGTGGCCCCTGTGTCGGTATGGCTGGGCGGCTTCAGGTCGGCACACCCAAACACTTTATTAACACTTATGTTTTTCCCTGTCACATTGTATATATTTTTGTATTATTTTAATCACACTCTGCACATGTTATATCTGCCTCCCCTGCAGTGCACATGGTTTTGCCCAACTGCTAACAAAGTTTCTGCTGCGATCAACTCAGAATTACCCCCAGTGTGCGTAAGGGATAGTCTACTGTTTTTCTCTTACCCGGCATAAGGAAACCATCCCTGTGATGTGTATAAGGATCCCACTCCCGGTACTTTTTGGGAAGTGTAGCCTATAGGCTACAATGGCAACAAAGCAGCGCCTCCCCTAGATTTCTATGAGGGCTGCTTTCACAGCCAAAAATGGAGGCAGCAGATATCTCCAATAATAATTGACAAATAGGCCCCTGAATGAGCAGAGTAGCTTTGGAACACCCCACTGAGCTCAGTTTTCTGTGAGTGTAACTTACAGCCATTCTTTGCCCTCCAGAGAGATTTTGAAATAAAGAAAATAACTGACAGTTGAGAATATGGACTTTCAGATGCTTGCTTAAAAAGCACTTAACTCGCTATTTAGGGAAAGGTTATTATGTGGGATTAACAGTCCGCCCAGTTACCTTAAGTAACGCTATATATTGCCCAATCTTGTCCTTTTCAATAGTGCTGAACACGTATGAATTAAACGGATGGTTGACTCCCAGCTTCAGGTTTTGGGATGTTCCCAAAGGATTGGATAAACTTTTCAAACCCCTACCCACCCAGCCCCCTTTTTGTTATTTTATTAAGTCACTGGTTTCTAGTAAAGTGTTTGGATCAGTTCACATAATGACTGCATCCACAGCACATAGTGAACATACACTTCACTGAAAAATAAAAACAAAACACTAAAATGTTAAGACACTAAATAGTTAAATGCATTCTGACCGCCAGACTAAAGCAGGGAAACTAGTTTTACTCCCTCAGTAAATCTCTTCATGGTTTTGGGCCTCAGGCATCAAAACTAGACTGGAATCTCTAGATGACATGGAACCGCAGGTCTCAACTCTCCAATGTGAAGTGTTCTTTATCAATAAAGTTATAATATTACAAGAGATAAGAATACTGTAATTGCCCTATAATCCCCTCTATATAATTACAATACTGTAGGGTAGCAATGATGTCAGTGATAGACTATAATAGTCACCAAATACTGGAAATGACTTTCCACTGAATGCCATAAGGTTACCTAGTCAAAGGTAAAAATACGAATTTCAGTACTAATAAACCCGAATTAACCAGAGTTCACTTGCAGGTACAAAATTGAGAAGAAAAAAAAAAAAAATGAAGGGGAGTCCCAACATTTCCCATTGTACAGCAGAGGCATATGCTGTTCCCTGTTCCCGTTGTACAGCAGAGGCATATGCTGTACCCTGTTCCCGTTGCACAGCAGAGGCATATGCTGTTCCCTTTTCCCATTGTACAGCAGAGGCATATGCTGTTCCCGTTGTACAGCAGAGGGATATGCTGTTCCCGTTGTACAGCAGAGGCATATACTGTTCCCGTTGTACAGCAGAGGCATATGCTGTTCCCGTTGTACAGCAGAGGCATATGCTGTTCCCGTTGTACAGCAGAGGCATATGCTGTTCCCGTTGTACAGCAGAGGCATATGCTGTTCCCGTTGTACAGCAGAGGCATATGCTGTTCCCTGTTCCTGTTGTACAGCAGAGGCATATGCTGTTCCCTGTTCCCGTTGTACAGCAGAGGCATATGCTGTTCCCTGTTCCTGTTGTACAGCAGAGGCATATGCTGTTCCCTGTTCCCGTTGTACAGCAGAGGCATATGCTGTTCCCGTTGTACAGCAGAGGCATATGCTGTTCCCTGTTCCCGTTGCACAGCAGAGGCATATGCTGTTCCCTGTTCCCGTTATACAGCAGAGGCATATGCTGTTCCCTGTTCCCGTTGTACAGCAGAGGCATATGCTGAAGTTACCTCATGTCCTGCAGATAAGCAAAACGGATAACGATTACTAACTATACTGGGAAATGAGCAGTGTACAGTAAATATACTGTAATAGATTTCTCCCGCCATGTCTGCTTTATTAGTCTACACTGCAGAACTGTATAAGAATATTATTGCTATAAACAGTCATTAACAAGTACAGTATTGATGCGGTTACAATCCCGACGGTCAGGATAACAGCGCACAAAATATATACGTTATGGTAAGAACTTACCGTTGATAACGTGATTTCTCTTATGTCCACAGGTATCCACAGGATAACATTGAGATATTGTCGAGTGACAGCGAAAATGGCACCAACACGGTCACGAGCTTTCTGGCCTCCCAGGATGCATTGGGGCCTCCACTATATAGTCCCGCCCACTGACTCAGTCAGACCAGTTCTTTCCACAGCGATTTTAGGCAGGAACATCAGGCAGAGACCTGTTTAGGCGATAAGAACACACATGCACACCCTTCCATACAAGAAGAAAGAGGTTTTAGTGATTGTCTAGATCCTCAAATCAGATGCATCAGGGTGGGATCCCTGTGGACATAAGAGAAATCACGTTATCAACAGTAAGTTCTTACCATAACGTATATTTCTCTGGCTGGGTCCACAGGATTATCCACAGGATAACACTGGGATTCCCAAAGCCATTTTAGTGGTGGGGACGCTCCTGATTGCACAGGAGGACCTTTCGCCCGAAGTCTGCGTCATGAGAGGCAAAAGTATCCAAGGCATAATGTCTAATGAATGTGTTTATGGAAGACCATGTGGCTGCCCTACATATCTGTTCTGCTGAAGCACCCTGTTGTGCTGCCCAAGAAGGACCTACCTTACGTGTAGAGTGTGCAGAGACATTAGCCAGAATAGGGAGATCTGCATGAGAATAAGCTTCTGATATTACCATTCGGAGCCATCTCGCCAGCGTCTGTTTACTAGCAGGCCATCCTCTTCTATGGAATCCGTAGAGGATGAAGAGAGAATCTGTTTTCCTGATGGCACTAGTACGATCTATGTAGATTCTTAAAGCCTGGACCACGTCCAGCGACGCTTCTCCCGCAGATAGTCCTGATACCTGAAAAGCTAGGACTACAATCTCTTCATTCAGGTGAAACTTTGATACCACCTTTGGAAGATAGCTAGATCTCGTTCTGAGAACTGCTCTGTCTGGAAAAAAACTTAGGAAAGGAGACTTACATGATAATGCTCCTAAATCTGACACTCTTCTGGCTGACGCCATTGCCAGTAAAAAAAGAACTTTAACCGTTAACCACTTAAGATCTGCTCTCTCAAGTGGTTCAAACAAAGGACCCTGGAGAAATTTAAGAACTAAATTCAAATCCCAGGGAGCTGCAGGAGGAACAAATGGAGGTTGAATATGTACTACTCCTTGAAAAAATGTACGTACATCCTGTAAATCAGCAATCTTTCGCTGAAACCATACAGTTAACGCTGAAAGTTGGACCCTCAAGGAAGCAACTTTCAACCCTTTATCCAATCCTGCCTGAAGGAAATCCAAAATCCTAGCTACTTTAAAAGATCTCGGATTTAAATTTTTTCCAGTACACCAATGAATATAGGCTTGCCATATTCTATGATACACACGAGCCGAAGAAGGCTTTCTTGCTCTAAGCATAGTTTGGATTACTTGTTTCGAAAAACCTTTAGCCTCTAAGATAGAGGTTTCAACAGCCACGCCGTCAAAGACAGGCGATCCAGATGACTGTGACAACAAGGACCCTGCATTAGCAGATCTGGACGTTGAGGGAGCAGTATCGGTGCTCCCACGGACATTCTCAACAGATCTGTGTACCAATGCCTTCTTGGCCAAGCTGGAGCTATTAGAATGATTGCTCCTTTTGCCTGTTTTATCTTTCTCACTACTCTGGGTAACAGAGATATTGGAGGGAACAGATATGCCAGCTGAAACCTACATTCTACTGACAGTGCGTCTACCAGGACCGCTCCTGGGTCCCTTGTTCTCGATCCGTACCTCGGAACTTTGTTGTTTAGATGCAACGCCATAAGGTCTATCTCCGGTAGACCCCATCTGTTCACCAGTGTCTGAAACACTTCTGGGTGTAGTGCCCATTCGGTTTCCTGAATGGTGTGCCGACTGAGAAAATCCGCTTCCCAATTTAGTACACCCGGGACAAATACTGCTGACAATGCCGGAAGATGGAGATCTGCCCATTTTAGAATGGGAGTTACTTCCTCCATCAGACTTTTGCTGTGAGTTCCTCCTTGATGATTGAGGTATGCTACTGCCGTCGCATTGTCTGAGCGGATCTGGACTGGTCTTCCTTGTAGATTGTCCTTTGCCTGAACCAAAGCCAAGTAAATGGCCCTTATTTCTAACAGATTTATTGGCAGGCGACTTTCCCTTGCGGTCCACTTTCCTTGGAACCATAGGCTTCCGAGTACCGCCCCCCCAGCCCTGCAGGCTGGCATCTGCTGTCAGGACTTGCCACTCTTTTATCCAAAAGGGTCTCCCCTTGTTTAAATGGTCTGTCTGTAGCCACCACGCTAGAGACCTTTTTACATTTACTGGAATCTTTATCATCTGCTTCTTTATCGTCTGATGATTTCCGTTCCATTTCGTCAGAATAAGGTGCTGCAACGGTCTGGAGTGGAATTGCGCATATTCCACCATGTCGAAGGTTGATACCATCAGACCCATTGCTGTATGGACTGACATTGTCTGGGCTTGCAACGCTTCCTGAGCCATGACCTGCATATTGGATTCAGACCTACAGAAAGTTCTCTTACCAGAGAAAAAGATAGTCAATATCTTTCTCTGGTAAGAGAACTTTCTGTAGGTCTGAATCCAATATGGCCCCCAAATGAACCATCCACTGAGACGGATTCAGGGACGACTTTTCCCAATTTATGAGCCACCCGTGTCTCTGTAAACAAACTATCGTCTGTTGAAGATGGCTCAACAGTAAATCTTGCGACTGTGCTAAGATTAACAGGTCGTTGAGGTATGGGAATATTCTTATCCCCTGTTTGCGCAGACAAGCTGCCATAACCACCATGATCTTGGTAAATACCCTGGGTGCTGTAGCTAGCCCGAACGGCAGAGCTTGGAACTGGAAATGTTCCTGGAGGATGGCAAACCTGAGGTAACACTGATGTGATAGTGCTATAGGCACATGTAGGTAAGCATCCCGTACATCCAGAGATACCATGTAATCTCCCGGTTCCATAGCCAACATTATGGAGCGTAACGTCTCCATGTGGAACTTCGGGATCCATATGTACTTGTTCAACATTTTCAGATTTAGAATTGGTCGGTATGACCCATTTGGTTTCTGGATTAGAAATAGATTGGAGTAAAACCCCTGTCCCCTTTGTGATGGAGGTACTGGGACAATCACACCTGACTGCAGTAATTTTTGGACTGCTTCTTGCAGGGCATTGGCCTTCGACTCTATATACGAGACGGGCTGGTGCAAAAAAATCTTTGAGGAGGCTGCCTCCTGAATGGGAACCCATACCCCTGAGATACTACCTTCTGCACCCAAGCATCTGCTGTTGACTGTTGCCATATGTGTGCAAAAAGAAGGAGTCGGCCCCCAACCCTGGAATCCTCCAGGCGGAGGCCCGTCTCTTCAGGCTGACGGTTTCTGTTCAGGTTTGGAAGCTGGCTTTTTGCTAGCCCACTGCTTCCTACCCCTGGATTTAAACTGGGGTTGCTTAGGCTCCTCTTTAGCTTTCGCTTTGCTTTGCCAACGAAATGAGCAAAATTTTAAACCCTTGGACTTAGGGTTACAAGCAGCCGGAAATCTGACCTTTTTCGATTCAGCCTCTGATTCTAGGATATCCGATAAAGGTTTTCCAAATAATATATTACCGACAAAAGGCAATGCTTCCAATTCTTTCTTGGACTCCGCATCTGCCTTCCAGGTCCGTAGCCAAACTGCTCTGCGAGCGACTACTGTCAAGGCTGAAGCTTTAGAAGCAACGGTACCTACATCAATTGCTGCTTCTTCCAAATACTGGGCAGATTGTCTTAAACGGCAAAAACGATCCTCTCGCTCCCTAGTAGGAGAAGGGATGTCATTCTCTAGTTCCTCTATCCATTCGCCCATTGCCTTTGCTACCCAGGCCGAAGCCATAGCAGGTCTTACCACTGCTCCTACTAGAGAAAAAATATTTTTCAACAGGCTCTCTACCCTTCTGTCTGTGACATCATACAATGAGGTAGATGACAGTGGTAAAGCAGATTTATGCACGAGTCGCAGAACATGTGCATCTACTTTTGGAGGAACTTCTCTTTTCGAACAATCCACAGCAGGAAATGGATAATAAGAATCCCATCTCTTAGGAATCTTATACTTTTTACTGGGCGCTGCTCAAGACTGCTCCATCATTTCCGTCAGCTCATCTGACGCTGGGAATTCATCTTTCACTGATTTTGTTCTTTTAAATACAGGTGCTTTTGCTTTTAACACTGTCTTGGCTGGCTCTTCTAACGAGAGAACAGCCTTTACAGCATTAATAAGTTCAGCTACATCTTCTGAACTAAAGCTCTGCGACTGATCATCATACGGAGTTGAATCTATTGTATCATCATCATCCGATGTATCATCTTGTGTAGTCTGCCACACAGACGCCTCTGTCTTAGTCTTACCTGCCCCTTGGTTGCTTGTAGCAGCTACCGGAACCAAACCATAGGAAGGGAGCTGCATGTATGGGTTCATAGTGTAACCTAACCCTTGAGGTGGTGCTACCGGAGCTAACCTGTCCGCTATTGAAGACAGAGTCTTTGCGAACATATTCCATGGTGGCTCTGTTGGTGCTTGAACCAACTCATGTTTTTTACTTCGCTGAAAAGCGAATCAGTTTGCAAACAAACCCTCATAAGAGACCAATTGTTTCGTATCAATTACCCCTGACTTACAAGATAAGCATGTTAGGGCTGTAGGAGTGCTTGATAAATTTTCCTCATCACTTTTGCCGCTCACAGACATGGTATTAACCTGTTATTGACTACACAATTTGTGACTGAAAATCACCCTATATGTCAGTATACAGAGGTGAGATCAATCTGACCACAGTGCACCTGATTTGAGGGTCAGAACAGGACTGACATTACACAGAAAAGTCAGCACACATACTAGCAGTCAGTCACATGTTAAAGCATTAGACATTGCCATATGAGAATACAACCTCCATAACAACTTATACATAAGTAGGAAAATTGTACTTCTGTTTTAAACTGGTTCTTTTTTCAACATAGCATGCAGAAAACACAGTAATATACAGGTCTCATATGCAATAGGTACTAAAAATTAACAATGCATACTAAGAAGTAGAGAGAATTTTTAGTACTGTATACCCTGCCTCCAGAGAGCGGGATACAGGGAGACTCACCACACTTCCATATCCAAGCAAATACGCTCGTAAGACGCTGAGTGGATTCAGACGCTACTGGTGTACACTGCCGCTCTTGATAACGGATAACGGACACGGACGCTCACCAACGGACACGGACGCTGAGCGACTTCCACGTGTATGCAGACGCTAAGGCCTGCGACTCGGTCTGGCGGGTTTATCTCCAGTGTACACAACCGCAGCGTCTAAGCTGCGACCGAGTACCCTCGTGGTAGCGTCTGAGCCGGAAGTGAGGTCATTTAGTTCATGAACGAGAAACACGCGGGAACTGGCCATGAACTCGGAGGAGGGACGGCCAGGAGAGCGTCTGAATCCCCCTGTTGACTTAAACTCCCAGGATCGCGGCCTCTACCTAGTCCTGGCACCTATGATCCCCGGAGCGTAGCGCTATCGCACTCTAGATGTTCGGCGCATCAACACACTGTTTGTAGTCTCCCCCAAATCAGTGTAGCTGTGTCCTGACCCCTCTAGTAAGAGGAAGTCCATAGACTCACCGTCTCCCCATGCTCCGGCTTAGCCTGATTACGTCTGCTGGACCTGCTAGAACATCCGACACAGACGCCCGTCGAGACAGCACTGATACCCGAAGGTAAGCGTTGTTGCGACCCGGTGGGGAGTTGTTGGAGCGACTCTTTCTAGTATGCGTTTAAGACGTTGTTAAGATAAGTCGCTCAAAAACAATATAGTAAGTCTATAAAAATAAAATAATAAAAGCTTGAGGCTGCCCTCACAGCAGCCCTGTGACCATGCGGCTTCCTGCCGCACCAAGCAAAAAAATGATCTGACTGAGTCAGTGGGCGGGACTATATATATATATGACCGTGTTGGTGCCATTTTCGCTGTCGCTCGACAATATCCCAATGTTATCCTGTGGATAATCCTGTGGACCCAGCCAGAGAAATAATGGTGCTGGAATTCCGACATAAGAGGTAATGTAGATGACAGAATCCCGAAAGGGGCCAGGAAACTAACGCCGGATCCCAATTGTCGTGACAGCGGCGGCGGTAAGTAATACGCCAGGGCTTGGGGAGGGGGGGGGGGGGGGGGGGGGAGATTAGGTTTAGGCAACTCCCAAGGGTTGTAAAGTCAGGGTTTGGGGGTGTGTGTCAGGTTTACGGTGCGAGGAGGGAGGGTTAGGCACCACTGGGGGGGAGGGGGTGTAGGGTTAGGCTGCGGCGGGGGAAGGAAAGGGGACGGTTAGACTACTTACATACCCTCCAACATTTTACACATAAAAACCGGTACAAATTAGTAAAGGGGGAGTGGTCACTGGTAAAGGGGCATGGCCACGACCCCTTTCCTATAGTTTCAATGGAAATTTGGAGAGTCAAAAATCGGTACAAAGCCCTTTTTGGCAAGTACAGACCATAAAAGAAAGGTACTGTACCTGTCACAAAGGTACAGTTGGAGGGTATGTACTTACTACCCCTTGTCAGGATGCCAATGTCTGTCTCCTGAATGCTAGCATCCCGAAAGCCAGCAATTCATACCCAACCCCTTCAGTAGTAGCGTTGGTAATCTATTTTTACAAACAAAGACAAAGATCCAGAAATGGGTTGCCCCGTCATGATCTCACTGCACACAACGGAGGTAGACATTTCCTGGGCTGAACAAGTAGAATTATGCCTAGAAATCCACTAGGAATAAGTGACATAACAGCCATTTTGCACCATTAATGTACGAGAATACAGCCTACCACTAGGGTAAGGTCATTGATTCCCAATGATTCTCACAAATACTGGTTCGGCTGACAAAACAGCTGACCTCACTGTCGCCTGGCAAAAAGTGTAGTTTACGTATTTCATAGACTAATGCTTTTGTATTCCTTCATATATCTGTGAAAAGAAAATGATTGAGCTTTGTTAATAAGTATTGTGTGTCCTAATTACCTGGACACACAATATGGATTTTTTTTTTAGAAACTAGAGACATCACTCCTTGCCATTGCGCCCTACATACAGGGTACATCATACTACTACATAAGCATCAGTCTTCCCATATATGAACTTGGCCCTTTTATTGCTCACCTCCCACAGTGTAACCTTCAAAGTGCGCCCAACATGGCTGCCCCATATGGTACACTTGTGGATGGGATGAAAAATACATAGGCCTGATGGTTTTGATGGAACCCTACTCTGAACTGTAGGACTCTGAAATCACCCCCATTTTGTGTCATCTCTTCTAGGGGTGGACTATTCCACCCTGGGTAATCCTACGCTGAGCGCCCAAGATGGCTGCCGCACCTGGTACCTTGTGAGGGTGGAATACACAACCCTTGGAAGTTATTACCCAAAATGCCTACACCAATCCTGCATTATGCTTTCTGTGTGCTTAAGGTTTTCTTTTATGTCTGTGTTGCTTGTCTATTGTTGTATTACTCAAATCCTCTGTATCATGTGCATTGTTTTTGATATCTGTAAAGCGCCTTGAGTCCTGTTGGAGAAAGAGCGCTATATAAATAAAATTATTATTATTATTATTATCACGGAGGTATGAGGCTTCAAGCACTTGGTGCCTCATGCCTCCGTGACGTCGATAGTTCCAAAAAAAGGATAAAAACAAACCTGTCATCACTTGCTCTTTGTGACTTCATATGCTGAATACTAGTTCAGTCCACAAGTTGGCTGCATCCAGTGTGTGTGTAGAAGACAGATCAAGTTTAATGATACTAAATATAAATGATCCACTTGACAGTGTTCTAGATGATGTTAAGCAAACATAAAACACACAGTAATTAGTAATACAGCGTTGGAAGAATTTGCTCCCCGTTCCCATATGTGTGCTGTATTTTGCAGGATGTTCTATAGACGAGTTCTTTGCTTATATTTAAAGACAAGCACAGAGGAAGCCTTTGATAAGCTTTTGGCTTCGGGAAGTCGTTCCCCAAAGACCACTTACAAATGCTTATGCTAACAGCTTGTGTTTCTGGGGAAAATCTCTTTAGAGGAAGAACTAATGTCATTGACAAATTGACTGCGACAGCACAAAACATGACGTTCTCATTGTGCACCTGACAGAGGATAGAGTGTTATTTTCTGCTGCGTGTGCCATATTTTAGTGCCGTTTTCCCACGTGGCCGACATTACAATTATTACTGTATAACCGGTAACCTTAAACCGTGCTTTCATAAGACTGGACAGCCACGTGCACGGCATGCCACGTCTACTGAGCCAATTGGATCACGAGTTGCTGGTTCTAAAATAATCAAAGACGTGTGGCTCTCCATATATGGTATTGTGTATAATCGGCCTTATTCAGGTTTGTTAGCAAACCAAAAAAAGCAAGCAATTGGGTAAAACCATGCTGCACTGCAGGTGGGGCAGATGTAACATGTGCAGAGAGATTTGGGTGGAGTGAGTTCAAACTGAAATCTAAATTGCAGTGAGAAAAAATTAGGCAGCCAGTATTTACCCTGCACAGAAACAATATAGCTGGTATTCTGGCGGCGGTATAGTACCCTCGTCGGGATTCTGGCATCGGTATTGATACAGTCAGGATCCCAACGAGCGGTATGTAGGATAGTATCATACTTACCTACTACCCCGTAATGTCTGCGAGAACTCAAAGGAGCTCACCCATATTCCCAAGAGAGTAGACCAGTCTCCCAGCCCCTGGGGGTGGGGGGCTTGATAACTTTATTTGCGGTGAAACGCACCCCACCCCTGCTTTTTTTTTTTTTTAAATAGAAGTTTTTATTAGACAGCCATAACAATGAAAATGACCAAAAGCACACATGATAAAACACGTATCAAAGACATACAGTCAAAGCCATAATATATTAACAAAAAATCAATAGCGGCTGTACATGGTTGTTTGTTTTTTTGAGAAAGAAAAGAATTCAAACACAGTTGAATGGGGATAACACAGAACACACCGAGGCGTTAAAACACCCCACCTAGTACAAAGTAATAAATACAAAGGACATATCAATCAATACAATGGAGAAAGAAGAAAGAGGAAAGAAGAAGAAGAAGAAGAAGAAGAAAGAAGAAAAAAAGAAGAAAAGTAGAAAAGAAGAAAAAGAAAAAAAAGAAAAAGAAAAAAGTAGAAAAGAAAAAGATGAAGAAGAAGAAAAAGAAAATGAAGAAAAAGAAAAAAAAGAAAAAAAGAAAAAGAAGAAAAAAGAAGAAAAACATTGGGGTAGGGTATGTAAGATTAAACCTCAATTCCTCACAAAAAAAGAAGAAATATTTTTTTTTTAAATTCAAAGTGGGAGCTTGGAGAAGACTCTAAACGCTGTGTGTAAGGGAGATACAGAGCCCTTATAGGGAGTAACTATATAACACACATTCAGTATCAACAGGAAGTTCTCAAGTAATAACACTAGCAATACGATTTATTAAATACCATGAAGTATTCTGAAAGACCTTCCAGATACGATTACGAGTATCCAAAGGCATGCTATCTATACAGACACCCCATTTGTTATGGAAAAGTACCACTCCTTTATCTATTTGGAAAGTGGTCATGCACTTCTCACAAAAGAGAACATCCAATAGAGCTGATTCCCATTCACCGACTGTTGGAGCCATTTTGAAAATCTAATGCCGTAATATAACCTGTTTCGCTACCGTGAACATAACCGTTAGTAAGGGAACCACAGGGGAGAGATCAAACTGCAAAACCCAGGGCGAGAAATCTGCAAACAGAAGTGGTCCGGCCTTCCTAGGGAGATTTACCTTGAGAAAATGGTGTAAATATCGAAGAATTTTATACCAGAATCTTCGTATTTTCCCACAAAACCAAAGGTTGTGTGTGATGGAAGCTCCACTCATTCCACTTAGGGCAAAGACCTAATTCCTCAGGATGGAAGTGTTTTCTTTGAGAAGGGGACACATACATCCTGTTTATAACCCACAATTGTATTTCCTGTAATTTAGCAGATTTCAGTGCTTTCAAGACCGATTCAGTATTTGCAGATATCTCCTCCATCGTGGGTGCCTCTGGAATTTCCCTTTTCCAGGTTGAGGAAAGAGAGGACCAAGAGGGGGCAGACACCTCTATTAGATCCTTGTAGAGATAACTAATCTTGAATGGGTTACATCCACAAAATGTAAGGGTATCGAGCACTGTACGAGTGGGTAACACCTTACCCAGTGGGTCTATGAGGGATCGAATGTAATGATGCATCTGAAGATACATGAAGAAGTGAGAGCGAGTCAATGAAAACCTATCCCGTAATTGTGTAAAAGAAAACATCTGTCTACCAGGATCAGAGACGTCTTTAATGGCAACTATTCCCCAGCATTTCCATGTGTAAAAGAGTCTGTTATCTAATGATGGGGGAAAATTAGGGTTACCTCATAAAGGCATATATGGCGACTCAAAAGGGTTACTGCCAAGAAACTTATGAATAGAGAGCCAGGCCTTATAGGTATTCTGAAAACAAAATATTATTCTTGAAGTCTTGTGGGAGTTTAGACAGGGGGGTATGATGCAATGCCGCTGGCGAATATGGGAAGAACAATATATCTTCCAGTTCTAAATTTGTAAATATACCCGATTGGAGAAGCCAGTCTGAAGCGACTTTGAAAAGTGCCGACCTGGCAAACATCATCACGTTGGGCATACTCAAACCGCCATTTTGTTTATTGACGTAAGTACGGGCTCTGGGCATACGAGGTTTAGCATTTTTCCAAAAGAATCTCGAAAATAATTGCGAACAGAGAAGGGAATCCTTTTTAGTAATCATGATAGGGAGCATTTAGAGCAAATAGTCTAGTTTGGAGAAGATAATAATAGCTTTTACCACTGCAATTCTACCCATTAATAAAAGCTTAAGATCTTTCCAATTCTCCAAATGCGTTTTAATTGTTTGAATAATTGGGGTATAATTAATGAATATAACTGGTGAAGTTGCAATGGGATATAGATTCCTAAATATTTCAATTTGGTAGGTGTTAATGTGAATTGGGAAGAGAAATCAGCATAGAGAAGGGGGTCAGTAAAGTTAGACTGGGGGAGTAGCTCAGATTTATGAACATTTATTCGATAGCCAGCAAAGGTACTAAAGCAGTGTATAGTGTCAAAAATAGCCAGGATAGAAGTACGAGGATTGGAAACAAAATATGTCATCCGCATCATCATATGTTGGCGAGAAGAGGAGAGAAAGGCGACCTGTTCCTTAAGATCCTCGATCTCCTTAATATTCACTCCAATCCTATTTTCATTCACCGATATCCGGCACGACATGGAACCCAGTTCCGACTTCAGGTCCGAGACAGCAGACATAAATTTATCCGTCTGAGTTTGCCGTAGAGGTTTCTTAAATTGCTTTCACTATTTCCGTGTAGGAAGGGGGAGCGGGAGGAGTCTTTGGAGGCATATTAACTGGGAGGTCCACCGCAGTAGCCAAGCAATCTGAAGCAAGTAACAGTATCGTAGGATCTGGACATGGCTTCCCTCGTTTACTCCCACTCTTATAGCGTTGTGATTTCGGTGCAGAAGAGTTTAGGAATTTGTCCATAATATGACGTATGGGTACAGGAGACCATAAGCGAGGTAACGATATTCCACTAGTATTGGGTGCACGAGAAATGTAACATCACAGCTGCGGACATAGTAAACTCACATCATGTAGTTACGCAGGATCAATAATCAGAATGGAGTGCATTTGTAATCCACCAGGACGACAGAAATATTCAACTGTGTATATCCGTTATCACAAATAACACTGCCAGTAAACGTGGGAGATCGGACAACGTAATTGAGGAAGCGTCACAAACAGTAGTAATGAGGTAGTGCCTCTGAAGTCACGATAATCCGACCAGCAGCATCACCCAACATGCACTACGGCACACAGAGATTTATAAGTGACTAAGAGCAGACAGTCCACCTCTCACGTACGGGGTGATGTGGGGGGTACAGGAGATGGAATTCACTTTGTGGTGTTGGACTGGAGAGGACTAAGTTGATAAGAAGGGCATAGGAGGGTTGACGTCACTGATAATGACAATGGAGGCTAATCACAGGTAGTAGAGATCAGCAAAGTCCCAGGAGTGCTTATAATCAATATGAGATAGGCAACAGTAGCCCTGAGCAAGGCACAGAGATTATATTAGACAGGAGAGGGGCAGCTCCCATTTGTAGTAGTAGTAGTGTGACAGGCAGTGACATGATGGGCTGCAAAATGAAAGCCTGCAGAATACACACATGTACCAGATGGGCGTGCAGATCAGGGGTACAGCCACCACATTAGTAGGTGAGGGCTCCACACAGATTTCCCCTCTTCAACTCCTGGTGGTAGAGAACACAGGGAGGAGTGGAGACAGGGAGGTATGGTGAGGCAAGGGCTGGGTGCCATCTAACCTGAGGACACCTCCGGAGACGCCGGCCACCAGCAGCACATGCAGTGGCAGACAGAGTGTGAAGAGCGTGGCACTGCGTCACCGCCCGGCCTCTCCCGCTGTCCACAGGACACCGGCAGAGTGGGGGAGTACAGGGAAGACAAAGTCCGGTGAGTCAAAACGGGATCCGCGCCGAGCAGAGTCCCGCGTTGGGCATACAGGATAAATTGAAGCCGCGGCCACACACCGAGAAGCCCGGGCACACAGGGAAGCAAGAAAAGGCAGTGGGGATGCAAAGGAAGTGACGAGGGCAGTAATAACTATTGTAGAAAGCAGGAGCTCCCTACGTCTTGCTTCCTCTCCAGTCAGGCCACGCCCCCCACCCCTGCTTTTCAATGGCACAAGCACGGCATTAATCAGTGGGGTAGCGGTGCCATAACCCCCCCACAGGTTCTAATTGTGTAAATTATTGGCTTGGTCAGTGAATTATATAAATTCTTCAAGCATGCCTGACAAATGTAATAATTTGCTTGCATATACTCACCATCAGACAGAGAGACCCATTATCTTATAGTGTATAGCAATGTTAGATAATTGGTCTGTCTGATGGTGACTTTTATCTCATAGGTTAAGGCCTCCTTAGGGTGTAACAAACCGGTGACATTACTGCCTCACAGCACTGAGCTCATGTGTTCAATTCCCACCATGGCCCTAACTGTGTGGAGTTTGTATGTTCTCCCCGTGCTTGCATGGGTTTCCTCCAGGTGCTCTGGTTTCCTCCCAGAATCCAAAAAAATACTGGTAGGTTAATTGGCTCCTGACAAAAGATTAATCCTAGTGTGTGCGTCTGTACATGGTACTAGATGGCCAAGTGGCTCTTATTTGCCGGCAAATTCTAATGCATGGAAAGTAACTTCTATTTATAACTTTATACCTTCTCTAATACCCTGGGTAACTGTTGTATGTGTAAAGTAGTAATGATTATTCAGGAGTGACTTTGGGGAAAATCTAATTTATATGGCAGCCTACAAAGCCACGGATTTATCCAATGGGTATTCAGAGCAGAATCCCACTTACAGATACCGTCTCGTGCTGAAATCTAAATCGCATTTCCCAGCAATAACACATGAATATCTTAAAAAACCCCTCTAAGGTCCTGACTCAGCGGTGGATGTAGTGTCAATGGCGCATGCAAACGGAAGATGTTTTAAGTCTGACTCGCACAAAGCAACGAGACGCACAAGGTCTTAGACTTTTGGTACATTCCTGGGATGTAACAGGGGGGTGGCGAAGCGGACGTGGGCCTGATGCTGAAAGTGGCTTCGTTCATAGACGCACTGCCGCTCCCACAGGCTGCCATACTGCAACAGAGAAGCTGCATTTGTCCTAGGGATGATGCAGGTATCGATGGTGCGACCGATGGTAGTGTCTAACGATGCACCGGCTTACGGCACTGCAAGTGGGCTTCTTTACAAATCGTAGGCGATACTGGAAAAAGACCCGGCAGTGCTAATTGTTGCAGTGAGTTAGTCTCTACACAGCTTCACACACTGAACAGAAACCCCTACCCTACACTGAGGAGCTCCAATACAGTGGCATTATCGGGATTCTGACTTGTGTTACATTTACAGGCTGTCATGCCAATTACACAACAATCTCACATCCCAAATAGGAGTCACTATTTGTACATCACATGCCCAGTGAGGCTGCTAGGAGCCACTGTATATGACCTCTATAATTGTGGCAAGGCTCTAGGGTATTTCTTTTACCTTAGTGATTCAGTAGTTATGTATAATTGAGCAATCCATAAACCCTGGAAAGGAGCCTTTCATATATCTGTAGTATGGCTGGTACTACAGATATCTCGCACTAAATAAGTGCAGATCCGACCATATGCTTCCGGCTGTGGATGAATTATCCCAAGAGGTGTATAGAAGCCAATACAAGAATACACACTAATCTACATTAACAGCTGATGAAACTTGACATAAATCAGATCACACTTATATCAATAGCAAAAAATCCAGAGTAGACATTGTAAACCGGGATTACAGGGAACACTGTGTACATAGATAGCCGACGGGCTACAGGGACCATGCCTCCTTGATGAAAGTCACTGGCAGGAGCAGAAACCTTGGACTCTTCATCAGATTCAGGAACATTGCCCTAAGAACGCTACAGCAGCCGCACTCTTCTCCGCTTAACCACTGCCAAAATTAGAAGCACCCTCGTACTACGCATGGTGGACGGCAGTGGCGTGCGGTGAGGTCAGTGGCTGGTGAGGCATAATGTCCGTCGAGTCCCGCCAATGTTTCGAACCACCGCAGGGCCAATGCCCAATACTGCTGCTGTTAATGGGTGCTGCCCATGCCAACGGCCTACAAAATCACCACCATCATCTGCCCGGCCCTCAGCTGCTAATCTACATCTCAGTCTGATGCTGCCGCCATTGCCCACAGCCTGCCTGCTCATCAAACTTATGATGAGCAGGCGGCTAATATATTGTCAATTTTTATAAATGTAGGGGAGAGGTGGAATATGGGGAGATAGGAGAGAGAGGAGAAATATGGAAACGGGAGGAATAGGGGGAGACTGGAGAGATAGGGAGGAGGAGCAGGGGGGCAGACCGGGAGTAGTAGTGGAAAGTGGGGGACAGGATTGGGGTAACAGTAGTGCAGAGTAGGGGTCAGGCAGGAAGTAATAGACGGGGGGCAGGATGGGAGTAGTGGTGGGAAGAAGTGGGCAGTATGGGAGTGGCAGGGATTCGGCGACATTAGAATAAGCTGAAAATGGATCTCATCTCCTCTTAGACAGCTCCTGGGTCCCAGCCACCATTGCTCCCTCCATGCTGATAGCAGGCTCACACAGGACGGACGGGCAGCCTGAGTGGAAGCGATGGGTCCCGCTCCTCTGGAAGCTCACACCAGTCTCTTCCCTGCATGGTCCAGGGGAGCTTGGATGGGTTGGGTATGCATGATGCCGGAATCCTGGCTTGCAGATGGCCGACAGGGGAGGGGTGGGGGGAGCGGAACGAAGCCCCTTGCGTCTCGCTGCGCTAGCCACATTGCGGGCTCGGTATTCATGACTGTAAGGGGACGGAATTCCGGCATCGGTATTCTGACCGCCGGTCACTTAACTGCCTCCTGCTTGGACAGAGTGGTGGATGTGGCCAGCGATCGGGTAGGATGTGGTGGCTGTACATGATAAGGCTCTTTATGTTTAATGCCTGGCTGGCTGTAACAGTGCCCTCCTCATTACTTGTGACAGACAAAGTTTGTGTGCTGCAGCCCACAGACATTCCCCTGAGCACGCTGGTGCTGTCTGTCCAAGCTCCCTTTGTGTCAGCGGCGGTGGTGGGTGACGTTGGGAAGAGGGCATAACCTCTGCTGCAGCCCCTGCTCTCACTGCATATGTCGCAGCAGTAAACTCCAGTGGCAAAGTGGGGGGCACTATCAGCCACCACTATTGTAAAAACAGCGGGGTGGGGGGTGGTTAATGCCGCGGAAGTCTGCCCGGCAAAGGGGGTGTTTTTTTTTTTAAGAGCAGCCCCAGATGAGTCAACGGGGTGGCGGCGGGTGACGCTGGGAAGAGGGCAGCCCCAGATGAGACAACGGGACCAGCCAATCCCACTTTTCCAAATAGCAAAATTGTACATTATTGTGTCCAACAAACACAGGTTTCACTTAGTGTCAAGGAAAATATGTAAGTGTTCCGGTCTGCACTTGGCTGGTCCCGTTGTCTCATCAGAGTACCCCCCACTCTGCCACTGGAGTTTACTTCTCGGCATATGCAGTGAGAGCAAGGGCTGCAGCAGAGGTCATGCCCTCTTCCCAGCGTCACCCGCCGCCGCTGCTGCCTAACACAAAAGGAGCCCCAAACAGCGCCAGACGATCTGCCCCTGCCGCCGCCGCTGACTCACTTGTAAGGAGCCCCAAACAGCGCCAGCCGACCTGCCCCTGCCGCCGGTGGCGCCGCTGCCACTAACTCAATCATAAGGAGCCCCAAACAGCGCCAGCCGATCTACCCCTGCCGCCGAGCACAGCTTTGCTGCTCGGCTGGACTGGTCCTGCCCACTGCCCAATCACATCTAATTCAGTGACAGGGGCGTGCTTTCAGCTCATATGAAAGCACGCCCCTGTCACAGAATTAGATGTGATTTGGCAAAGAGGCACTTCTAGAGGTGCCGCTTACATACCTTTTTTTAATGGGCTTTTACTGCCCAATGCTTGGCCCGCCCCCCGCTTCCAGCCCTCTCACAAATGACAGCAGGAGGCACCGAGAGCGGTGCCTCTGACACATTTAAAACGTTTTTTTTAACACCATAAAATTGATTAACATAATATAAAGACTAGACTACATACTTATAACACAGTAGCTGTGTCATAAATATCTTCTTTGTATTATTTTAATCAATAGACAGGGGAGGCACTGCCTCCCCTGCCTGCACGTCCCTGGTGGACGGCGATTCCCCCAAACCTCCATGTTAGCCTCATAACAGACTGTAAATCTCAATGACCAGATCCTCTACTCGCATGGGATGGCAATTCTGCCAAAGGGCCTATGCTTCTGTGCAATCTCAACCCTTTTTGATTCATATTAATTTTAACACCTTTCTCAGACAGATAACATTATTATTTGCCAAATATTAAAATCAGAAAACAGTATTATTTATACTTAAAAGTACAGTAAACTTCGTACCAATGATCTGTCAAAATATGTATTTGTTCCTCAGTTGGAGATCTACATATCCAGTGATGGCTACAGATGGCCGTATATTACAAAAGGATAACCAGTCCCTGATCAACCATTTGGCTGCAGCCTAGGGCACTAGGCCTTGGGGGACACCACTCAGTTGGCAGCTGGGGAATACAAAGAAGATCTAATTCAGTCCAACCTTGTTAGTTATCCCATCCCAATACAGTATTGAGGAGAGGTTAAAAGTGACTACCAGAATGCTTTGTCAATATGGCCATGTATTTTTAAATATATTGTGGCAAAGTGCCACCTGCGTAGCCTGAAGAGCTGCATGCAAGTCCTCCACGCATTCCCCAGAAGCAACGTTGAGTATGGTTGGTGGTTTCCTGAGCACTCATATACAGTGGGGTAAAAAAGTATTTGGATAGCCACCGATTGTGCAAGTTGACCCACTTAATAAGATGAGAGAGGTCTGTCATTTCCATCATAGGTACACTTCAACTGTGAGAGACAGAATCTGAAAAAAAAAACCTAGGAAATCACATTGTATGATTTTTAAACACTTTATTTGTATATTCTTGCGGAAAATAAATATTTCGACAATCAAAAAGTTTAACTCAATACTTTGTAATATAACCTCGGTTGGCAATTACAGAGGTCAAACGTTTCCTGTAGTTCTTGACCAGGTTTGCACACACTGTAGCAGGTATTTTGGCCCACTCTTCCATGCAGATCTTCTCTAGATCTGTCATGTTTTGGGGCTGTCGCTGGGCAACACGGACTTTTAACTCCACAGATTTTCTATTGGGTTGATGTCTGGAGACTGGCTAGGCCACTCCAGGACCCTGAAATGCTTCTTACGGAGCCACTCCTTAGTTGCCCGGGCAGTGTGTTTGGGGTTATTGTCATGCTGGAAGACCCAGCCACGTTCCAGCTTCAATGCTATTACTGAGGGGAGGAGGTTTTTGCCCAAAATCTCACGATACATGGCCCCATTCATCCTCTCCTTAATATGGATCAGTCGTCCTGTCCCTTTTGCACAAAAGCAGCCCCAAAGCATGATGTTTCCACCCCCATGCTTCACAGTGGGTATGGTGTTCTTGGGATGCCAGTCATCATTCTTCTCCCTCCAAACATGGCGTTTATACCAAAAAGTTCGATTTTGCTCTCATCTGACCACATTACATTCTCCCAATCCTCCTCTGGATCATCCAGATGGTCACTGGCAAACTTTAGACGGGCCTGGACATGTGCTGACTTAAGCAGGGGGACCTTTCAGGCACTGCAGGATTTCAATCCGTGACGACGTAGTGTGTTATTAATGATAATCTTTGTGACTGTGGTCCCAGCTCTCTTGAGGTCATTGATCAGGTCCCCCCGTGTAGTTCTGGGCTGATTCCTCACCGTTCTCAAGATCATTGATACCCCACGAGGTGTGATCTTGCATGGAGCCCCAGGTCGAGGGATATTGTCAGTGATCTTGTATTTCTTCCATTTTTTTATAATTGCGCCAACAGTTGATCTCTTCTCACCAAGCTGCTTGCCTATTGTCGAGTAGCTCACCCCAGCCTTGTGCAGCTCTACAATTTTGTCCCTGGTATCCTTGGACAGCTCTCTGGTCTTGGCCATGGTGGAGAGGTAGAAGTCTGACTGTTTGAGGGTGTGGACAGGTGTCTTTTATACAGATAACCAGTTCAAACAGGTGCCATTAATACAGGTAACGAGTGGAGGATAGAAGAGCTTCTTAAAGTAGTAACAGGTCTGTGAGAGCCAGAAATCTTGCTGCTTGGTAGGTGTCCAAATATTTATTTTCCACAAGAATATACAAATACATTGTTTAAAAATCATACAATGTGATTTCCTAGTTTTTTTTCTTCAGATTCTGTCTCTCACAGTTGAAGTGTACCTATGATGGAAATTACAGACCTCTCTCATAATTTAGTCAGTCAACTTGCACAATCGGTGGCTGTCCAAATACTTTTTTGTCCCACTGTATGCTGTGCACTGTATTTAGCAGAATTGCAGTCAGTGCTAAAAGTGCAGTAGCTTAGGGCATCCAGAAATCTTAATCAGAACCTGTAAATAAACATCCGTTTATATACACATTTTTATCCACTGACCAGAGTCTCATTGTGGTGCAAAGGTTTGCTCCACTCATGCCTGTACAACCACCTGTCCCGTTACGGAGAGTGTTGTTATATTTGTGTCATTTTAATTATTTAAGGTTGGAAAAGGCGTTCTATTCAAAGAACAATTAATATTCATTTAATATAAAAGAAACCATGTTATAATGACACAGAAATATATAAAACATTCATGAATATAAATTTAAAAATGTAAAAAGAGCCTCAATGCCAGTCTCTTGACCACAATTAGTCACTCTTAGGGCAAACTCAATAAGCCAGTAGTAGTCTATTGCAATATGAATTGTTCATCCAGTATCCTTCAGGCAGTATGAAAACGTTAGTGGGACATCCAGTACCTTTGATAAAGCTGCCAAGTGACAGCGAAATGTGTAAGGGAGCCAGCCTCTGACCAGGGCACTGCCAGACCAGTTTGTGGGACATTCTGCAGTTGTCAAAGCCACTGGAGATTCCAGCATTCACCACTGTGGACACTTAATAAAGGGGAAAACCACAGCGGATATGGGTGGTCATTCCGAGTTGATCACCCGCTAGCAGTTTTTAGCAGCCGTGCAAACGCTATGCCGCCGCCCACTGGGAGTGTACTTTAGCTTAGCAGAAGTGCGACCGAAAGGATCGCAGAGCGGCAACAAAGTTTTTTTGTGCAGTTTCTGAGTAGCTCAATACCTACTCAGCACTTGCGATCACTACAGACTATCCAGTTCCTGTTTTGAAGTCACAAACACGCCCTGCGTTCGCCCAGCCACGCCTGCGTTTTTCCTGGCACGCCTGCGTTTTTACGAACACTCCCTGAAAACGGTCAGTTGACACCCAGAAACGCCCACTTCCTGTCAATCACTCTGCGGTCAGCAGTGCGACTGAAAAGCTTCGCTAGACCCTGTGTGAAACTGCATCGGCCGTTGTAATAGTACGTCGCGCGTGCGCATTGCGCCGCATGCGCAGAAGTGCCATTTCTTTGCCTCATCGCTGCATAGCGAACTAATGCAGCTAGCGATCAACTCTGAATGACCCCCATTGCGTAGTACAGAAGTATGCACTGAACCTCGCTAGGTGGAATACCCGGCCAAAACCACAAGGAATCTGGTAATTATTTACCTTAAGACTGGATGTCCCACTAACGTTTTCATACTGCCTGAAGGATACTGGATATCCGATTCAAATTGCAGTAGACTACTACTGGCTTATCGAGTTTGCCCTAAGAGAGACTAATTGTGGTCAAGAGACTGGCATTGAGGCTCTTTTTAAATTTATATTCATGAATGTTTTATATATTTCTGTGTCATTATTACATGGTTTCTTTTATATTAAATGAATATTAATTTTTCTTTGAAAAGCACCTATTATAGCGCTGTTTTTATATAATTATTTTCCTTTCTGTATTAGGGTGACTGACTATCACCCCATTTGACAACAGCTTAGAAAACCAGCTCAGTCAAAAGCGCCTGAATTTATATTAATCGATTAATGGAAAAGGAGTTCTATATACAATGCTTGGATGTTGAGACAGGCTTGCTTGTAGAACCATCATTTGTCAATCTGCATAAAGCTCAATTTGAGGAAACCCATAATTAACACACAATCCTACTACTCACCACAGAACAACTTTGGTTTATGGATGAGCTTTGTGCTTTGCCGTGCCCCCAAAGCCTCTTCCATAAAGTTCTTACTGCCTTCATATGCCCCCAATGAGTCACATGGAGAGACAAGCCATTGGTTTCCTTGAGTTGATGATCTTTTCGTTTTCAAGAACTCTCTAAAGCTGGGTACACACTAGGCAATATATTGCATGTTTGAGCGAACGGCCGATATATCGCGAGCCTGTTGGCAGGTGTGTACCCCTGTTATGTCTGATAATGACGTCGTTCACAGACATATCACGTGCGCCCTGCTGCACAGCCGATGGCCAATATTTCTAAAGCTATAATGGCGCATCTGGCTGTATGTACGAATGGCAGAGAATCAACTTGAAGATTTACCATATACGGATGATTCCAATGATATTCTGCATCTGATCTGTGTACTCATCTGAACAAAGCTTTGCTATTTACCCAAAAATGATCACATATGGCCATCAATTGTTCACCATTCCCTGAACGCTTTACATGCAAACCCTAAAAACTAGTATATTTTTGTCCCTGCAAAAAATGTCTGATTCTGGTTAGACTACAACAGATTTTAGGGATCATATGTCCAGTATGCACAGAGGACCGGAACTAAATAAGGACAATGCTTCTTCCAACCAGATATTCCTTGTGGGGAGATGGAGATCAGTGATAATTTTAGAGCCAACGATATCAACTCAGGATTTTTTTATTTATTTTTTTGTATTACAGGTTGAGTATCCCTTATCCAAAATGTTTGGGACCAGAAGTATTTTGGATATGGGATTTTTCCATATTTTGGAATAATTGCATATCATAATGAGATATCATGGTGATGGGACCCAAGTCTAAGCACAGAAAGCATTTATGTTACATATACACCTTATACACACAGCCTGAAGGTCATTTTAGCCAATATTTTTTGTAACTTTGTGCATTGAACAAAGTGTGTCTACATTCACACAATTCATTTATGTTTCACATATACCTTATACACACAGCCTGAAGGTCTTATAATACAATATTTTTAATAGCTTTGTGTATTAAACAAAGTTTGTGTACATTGAGCCATCAAAAAACAAAGGTTTCACTATCTCACTCTCACTCAAAAAAGTCCGTATTTCGGAATATTCCGTATTTCGGAATATTTGGATATGGGATACTCAACCTGTATTATTATATTATTTTCTAGCTTTCTTTTTTCCCCCCTGTTTAAGGTCGTGTTTGTCCTTCTTTTGAATCTATTACTTTGTGCTCTGGCATAAAATATATAAATGCTTAGCTAGCAGTTGCGGCTCTTGCTAGCCATTGGTGTTGTAATATATCTTATATTGTTGGACACCAGTGGTGTATTTTATTTTTACACTGTGTCATTGTCCAGTCAAGTCTTCCCATTGTTTGTTTTCCTGCGCCTGATTCTGCGTTCATCCTACTTTACACCTCACTTTCACTCTGGTTCGGGTGTTTAGTCCCAATATTTCTGTTCTCTAAAGTTCATGCACCACATAGTAGGGATCAGATGGGAGTCAGATGGTGGCTATATGGTAAATCTTTCCATGGAAAGTTCAGGCTGCGGAGGGGCAAAAAAGTTAGGCACCAACAGGAAGGTTTAGGCTGTGGGGGTGAGAGGGTTAAGTTTAGGTTGCTGGTGGGGGTTTAGGTTTAGGGACCACCGGAGATGGCTGGTTAGGCTGTGGTGGTGGTGGTGTGGGGGCGGTTAGGGTCAAGCTGCAAGAAGGGTGGGTTAGGGAGGTAGAAGAGTAGGGTTAGTATTCTAACCTCCTAGGTGTCAGGATCCTGTATGTCAGGATGCCGCTGTCAGTATTCTGACCGTCGGCAAGTACCTGGAATTTGTCATGTGGGAGGATCTCTCCCTTGTGTTTACAATACTTTGTTGAAACACAACCAGTAATAAAACTAATGTGACCTATAATGGGCATTGAGAATCCCAGCTGTAGTAGTACCACTGTTCCAAGGTTATCACACACATACAAATGCAATGGAACAGAAATTCACGTTTTATGAATATATACAAGACTCCGCAAGAGTATTTCATTACTACATCGATAGTCACAATTAGACACTGATTGTAAAGCTGTAAATAACAGTAGACTTATGGTTTTTCTTACACACCTTTAAAAACTCCCAGAGTGGAAACTGAACCAATGAAAACGGGATCTAGAAAAAAAAACAACATTTTTTTTTGATTAGCAATCATTGAACACAACGTTTTACCTGTTCTCTGAAGGTTTCTAGCAACACAAGTCAAAGTTGGATTAAAGTGGATTGTTCTCTATATACAATCAGTATAAGACTTGCCAACTGAAATATGTGTTCAGTAAATAAAATTTAAATGAGTTCAACTTCTTCTAGTGCACAGTTTACAGCCAATGAATAAACACCGGATCCTGTAGTTTTTCCGCAGTTGGAGTATGAATAAAGCTAGCACATCCTAACCTTGGGTGGCCTAAAATAAGTATAATATACAACGAATAAAGCGTCTTTAGTGCTAAAATAATCAACCAGTGGCAAACGTTTGGAAAACAGCTTTGTAAAGTCATAGGAGCGTTACCAATGCCAAGTACTATTATATTGCTGTACAAATGTTCCCCCGTACTGTGGGACAATGGAACATTAAGTCTTTTATCTTGTCTTAGAGCTCATGGTGATGGTGGGTGTCTATTTCCTTTCAGTCTAACCCGGCACGGATAACGTTCCGTGTTGACTGTTTTACACGTTCTAACCTAATGCAGCTAGAGTCAGCCTGTCTGCTGTCTCCAGCCTGAATTTTATGGTGGACCCCCGGCCAATGTATTCTACAGATGCACGTTCTCAATGCATTCGGCACCCAGATATTCCTCTGTTTGTAAGCAGCTAATCGTACAACTCAAACCTCACGCTGCAATGCAGAAAAAACAGTACGGCTTGAGTGTCTGATGCAACAATATACAACAATAAAACAAGGCTTACAGTATGTGCAATAAATGTCTGCATTGTGGCAAAAGTGTACAGGTCAGATATTGAGAGATTCCTCTATACAAGTTGTTGTAGCAGAAACCTTCTGACTTTTAACACACATTGCTGGGCCCTATTTAACTTACATCCCTAACACAGCACTGCCTAACAGTACGCCCCTAATGCAGTGCTGCCTAACATTACTCCCCTAACGCAGTGCTGCCTAACATTACCTCCCTAACACAGTACTGCCTAACATCACCTCCCTAACACAGCACTGCCTAACAGTACGCCCCTAACGCAGTGCTGCCTAACATTACCTCCCTAACACAGCACTGCCTAACATTACCTCCCTAACACAGTACTGCCTAACATTACCTCCCTAACACAGCACTGCCTAACAGTACGCCCCTAACGCAGTGCTGCCTAACATTACCTCCCTAACACAGTACTGCCTAACATCACCTCCCTAACACAGCACTGCCTAACATTACGCCCCTAACGCAGCACTGCCTAACATTACCTCCCTAACACAGCACTGCCTAACATTACATCCCTAACACAGCACTGCCTAACATTACATCCCTAACACAGCACTGCCTAACATTACATCCCTAACACAGCACTGCCTAACATTACATCCCTAACACAGCACTGCCTAACATTACATCGCTAACACAGCACTGCCTAACATTACATCCCTAACACAGCACTGCCTAACATTACCTCCCTAACACAGTACTGCCTAACATTACATCCCTAACACAGCACTGCCTAACATTACATCCCTAACACAGCACTGCCTAACATTACCTCCCTAACACAGTACTGCCTAACATTACATCCCTAACACAGTGCTGCCTAACATTACCTCCCTAACACAGCACTGCCTAACATTACCTCCCTAACACAGTACTGCCTAACATTACATCCCTAACACAGCACTGCCTAACATTACATCCCTAACACAGCACTGCCTAACATTACCTCCCTAACACAGCACTGCCTAACATTACCTCCCTAACACAGTACTGCCTAACATTACATCCCTAACACAGCACTGCCTAACATTACATCCCTAACACAGCACTGCCTAACATTACATCCCTAACACAGATCTGCCTAACATTACATCGCTAACACAGCACTGCCTAACATTACATCCCTAACACAGCACTGCCTAACATTACATCCCTAACACAGCACTGCCTAACATTACATCCCTAACACAGCACTGCCTAACATTACATCCCTAACACAACGCTGCCTAACATTACATCCCTAACACAGCACTGCCTAACATTACCTTCCTAACACAGCACTGACTAACATTACAAAGAATTAAGGTTCAAAAAGGGTTGAGATTGCCTAAAGGATAAAAAAAGGGGCAGACTAGATGGGCCGAGTGGTTCTTATCTGCCGTCAAATTCTATGTTTCTATTACGTCCCTAACACAGCACTGCCTAACATTACGTCCCTAACACAGCACTGCCTAACATTAGGTCCCTAACACAGCACTGCCTAACATTACCTTCCTAACACAGCACTGCCTAACATTACATCCCTAACACAGCACTGCCTAACATTACATCCCTAACACAGCACTGCCTAACATTACATCGCTAACACAGCACTGCCTAACATTACATCGCTAACACAGCACTGCCTAACATTACCTTCCTAACACAGCACTGCCTAACATTACATCCCTAACACAGCACTGCCTAACATTACATCCCTAACACAGCACTGCCTAACATTACATCGCTAACACAGCACTGCCTAACATTACATCGCTAACACAGCACTGCCTAACATTATATCCCTAACACAGCACTGCCTAACATTACCTCCCTAACACAGCACTGCCTAACATTACATCCCTAACACAGCACTGCCTAACATTACATCCCTAACACAGCACTGCCTAACATTACCTTCCTAATACCACGTTCACACTGCCTTTAAAAATCCGGGTTATTGCACGTGAACGCGCAGTAATCCGGATTTATTTGCAGTGTGAACGGGGGTCCTGGCAAGTTCCCGGGTCGTCTGACCTAGTATTTCAACCCGGGAATAAAGAAGGGTTATTCCTGGGTCAATACCGGGTCAGGCGCAAGTGTGAACGGTGTTCCCGGATCGATGCAATCCGGGACCCATTCACACTATAGGAGCGGGCGGCGCTTGTAGATCATCTGATCTCCAAGCGCCGCCCCCGCATGTGACCCGGTGACATCATCGACACGGCATATTGCCGTGTCGGGGCCACCAGTCTGAACGGGGTCTCAAGCGGGTTGCACCTGGGAAGGTCTCGTGCACGAGTCCCGGGTGCAACCCGCTAATTGTCAGTCTGAACATGGTATAACACAGCACTGCCTAACATTACATTCCTAACACAGTACTACCTAACATTACATCCCTATCACAGCACTTCCTAACATTACCTTCCTAACACAGCACTTCCTAACATTACATCCCTAACACAGCACTGCCTAACATTACATTCCTAACACAGCACTACCTAACATTACATCCCTAACACAGCACTGCCTAACATTACCTTCCCAACACAGCACTGCCTAACATTACATCCCTAACACAGCACTGCCTAACATTACGCCCCTAACGCAGTGCTGCCTAAACATTACATCCCTAACACAGCACTGCCTAACATTACGCCCCTAACACAGCACTGCCTAACATTACATTCCTAACATTACGCCCCTAACACAGCACTGCCTAACATTACATCCCTAACACAGCAACGCCTAACATTACGCCCCTAACACAGCACTGCCTAACATTACATTCCTAACATTACCTCCCTAACACAGCACTGCCTAACATTACATCCCTAACAGTGCACTGCCTAACATTACGCCCCTAACACAGCACTGCCTAACATTACCTCCCTAACACAGCACTGCCTAACATTACCTCCCTAACAGTGCACTGCCTAACATTACCTCCCTAACAGTGCACTGCCTAACATTACATCCCTAACACAGCACTGCCTAACATTACGCCCCTAACACAGCACTGCCTAACATTACCTCCCTAACACAGCACTGCCTAACATTACCTCCCTAACAGTGCACTGCCTAACATTACCTCCCTAACAGTGCACTGCCTAACATTACATCCCTAACACAGCACTGCCTAACATTACGCCCCTAACACAGCACTGCCTAACATTACCTCCCTAACACAGCACTGCCTAACATTACGCCCCTAACACAGCACTGCCTAACATTACCTCCCTAACAGTGCACTGCCTAACATTACATCCCTAACACAGCACTGCCTAACATTACGCCCCTAACACAGCACTGCCTAATATTACATCTCTAAAGCCCCATACACACTAGGCGATATTGTGAACAATGTCGCTCAGAAAGGGCTTTCTGAGCGATAATGTTCACAATATCGCCTAGTGTATACAATCATTATCGTTAACGATGCGCGCTCCTCGTTAACATCAGCCATGCCCAGAGGCAGCGCTGCCCCAAAGGCGACCAGAAGCAGCGCTGCTGGCGCTTGAAGCGCCAGTAATGCAGCTCTCCCTATGTTTGAAACGGGACAAATCGGTGTATAACCTAGTCCCTGCTCACTACCGTCTGTATTTGTATGAAAGTGAACTGGTAAGGCTATAAGCGGAGGTAAAGTAGAGCAGTACCAATATATTTTGTTTTCAGCTAAATAAAGTTTTCATTATAAGGTCACTTTAATCAACAATAATCTTGCCCTATGCTGATTGTACGAGACAGGAATAATTTTGTTTCGGACCTTTTTAAAAGAATTTAAAAAAAAAAAAGCACATATAGGTAAAAAGGGGAACATGTTTTAGAAATTACAAAAAGTATGAGTAGAGAGTAGATTAACGAATCAACACATCCGCACTTGGCTGGAATCCCTGACCAATCGTGTGCAATGGTATTACAAAAGCAGATCCATAAACCTAGTAGCATAATAATTAATCCAGAACAAGTATTGCCTCTGCAAAGAAAAGTAGTATAATAAATCTAGATGGGAACCAAAGTACGCAACCTGATCTTACTATGTACAAGAACATCTTAGCATGGATACATATCCGTCATTTCACAAGGGATGCTATGTCAGCCGTGCTTTTACAGCCAGCTGACAAGTGGTTTTAGAACAATTGAAAAATCTGAATATCCGATTCATGATCTTTGCAGGGAAATAGTGTGGTAGATAACAGCTAAGAAAGAGAGGCTTTGTCTGGGTAAACATGACATCATGAGATGCGGAATGTACAGAACATAGCCTTCATTTCCTGTCTGTGATTTCACACCTGGCAACCAGTATATAACAACTGGCTGATAGATGACATTTCCAGTAAACCATCCTCCATTACAGCATCTGCATTATCCATAAAGCAACTATCCTCCAGACTGCTGCAAACACATTTCTTGTTACTGTGCCCCAGCAATGGAATCACCATTACTTAACATGAGAATACACCTTATCAATATAGGTATTAGTGACATCACCAGCCTGCCACACTGTCCCCATTTAGGAGACTTTACAGCCAGTAGGGTGCCCCAACTGCTGGGAAGTTAGGAGGTAGGCCCCAACCCGCCATATTAAGGGGGTGCTTTCACCGGGTTCACTACAGCTGGCCGGCGGTCGGGCTCCCGGCGACCAGCATCCCGGCGCCGGGAGCCCGACCGCCGGCTTACCGACAGCTTGGCGAGCGCAAATGAGCTCCTTGCGGGCTCGCTGCGCTCGACACGCTACGGGCACGGTGGCGCGCTACGCGCGCCACACTATTTTATTCTCCCTCTATGGGGGTCGTGGACCCCCACGAGGGAAAATAAGTGTCGGTATGCCGGCTGTCGGGCTCCCGGCGCCGGTATACTGAGCGCCGGGAGCCCGACCGCCGGCAAACAGAAGACCACCCGCTTTCACCACCTGTCCTGGTACCTGCAACTATTTTAATATCTTTTTATGTAAGATGGGCTGGGGATGGACTAGAGTTTTGAAAATGCTAAAACCACTTCCGAGGAAGCTGGCACACCACCACCATGACCCCAACAGCGACAAACAAGCCCAATTTGGACTGGGACAAATGAGGCCTATGTCAGAGGATACATTATTCACTATATAATGTACAGGGTTCCGGTATGAATGGTCGACAGTCATTAGGTCGACCACTATTGGTCGACATTGACATGGTCGACATGGACACATGGTCGACACATGAAAATGGTCGACACGTGAAAGGTCGACATATGAAAAGGTCGACATGAGTTTTTTAACTTTGTTTGGTGTCGTTTTTTGCGTAAAGTGACTGGGAACCCCAATTAGTGCACCGCGTTCGCTCGCCATGCTTCGGGCATGGTGCCTTCGCTCCGCTACCGCTTCGCTCGGCACACTTTACCGTTCCAATCGTAGTCCATGTGGATCGTAAAGTATGGAAAAGTTCCCCCAAAGAAAAAAAAGTAAAAAAAACCATGTCGACCTTTTCATGTGTCGACCATTTTCATGTGTCGACCATGTGTCCATGTCGACCAATAGTGGTCGACCTAATGACTGTCGACCATAACATGGTCGACCATGTGAACGGATACCAATGTACAGTAGGGGGCAGGTTAATCCTTATATGACAACAACAAAAAAGAATGTTTGCTTCTATTATCAAAACTGTACTACAGAAAGGATTACTACAATCAGATAATCTTGTTCCTATATTAACACTACTATTTAGTATCTTCAGAATGCGTCGATTCGCAAAGCTACATCGATCTTTATTCTGCATTATCAGGTTTACCAGGGATCATTAATTATTGAGTGACGTCAGATTTGTAGGTGGGACCTGGATCTTCAATGCATATTAATGACAGCCAGGTGCAAAAAATTAATACTTATTTTTGCAAAAAGATATCAAAAACAAACAGCAGTGTCTAGGTACCGTGTTAAGCAGTTATACACTTTAATTTTGCACCTAACACATTAAGACATTTTTATTATTATTTTCAAGTGCTTCATTTTAGAAGTATTGGCTAATTCAGTGTGTCATTAGCAATGATTAATACATGAAGTTACTTTGGTTAGGCAGGAATAAAAAAAAAAAAAGCTGACAGATGCCCCGGCATGAGAGAATGGTTATCTGTTTAGACAGGAACTGACAGCGAGAAGAAATCAATGTCACCACCATAGGCGAAGTTGACACATTGAAATCTCACAGGAAGTTGGTCATCTCCGTGCATGATAAATGCCTCATGATGCCATCTCACAATCCTGAAACAGAGGTCAAACTTTCCTACACCGAAATCCAATAAATTCCACATCACATCTCAGGTTTCAGTACTAACTGCAAGTCGTTAAAGGATTTCATATTTTTTTTTTATCCCATTATGACTATTCCCATAGTTGTTAATTAGAAAAAACAAATACGAAGAATAAATAAAATGGTCTACTTTGAGGTTCACTTTTCAAACACTACATAAAACAACGCTGATTAAAAATGTAAGTTCCAATATATAAACAGACCATACATAAGCATTTGCCTAGATGTCTGTGCTGGGGGTGACTTATTTCTTTATTTTTTTAATCCATATTACCAAACATTATATTTTTGAATGATTGTTGAGAAATTCTCACGACACTCTTGAATGCACTTCCTAAATCTTTCCCGTATTAGCAAAAAAATAAAATAAAAAATGTTTTGAACAAAATATCTTGTCACATTTGCCGAAAACAACATATCTTACTGGTTAGACTGAACATTTTATATGGGGCTAATATATAGGGAAGAGAAGACAGAGTGAACCTCACACTGCATTACATGTCAGACAAGACTACCGGGTAAATTTACTAAGGTGGGAGGTTTTTTTTTTTAGAAATGGTGATGTTGCCTATAGCAACCTATCAGATTCTATCTATTATCTTCTAGAAGCAGCTAGATAACTGTTAAGTAGAATCTAATTGGTTGCTACGAGCAACATCATCCGTTCTAAATAAATTCCCACCTTAGTAAATTTACCCATACATCTCCCACAGTAAAAGCCAACCAGTGCGGCCTTTACGCTAGACTAGCTAACTAACTAACTAACTAACTAACACTAACACTGGCTAACTGGTGAGCTGTTACATACACACGCGGTCACTTAAGGACCACAGACTTAATGTGCCACATACGATGACTAAAGGCTAAACATTACATTTTATTGCATATTTAACGCTTAACAACTGTTTTAGTGTGGAAAATGTGAAAATAACATTTCTTATTTCCGTTTTGGTGGCGTGCTGCTACAGATTAATGGATCATAGCTCACCCTTTCCAGGCTTCCAAATTTTTGAGCTGACATACAGTACATGGTTGAAAATGGCCACCTTCTCATTAATATATACTATGAAAAATACTAAATTCGAATCTTATATTGATTTATGCTAGGTTTCGACTTTAAGGTATTCACCTATGGATGATTAAGGGGTTGGGAACGCGTTGCCGGCTGCCGCTGCCTGGCGATCAGCATAATGACCTCGGGATCTCAGCAGTAGAATGCCGACGGGGTGTGTGTGACCGCAACAAAGCCCCTTGAGGGCTCGGTGGCTCGTCGCAGGTTATATTCCCACTCTATGGGTGTCGTTGATACCCTGAGTGGGAATAGAGCCTGTGGGTCGGCATTCCGTCGGCCTGCATTTGAACACACTGGATTTTGGCGTTGGCATGGTGACTGCTAGGATCCCCAGCGGCGGTCACATGACCGCATGCCATGATCAAGACCTTCCCTCTGCGGAGTCATGAAAGTTGATGCACCCACGTTTACCAGGGCTTTGCAGTTAATCAGGTGGTAAACCAAGGCTATCTGACAGAGGTGGGATGTGAGCAGAACCTCCTCTCAATAGCTGGTCTGACTGGTCCAATC
Source organism: Pseudophryne corroboree (assembly GCF_028390025.1). Classification (NCBI taxonomy): domain Eukaryota; kingdom Metazoa; phylum Chordata; class Amphibia; order Anura; family Myobatrachidae; genus Pseudophryne; species Pseudophryne corroboree. Next base: position 417,787,347 of record NC_086452.1, on the reverse strand, counting down.
ACTCACAAATCCCCCTCTGCCACCATATTAAAGTGGCATGTTTAAGCAATCGCCAACTTAGCTGGCAATGCAGCTTTAAATCGATTGAAGACTGCCACAATTATGTCTCTGAAAGCGGGACATGCTTTACTATATGTAACGAAATCAAAGAAAAGTCTAGGATAATAGATGCAACGGAGAAGTTTGTTTATTGATCCAAGTTGATGACTTGGAATGCTGGATAAACCTTTACAAAAATATGGAAACACGCAGAGAGCAACATCTGGATGACTTTCTGAGTAAACATTGCCTAAGTGATATTCGGAAGGGGAAAGTGAGACAGTACAGTCTTTCCCCCCTCTGCAACACTTTAAAGTATTTTTCCTATTTAATTTCCAGTTTACTCCTCCCAGGTCTTATCTGTCCTGTAAAATTCCGAGTGACAATCAAAGAGGGTGTTTTGTGAAGAAAACCTACACTAGTCCAGGTGTGCACAAAAATAATATAAAACCCAGAAAGCAGCAGGACCGTTTCAGGAGACGGGGGAACACGTGCATCAATTAACATTCACAGTAAAGACTTTCAGGAGTTTGGCACGGGCTGAAAATTTCTATTTCATTAGCAGTTAAAATGTTCTTTTCACTGATTCTATTCCAAATAATTTCTAAGGCAGAAATACATGCAGGGAATATGGCACGATGAATTAATAACTGCAAACCTAACACGAAACACCCGGCCAACCATCCTGCATGCTATTTATTTTTTCACATAAAAAAAAAAATAAAAAAATCCCAGCTTGTATGATAACGGATGAGTTTCACAGCTTCAGATGAATGACGATATTGTTTAAGCTGGAACAGATGTGTGTCAGATGGCAGACCCATTAGAATGTCCCATCGTTAAAAAGAAACTAGATAACAATGAGCCATCTGAGAAAAAAAAAAAAGAGAAAGAAATGCACTGATCAGGAAATATATAAGGCGCAGCTAATCTCAGGTTTATTGATGGGTAATGCCTTTCGGCCATGCACATTGCACACTTGCGCTGAGCCGGTGACCGCCAAAGGTTAACACTTTCTGTACATGAAAAGATCACAAGAATAGGCTATCAAATATGGGACACAATTTGTCGGGGGGAAAGGATTTAAGGTAACGTAAATAAGAAACAATTATGAAACAGCAGGTTTAAAAACAAATAGGCAAGAATTGTAAAACTAGTCACATAAAATCTGCAATCACGCCACGCGTCGTTAGTCTAGAAGGCGTGTGCTGTGGATGTAGACCCCTCAGATGTGTACTTTCAAGGTCATATAGAGTGTCATTCCGAGTTGTTCGCTCGTTGCCGATTTTCGCAACGAAGCGATTAAGGCAAAAATGCGCATGGTTCGCAGTGCGCATGCGGTTAGTATTTTAACACAAAACTTAGTAGATTTAATCACGCCCGAACAAAGATTTTTCATCGTTGAAGTGATCGGAGTGTGATTGACAGGAAGTGGGTGTTTCTGGGCGGAAACTGGCCGTTTTCTGGGAGTGTGCGGAAAAACGCAGGCGTGCCAGGGAAAAACGCGGGAGTGTCTGGAGAAACGGGGGAGTGGCTGGGCGAACGCTGGGCGTGTGTGTGACGTCAAACCAGGAACGAAACTAACTGAACTGATCGCTATTTGTGAGTAGGTCTGGAGCTACTCAGAAACTGCTAAGAAATTTCTTTTCGCTATTCTGCGAATCTTTCGTTCGCAATTCTGCTAAGTTAAGATACACTCCCAGAGGGCGGCGGCTTAGCGTGTGCAATGCTGCTAAAAGCAGCTAGCGAGCAAACAACTCGGAATCACCCCCATAGTCTACACATCATAAGACACAACCTTAAGAATAAAATACTGTACTAAAGTGTAATATAAAAAACACTGAGATACCCCACATGGATTATGCTCTATAAAGGTGGGTACACACTAGGGGACGTGCTCTATGAGCGACGTCGCCTAGCGTTTCCCCCTCACGGGCCGGGCGGTCGGCGGCAGTGCGTATACAGCGAGCGATATGACAACCCTATCGCTCAGTGACGTCACGCCGCAGCCGTGCCGGCAGATCTTCGACGACAGTTCAAATTGAACTACATGCACGGGCGACAGCGAGGGGCGTTAACGACCCATGGGGCCACGCATTGCTCAGCAGCATAGACACTTGCTGAGAAAGTGTGAAGGGTGAAAATAAGCGAGGTTGTTCATTTTCTCAGCAAGTGTGTATGCAGCTTAACACTTGTTGTTTATTATAAAACTAATACCAATGTAAGAACATTTAACATGCCAGGGTAAACAGAATTATGCCTTGTAATGCATTTAGCCGGAGGAAATAAAAAAATCAGTTTTGGTTATTTCTAGAGTTTTGTTCTGATGCTATTTCTTACTACGAGACATTTCTGTGATGTCGTTAGTAGCAAAGGTAACACCCATGGGTTAAAAAAATGGAAAAAAAAAAAACTTAAATAAGAAAGTGAAAAGAGGAAAGAATACTGCTGAGCTCACACAATAAAGTGCAAGTGGATCAAGTGTTGTTTGTGCAAAAACAAGTGGATGCAAAAATACATAATAATAACATCTCATAGAACAAAACATAAATAAACACACAATATATCTACTGATATTTTGATATTGAAATAGTTAAAAATTGGTATACAACAGGCATACATAAATGAATGTATTCATCCATCCATCCATCCATCCATCCAGTAAGCACCACTGATTTAGTATAATGGAAATAATACTCCCAAAGTATGTTGGTCTGATAGGAGAGTAATACTAGCATTAGGTCCCTGATAAGATAACTGGTTCAAATTACCTGCTAGTTCCAATATGAGGGGGTATTAAATGTCCTCCAAGTGAAGTTTGGTCTTTTTGTATCAGGCACTGTCTCCTCTGCCTTCAAGCAAGCCCTTGTCTCCCACATTCTTAAAAACCTACCCTTGATCCTCACACTCTGTCCAACCACCAATCCATCTCTCTCCTCCCTTTTGCCTCCAAACTCCTTGAGCGTATTGTCTACAACCGCCTTACCACCTCTGTTTCCTCCCACTCCCTGTTCTTACCCATTTCAGTCTGGCTTCCATACTCTCCATTCTGACACTGAAAATGCATTTAAGAAAGTCAACAATGACCTTCTTGCTGCCAAATCCAAGGGCCACTACTCTGCTCATTCTTGACCTCTGCTGTTTTTGACAGTCTGCAAATCCTTCACTCCCATGGTCTGCGTGAGACTGCCCTCTCCTGGCTATCCTCCTACCTCTCTGATCATTCCTCCTTGGTCTGCTCTCATGACTACTCCACCACCCACTTCCACTAACAGTAGGTGTCCCCCAAGGTTCTGTTCTTGGACCTCTCTCATTCTCCCTCTGTAAGTCCTCTCTAGGTGAACTCATTAGCTCTTTTGACCTCCAGAATCATATCTATGCTGATGATACTCCGATATAAATTTCCTCCCCTGACCTCTCCCTCTTTCTCCTTACTCCTATCTCCAACCTCTTACTGGATGTCCCAGCACTTTCTTAAATTTACCATGTCCAAGACTGGGCTGATCATCTTCACACCCTTCTGAATAACCTCACACCCCACAATTTCATTACCTATTGATGGCTCAACTATCTCCTCTAGCCCATTGTATTGGGGTTATCCTTGATTCCTCCCTGTCCTTCAAACCACACATTCAATACCTCTGGCAGTCCTGCCGTTTCCATCTCAAATATATTTCCCCTTCTTACTCTGGAAGCTACTAAGACCCTCATCCACTCACTCATCTCCAGATTGGACTACTGTAATCTCCTCCTATCTGGCCTCCCTGACTACTGCCTCCCCACTCCAATCCGTCCTCAATGCTGCTGCCCAGCTCGTCTTTCTCCCTAAATGTACTATGTCAGCTTTCCCTCTCTTACAAGCCCTACACTGGCTCCCCTTCTCTGTGCTGCCAGAGATGTAACAGCCGTTCCGATACTCCAATGGGCAGCCGCTGCAGCTTGGTCGGCTCGGAATATTACTGGCTAGATGGTGCTGGTGAATAGCAGAGTGCATGGGACATTGGGACTGTACATGCCCCAAGGCCGTAGTGCACTTGTACTGGATGTTGCAGCATGATTGACATGTTTGAGGGAGGAGACTGGGAGCGTTCCTCAAAATGGAAGGGTGATGCCTCTGTTTTGGGGGAGTGCCAGTGCTTGGATGCAGTTTCATTGTCCCCGGCTGCATAGTTTTACCGGACTTCCTGAGTAAACAGAGTCCGATGGTTCCGATGTTGATCCAAACAGAGACACCGTCAGGGAGCGCCTTTATACATAAGATATCTCCTATGGCTTTTGCATGTTTTCGCACAGCGGAGGCGGCACCATTTAGATCCACCTCTGAATCCCGCCCTTACAGTAGCTACCAATAATATGCTTACAATCTTATTAACATAAAATTGCCCTATTTACCTCTTTAAAACCCTAGCTATAGAATTTCTAAATCTAAAATATTTTTCCCTGCATCAGAACTTCCAGATAAAAGTCATATTCCAGCAAGTAAAAAAAAAAAAAAAGTAATAAAAAAAAATTACCATAAAAATCAAATTCAATTTTAATTCTTATGCAAGGTGACAGTGAAGCTTTATGTGACAGGATGTAACGGGGAATGGGTGTTATGCACTGACTGACAGCCTTTAATAATTTGAGCCACAAACGCTGAATGAGATGAAGAAGCAGAGGGTCAACGTTAAGACTATAATTTGCCAGCACTTTACTGAGACTTGTAATATTACAAGCCCCCAGGCAGCGATCATCTTTATTTGGAAGGTGTTCAGAAGTCTGCAGTTTGTAAGTTACACGTACCAGCGCAGAGTAATATCACAGTGTTATACTTGGCCACTGTTTACAAAAAAAACTATATTAAAATGAAGAGAAAAAAATTAAGAACAGCTTTCTGAAGGAATATTCGAAAAGCTCCAACGTATTATAAAGGCACTAAGAGCTAAGACGATGATAATAATAAAAACACAATTATAATAAAATAAAAACATACTAAAACACTTATGGAAAATACTTTTGATATGCTCAGGAACTTTGCTAATACTTAATGCAGATGAAGGTCATTAGAACACTGCTTTCTGTTTACATTATTTATCTTTACCAGAGCCTTTTTAGAACGGCAACGTGTTGTCCACAAATAGTCTGTGAACGAGGTGGCGAGGTCCACTGCATATTACATATGCAGTGCAAGGAAAGGCACGTACCATTGCTTCAATAATCTATATATATATATAAATATATATTATTGTATTGTATATATATATATATATTTAGATATTTTGACAGTAATAAATACGTATGTATGGTGACTTTTGAAAACAAATTGTGCCTCATGCCTCAGTGAGGTCACAAATTTCTAATGAATTGACAGGCTATGCCAGAGATTCTCGAACGCAATCCTCAAGGCACCCCAATGGTCGAGGTTTTAAGTATATCCATGCTTGGCCACAGGTGACTTAATTAGCACCTCAGTCAATTTAACCATCTTTGCTGAGCCATGGATATACCTAAAACGGGATCCGGTCTTTAGGTCGACAGTAATTAAGTCGATACTGTCTAGATCGACCACTATTTGTCGACAGTAAGTAGGTCGACATGGTTTCTAGGTCGACAGGGACTCTAGGTCGACATGAGTTTTTCACATTTATTTTTTTCATTTTTTAAACTTTTTCATACTTTACGATCCACGTGGACTACAATTGGGAATGGTAACCTTGCCCGAAGCATGGCGAGCGAACACGGTGCACTAATTGGGGTTTCCGGTCACTGTACAGCGTAAACTACACCAAAAAAAAGTAAAAAAACTCATGTCGACCTAGAGTCCCTGTGGACCTAGAAACCATGTCAACCTACTTACTCACGACCAATAGTGGTTGACCTAGACACTGTCGACCAAAGTCTAATCTACCTAACATACCACACCCACCTAAAATCTGGACTTTTGTGGTACCTTGAGGACCGCGTTTGAGAGCCTCCAGGTTACACTAAATGGCTACACTAAGGGACAATTCAATTACTGTACATGTGAGATTCTGCCGTGACCTCGCATGTCCTGTAGCTGTGCGGATTTCCAGCTATTACAGTACAGAACTATTGCTAGTATTTTCTATTACCCCTATGGTGTGGCGAGCTGTAGCTTGCAAAATTCCCTGGCTGAAAACCATCCAATGGAACCTTGCAGCTAACTGAATGAGCCCACAATCAATAACTTTACTACTAGGTTACCGTGCAAAGTCCGTGGTAGCAATCTGTGCTCCCTTTTGCAAAAACAAACTGAGAAATGTTTTCATCACCATAACTGCATTATATGCTCGCATACACAGTGTGTCCTCGTGCATCTAGCTTCAATACGCCACACAGAGGCCGCCGGTGGCTGACATCTCAAATGGGCGGGCACATGTAAATGCCCGCCCATTTGTGACTTCAGACATGACACATTGGGCCAAGGATTGGTAAGTGTGTATGCACTTACCAATCGTTAAAAGGTAGGCGGATCAGACGGCTGGCCGATCAGTCATCCTAGTGTGTACCCAGCATTAGTCGAGCACAGATATGCAAGTGTCTCATATCAAATTAATCAGTATAGTCTCCTGGTGCATACTAGCCGCATCATGTTGCAACTAATACCGCATTCAGACCGCAAATGCCGGATCCTACCCGGTAAGACAAACGTGTACTTACCGGGTGGGATCCGGCATTTGCGCTCCGCTGCTGGCTTTCCGACCCGGCAGTATACCGGGTCGGTTGCCATAGCAGCGGAGGGAGCAGCAGCAGCAGGGGCGGGGGTGGAGGCGGCGCCGGGAGATGAGCTCATCTCCTGCGCCGCCTCTCCCTATGCTGTGAATGGGAACCGTGTCGCATCGACACGGCTCCCATTCACACAGCACCTGACCCGGTAATCAACCCGGGTAAAACCCTTCTTTTTTACCGGGTTGAATTACCGGGTCAGGCGACCCGCTAAATCGTCACATCGCACACTGACCCGGTTCGACACAGCAATATGCCGTGTCGATACCGGGTTATTTGTGCGATGTGAAAGGGGTATAAGACACTTTTTTTTAAAGACGCAAAAGGTTGCTAGGCGCTAGCAGAGTCTCACGGGCACTGGCGCGCCAGGAGGGGCTGTTTGTCGCGACTGAGCAATGATGTATGAGGACACCTCTGTAGTCTGTACATAGGAGCAAGGCTACTACGGAACCTTGCGGCTAATAAAAATGGAACCTTAAATTTCAAGGTGTGTGTGTACTACTGCAGGACCCTCTATTGTGGAGATTTCCCGCCGCCCCTCGTCTAATGTCTCAGTATCCAGCCGAGTATCATCTTTCAGCACAGGAATACTTGAAACAATGTATTTATTCTAAGATAAAGGGTATCTTGTTTATTCCTTGCAGGGAGAATACTAATTAGCTTGACCAGAGAACCAAGCGGAAAATAGTCGTGCTGGAAGGGAGAACAAGAGGCTCATGTTAACTGCGCTAGAAAAAATAAATAAAAATTGAGAATAAAATTCCACCTGTCAGCACCCGGAGCACCCCACATGTAGAATTTACACAAGCTGAACTTGAAATGCCGGAGGGGATGTCATAACACTTTGTCACTGCCGCTCTCTCTGCTGTTAAATTACCCTGGAGATGAAACAAGTGCCTGAAAAGGGGAAAGGTATTTGAAGCATATTAAGACATGCTTAGAATACTAGAACCAGCCCCTCTGGCCTGGCTCCAAGACTTCTCATCTTCCAATCTATTCCATTTAGAACTTTCCGGAGACCTGGAGGAAAATGCAGACATTTTTACTTTTGGTGGAAGCCCCAATAAAAGGAATGCCCCGTAACGGGAAAAAAATAAAATAAATTGGAATGATTTCTTTTCCTAGCAATAGATTAATAATGTTTTACAATGTGAAGTCTATGAGCTTTGTCACATCACTAAGCAGATATATTGTCGCTGATATTATTGGGCTATAAGTACCACGTCCGGCAAGTAATCGGGAACGGGACTGTAACAATCAGGATTCCAGCATGCAGTGCCGTAAGGCATTTTAGCGCTGTGTGCAAGAAACGGCATTGGCGCCCCCCCCCCACCTTATGTAAAATATGGGCAGTGCGCGCGCAAAAAATTAGGGGCGTGGCTTCATGGGGAAAGGGTGTGGCCACAAATAATACCAATTCATACTACGGTGCACAGTAGTCTCCATTATTCAAATTACACCGCACAGTAGCGCCACTACACCAGGTAGAGCCCCTTTTACACATTACGGCAGTCAGCGTCCCCTTTTTACACATTACGGCAGACAGTCCCCCTTTTTACACATTAAGACAGACAGGGTCCCCCTTTTTACACATTACGGCAGACAGGGTCCCCCTTTTTACACATTACGGCAGACAGCGTCCCCCTTTTTACACATTACGGCAGACAGTGTCCCCTTCTTACACAGTACGGCAGACGGCGTCCCCCTTTTTACACATTACGGCAGACGGCATACCCCTTCTTACACATTACGGCAGACGGCGTCCCCTTTCTTACACATTACAGCGCCCCCCTTCTTACACATTACGGCAGACAGTGTCCCCTTCTTACACATCACGGCAGACAGCATCCCCCTTTTTACACATTACGGCAGACAGCGTCCCCTTTTTACACATTACGGCAGCCAGTCCCCCTTTTTACACATTAAGGCAGACAGTGTCCCCTTTTTTACACATTACGGAAGACAGCGTCCCCCTTTTTACACATTACGGCAGACAGCGTCCCCCTTTTTACACATTACGGCAGACAGCGTCCCTTTTTACACATTACGGCAGACGGCGTCCCCCTTCTTACACATTACGGCAGACAGTGTCCCCTTCTTACACATTATGGCAGACAGCGCCCCCCTTTTTACACCATATGGCAGACGGCGTCCCCCTTCTTACACATTACAGCAGATGGCGTCCCCCTTCTTACACATTACGGCAGATGGCGTCCCCCTTCTTACACATTATGGCAGACAGCGTCCCCCTTCTTACACATTACAGCAGACAGCGTCCCCCTTTTTACACATTATGGCAGACAGCGTCCCCTTTTTACACATTACGGCAGACAGCGTCCCCTTTTTACATAAAACGGCAGACAGTGTCGATAGAGAGAGACAGACAGACACTTACCATCTCTCCCCGCTGTCATCTGTGACACTGGCTGGTGCTGCTGTGCTGGGGCGGGCTGCAGCTGGGCAATGGAGCTGAGCGGTGCCTGCGGCTGGGGCATGTCGGCGGGTCCTCCCCGCTCTGAAGCTTCGTACAGTGGAGCTGAGGCTTGCGGCTGGGGCATGTTGGCGGGTCCTCCCCTGCTCTGAAGCTCCGTACAGTGGAGCTGAGGCTTGCGGCTGGGGCATGTTGGCGGGTCCTCCCCGCTCCCATGCTCTGTAGTACGGAGTATGGGAGTGGGGAGGACCCGCCAACATGCCCCAGCCGCAAGCCACCTCAGCTCCACTGTACGGAGTCCGTACAGTGGAGCTGAGGTGGCTTGCTGAGCTGGGGTGGGCTGCGGCTGGGCAATGGAGCTGTACGGAGCTCTGATGCTCCGTACAGTGTTAAACAGGGCCGTGACTGTGCGCTCCCCAGGGCTCTGCGCTGTGTGTGAGGCCCCTCTCGCACACACCTAGTTACGGCCCTGCCAGCATGTATAATTCACAATAAAGGGCTTATCCCCTTTTGCATAACCCTTCCTTACTAGATAACCCTTCCTAAAAAGCGATATGGTGAGAGGAGATTGAGATGGGCGACTCATGCCGGTCACACCTTCTTATTTGTATGTGCCACCCGCCTGTACAGAAGGCACGGCTCATCCAATCAGGTGCTATGGTAAGTTGTATAGAAAAGAATGTGTTCGCCATACAGCCAGATTCTTTCATTTTTCTATAGCAGTGTATAAAATGAAAGCAAACATCTGGTTGATTGCTATGCATAGCAGTTGTATTGTCTACTTGCTTACAAGTTTTAATAAATGTACCTTTATAACGTACTAAATTAAAGTATCAATACAAATACATTCTACTTTTACCCTTTCAGAATGTAACCTTTAGGAACGTATGCAGTATAGACGCAACATAATCAAATTGATTTTCTCATTACATTTTCAAAGTGGCCCTGACCGCGATGCAAGCCAGATGCCACTGGGTGCCAGGTCAGAGCCTACACTAGAAGTTACATGAACAACTACCCCCAACAGTTCTAATGGAACTATTTGGCCATGCCCCAGATCCACCATGGCTTTTCCCCATCCCACCAGCAGCATCCCAATAACATTCTTGTCACGCTGGTGGCTGTCCCAGAACTCAGGGTGCTGCTGGGCAGTCCCCAGCCTCTCCCAGCACGGTGCACGTCATCCATTCTCTGCTCTGCTATACTCAGAGCAGCGTTTGTAAGAGTACCCCACTCCCAATTTATAAAGTAATGGAAAAGGGACTGTGCCTAAAAAGCGGGACTTTCCTGCTGAAATTGGGAATGTTGGGATCAGTGGTAGCTCCAGAGGTGGGGCTGCTGCGCAGTCCAAAATTCAAATAGGGGAGTCACAAGAACTGCCACCCCAAACGCTGCCAATCACCACCAGCCGGGACCCACTGGCAGTTGGTGTGTCCTCCCTATATGAATTTCGGACTGCGCCGCGGCCCCACCTCTGTAAAGGCCACTGATTGAGAGGTATAGTATAGCTTTTAAAGATTAAAAGACCTGTGTTATTACAGAGGTGTCTCATTCATTGATTAAATATATGAATTTAACGGACTACTGAGACTAAAATGTGTGCCCCTTTTGAGTGTTAGAGTGCCGCCTTATGCAGATTCCAAAGAGCATCAGTTTCCCCGTCACTGCTCTAAACTCTTTCACAAACGATCTACAACTCACCGAGGTTTGCAGCTCATATCTCAGTGATGTTACCTGTTTCTTGTGGTTCATGGGCCTCTCCAGGAGGTATAGAATACTCTGTTCCTGGACTTTTCTCTTAATGTATAATTGCCCTCACCTGTGCTGAAACACCTTTCTTATCCATTTACCTGGTCAACACAGGTGATGGCAATCATACAATTAGAGAAAAGTCCAGAAGCAGAGCATTGTGTCCCTCCTGGAGACCCTCATGTTGGGAGGTATGCGTTCGTGTTATTCCAACATGTGTACTATTGGGTGCTCTGAATACGGCATTGTACTGCCAGACGTGTGTGTTCTACTCCCAATCACCTTGGGACAATGCACAAAGCTCTACCTTGACTTACATGGCGAGGCTATTGTACACAATTTCTTGTTTTCATCTATTGCAGCATTCCTCAGTAAATTATATGCTTGCAGCTCCAGGACAAACTGATACGATCACATTGTAAATCAGTTTAACACCTGACAGAGCCCTATCCCATATAAAAAAACGTATTTTTCTTTTTTTTTTCCTATATCAGAAGAATTGGAAACCCAAATTACATAAGGCGTGAAGCAATCCATTACATTCTAGATGTGTCAGGGTGTGCATGTCTTATTAATGCATTAATTAGATGCAAACACCCAGAAGGTGAATAGATTTAATCCCAGGTGCTCTTTTCAGTTCCACCTGTGAGCCAAGCACTGATACAGGCACGCTGACAAATTGTCGTTATTGCTTCACAGGGTTCAAGTCAAATTACTCAAATGAGAAATTAGTGTACGGAGACCGAAAGCACTGAAACTTTCTAGCATGCAAAAATAGGTGAGGTCACCTGGGGTGCCGGACAGAAATACAACGGGTTTTATTGACCTTGCGTTTGATGCAGGGGAGACTAGCTGAGTAAGCAAACCACTTTCCCACTTGATTATATACTACACTGGACACCCCAATGATTAAGCAACTTACTGTAGGTGCCCAATACATTACTTGGGTGCAGGGACATCACCACGGCAAGAGTGTGACGAGCTTGGCAATTCAATTGTGTATTTAGGGGAGCAAAGGGGGACTGGATTGGCCCATGGCTTCTGAATCACTATGACCGCACATGTGACAGACATCTACGTTACTATGCCAGTGTGACCCCACCAGCTCGTAGTGTGACCACATGCCCTGTTATGGGCACAGGGAGTCCTGATTCTCCAAACTCCAATGCGGTATGTGCTAAGACCACACTCAGGAGAACGCAGCCAGTCTGCCCACTAAGGGCCACTGACCACAGTGAGACACTTCACAAAGTGGCTTCCGGCACAGTGTGTAAGTGAAAGATACACTTTAGGCTGCAAACAATCTCCACTGCGCTAAGGATACGCAGACTGGTTCAGACAGTTTCAGATATCATACTGTTCATGAAACAGTGAAAACTGTGGAGAAGTGAACCAGTGGAGAAGTTGCCAATGGCAACCAATCAGCATTGAAGTAACATTTGTAATTTGCATACTATACAATTAAAGGATCAGCTATTTGGTTGCCATGGGCAACTTCACCACAGGCTCACTTCTCCACTTTTTTCGCTGCTTCATGAATAGAACCCTTACTGTCTAACAACAGATATACTTTAACCAGGTAAGTGCTCGCTTAATCGACTGACAAACTAGGAAGTAGATTAATCAAGTTGATAAATCTCCCCCTAAGGGAGAAGAAACGGTTATCAGGGGATCCAAATATTTTGGAAACTAGAGAGCTATAAATAGGATGCTGGGTTCCACATTAGTACCATGGGTATAGACGGGTCCACCAGGAGCCATTGGCACTTTAAGAGTTTGAGAGTGTGGGCTGGCTCCTCCCTCTATGCCCCTCCTACCAGACACAGTCTAGAAACGGTGCCCGAGGAGATGGACATCTTCGAGAGAAGGATTATACACAGATAGTGGTGAGATTCATACCAGCTCACACATACAAGGCACGTCAAGCCAACGTAGCTTGAACACTGAGCAACCGCTGAAACATTACTTACCAAGTAACAATGCAGTACTCAACTAAAACGAAGTTGTACTGAACCAAATAACACTTGCAGGAAAACGAAGTGCTGGGCTGCTGGGCCCAGCATCCTCTACGGACTACGAGTAAAGGATTTACCGTAGGTAAACAAAATCCTATTTTCTCCTACGTCCTAGAGGATGCTGGGGTCCACATTAGTACCATGGGGATGTACCAAAGCTCCCAGAACTGATTGACTGAACTTCAGATCATCAGAGGCCAAAGTATTGAACTTGTAAAACTTTGCAAACATGTTCGACCCAGACCAAGTTGCAGCTCGGTAAAGTTGCACTGTCGAGACACCCTGGGCAGCCGCCCAGGAAGACCCCACCTTACGAGTAGAGTGGGCCTTAACAGATTTTGGACACGGCAGTCCTGTCATAGAAGAAGCGTGCTGGATAGTGAACCGAATCCAGCGCGAAATAGTCTGCTTAGAAGTAGGACACCCAATTTTCTTGAGATCATAAAGGACAAACAGAGAGTCTGACTTTCTGTGACGAGAAGTTCTCTTCACATATATCTTCAGAGCCCTTACGACATCCAAGGACTTTGATGTAATTGAGGAGTCAGTAGCCACTGGCACCACAATAGGTTGGTTGATATGAAATGCCGACACAACCTTCGGAAGAAACTGCTGACGTGTCCGGAGCTCAGCTCTATCTTCATAGAAGATCAACTCGCTGCAGGGAGGCTGTTGCTAGCAGCCTCCCTGTAAAATAAAAAAATAAGATTTTAAACCGACCTGTAAATCTTTTTCTCCTAGTCCGTAGAGGATGCTGGGGACTCTAAGGACCACGGGGTATAGACGGGCTCCGCAGGAGACATGGGGACTCTAAGACCTTTTAATGGGCGTGAGCTGGCTCCTCCCTCTATGCCCCTCCTCCAGACCTCAGTTATAGAACTGTGCCCAGAGGAGACGGACAGAACGAGGAAAGGAATTTTTTTAATCTAAGGGCGAGATACATACCAGCCCACACCACACACACCGTACAACATGGTATATACTAAACCAGTTAACAGCATGAACAAACAGTATCAGCCAGAGACTGATCTCAACTGTAACATAACCCTTATGTAAGCAACAACTATATACAAGCCTTGCAGATTTAGTCCGCACTGGGACGGGCGTCCAGCATCCTCTACTGACTAGGAGAAAAAGATTTACCGGTAGGTTTAAAATCTTATTTTCTCTTACGTCCTAGAGGATGCTGGGGACTCCGTAAGGACGGGGATTATACCAAAGCTCCAGACCGGGCGGGAGAGTGCGGATGACTCTGCAGCACCGATTGAGCAAACATGAGGTCCTCATCAGCCAGGGTATCAAACTTGTAGAATTTTGCAAAAGTGTTTGAACCCGACCAAGTAGCCGCTCGGCAAAGCTGTAAAGCCGAGATGCCTCGGGCAGCCGCCCAAGAAGAGCCCACCTTCCTAGTGGAATGGGCCTTTACCAAATTTGGTACCGGCAATCCAGCCGTAGAATGAGCCTGCTGAATCGTGTTACAGATCCAGCGAGCAATAGTCTGCTTAGAAGCAGGAGCGCCAACCTTGTTGGCTGCATACAGGACAAATAGAGCTTCTGTTTTCCTAATTCGAGCCGTTCTGGCTACGTAGGCGCTGACTACATTAAGGGACTTGGAATCCTCCAAGTCTCCCGTAGCCACAGGCACCACAATAGGTTGGTTCATATGAAATGATGACACCACCTTAGGCAAAAATTGAGGACGAGTCCTCAATTCTGCTCTATCCACATGGAAAATGAGATAGGGGCTCTTATGAGACAAGGCCGCCAATTTGGACACCCGCCTTGCAGATGCCAAAGCCAACAACATGACCACCTTCCAAGTGAGAAATTTTAACCCAACAGTTTGAAGAGGCTCAAACCAGTGAGATTTTAGGAACTATAACACCACGTTAAGGTCCCATGGTGCCACTGAGGGCACAAAAGGAGGCTGGATGTGCAGCACTCCCTTTACAAAAGTCTGGACTTCTGGGAGAGAAGCCGATTCTTTCTGGAAGAATATAGAAAGGGACGAAATCTGTACCTTAATGGAGCCTAACTTTAGGCCCATATCCACTCCAGTCTGCAGAAAGTGGAGAAACCGGCCCAAGTGGAAGTCTTCTGTAGGAGCATTCTTGGCTTCACACCAAGAAACACACTTCCTCCAGATACGGTGATAATGTTTCGCCGTCACCTCCTTCCTAGCCTTTATCAGAGTAGGGATGACTTCTTCCGGAATACCCTTCCCAGCTAGGATTTGGTGTTCAACCGCCATGCCGTCAAACGTAACCGCGGTAAGTCTTGGAACACACAAGGCCCCTGCTGCAGCAGGTCCTCCCTAAGAGGAAGAGGCCAAGGATCTTCTGTGAGCATCTCCTGAAGATCTGAATACCTGGCCCTTCAAGGCCAATCTGGAACAATGAGTATTGTCTGCACTCTCTTTCATCTTATGATTCTCAATATTTTTGAGATGAGAGGAAGAGGAGGGAACACATAAACCGACTGAAACATCCATGGTGTCACCAGGGCGTCCACCGCTACTGCCTGCGGGTCCCTTGACCTGGCACAATACCTCCGTAGCTTCTTGTTGAGGCGTGACGCCATCATGTCTATTTGAGGAAGTCCCCAAACACTTGTTATCTCTGCAAAAAATCTTGATGAAGTCCCCCACTCTCCTGGATGGAGATCGTGTCTGCTGAGGAAGTCTACTTCCCAGTTGTCCACTCCCGGAATGAATACCGCTGACAGAGCGCCTACGTGATTTTCTGCCCAGCGCAGAATCCTAGTGGCTTCCGCCATTGCCACTCTGCTCCTTGACCCGCCTTGGCGGTTTACATGAGCCACGGCTGTGACATTGTCTGATTGAATCAGAACGGGTAGGTTGTGAAGAATATTCTCCGCTTGTCGTAGGCCGTTGTATATGGCCCTCAATTTCAGTATGTTGATGTGTAGACAAACCTCCTGGCTTGACCATAGTCCCTGAAAATTCCTTCCTTGTGTGACTGCTCCTCATCCTCGGAGGCTCGCGTCCATGGTCACCAGAACCCAGTCGTGAATGCCGAACCTGCGACCCTCTAGAAGATGAGCACTCTGCAGCCACCACAGGAGAGACACCCTGGCCCTGGGGGACAGGGTTATTTTCTGATGTATTTGAAGATGGGACCCGGACCACCTGCCCAGAAGGTCCCACTGAAAAGTCCTCGAATGAAACCTGTCGAAGGGGATGGCCTCGTAGGTCGCCACCATTTTTCCCAGTACTCGAGTGCATTGAAGGACTGACACTCTAATAGGCTTTAACAGGTCTTTGATCATGTTCTGGGGTTCCTGGGCTCTTTTCTACTGGGAGAAAAACCCCTCTGTTTTTCTGTATCCAGAATCATGCCCAAAAAAATACAACCGAGTTGTCGGAACCCACTGCTACTTTGGTAAATTTAGAATCCAGCAGTGCTGTTGTAGTACTCTCAGGGAGAGAGACACTGTCTTTAATAACTGTTCCCCTGAACTCGCTTTTATCAGGAGATCGTCCAAGTATGCGATACTTGTGACCCCTTGTTTGTGCAGGAGTACCATTATTTCCGCCATTACCTTGGTGAAATTCTCCGGCCCGTAGAAAGCCCCAACGGCAACGTCTGAAACTGGTAATGTCAATCCTGTACAGCGAACCTTAGGTACGCCCGATGAGGAGGATATATGGGGACATGAAGGTATGCATCCTTTATGTCTAGTGACAACATAAAATCCCCCCCTTTCCAGGCTGGATATCCTTGCCTTGAGAGATTCCATCTTGAATCTGAACCTCTTTAAATGTAGGTTTAGGGATTTTAGATTCAGAATTGGTCTGACTGAGCCATCCGGCTCTGGGACCACAAATAGGGCTGAATAAAACCCTTTTCCCTGTTGCACTAGGGGAACCATGATAAACATCTGCTGTTGACCCAGCTTTAGTATGGCAGTCAAAACTACTTTCCACTCTGGGGAAGTAGCTGGCAAGGCCGATTTGAATATCGGTGTGGAAGCACCTCTTTGATGGATGTGGTAGAGGCCAGGGAGGAAACTTTTTCTGTGAACTGGCCGTAGCCGGTGATCTTTTCCCTCTACCTCTACCTTTGGCGAGGAAATAAAGCCACGCCCCTTTCTGAACTTACGTGACTGCAACTGTTATTAGGGTGTTTCCTTTTGCTGTGGGGGAGCATATGGCAAAAAAAGACGACTTACCCGCGGTAGCTGTGAAAACCAGGTCCGCGAGACACTGCCCAAATAAAACTTCACCCTTGCTAGGTAAAGCTTGCATATGACTCACTGAGTCAGCATCACCTGTCCATTGACTGGTCCACAGGGACCTACTAGCAGAACCTGCCATGGCCTTAGCCTTTGAACCCAAACACCCAATATTTCTCGCAGCCTCTCTCATATATAGTGCTGCGTCCTTGATGTGACCTAAGGCCAACACCATACTATCTTTATCTAGGGTGTCAATGTTAGACGACAAGTTACCAGCCCAAGCTGTAATTGCGTTACCTACCCATGCCGATGCTACTGCAGGTCTAAATAGGGCTCCAGCAGTCGCATAAAATTTATTTTAAGGTAGATTCCTGCTTACTATCCGCAGGATCCTATAGGGCCACCGTATCAGGGGACGGTAATGCTACCTTCTTGGACCAGGGCGTTAGGACTTTGTCCAGCGTGGGCGAGGATTCCCACCGTAACCTGTCCTTTGAGGAGAAAGGATACGCCATAATAATACCCTTGGGAACCTGCAGTCTAATGTCAGGAGTCTCCCAAGCTGTTTTAAATAACACGGTCAGCTCATGAGATGAGCTAGGTTATTTTTCTTCAAATATGCAGACCCTCGTGTCAGGGACAGAGGATTCCTCTGTGATATGCAAAACAACGTTTATTGCAATAAACCTATATTGAATACTGTCGCGACCCATGGGTGCAACCTTGCATCATCCTAGTCGACACTGGAGTCGGAATCCGTGTCGGTATCAGTATCTGCTAACTGGGTAAAGGGACATTTATGGGACCCTGAAGGGTCCTGGGACGCAGTAAAAGCCATGGGTTAATTCCCTGCTTGTCTTTGGACTCTGCTTTGTCCGGGTTCACTACGGCTGGCCGGCGGTCGGGCTCCCGGCGACCAGCATCCCGGCGCCGGGAGCCCGACCGCCGGCTTACCGACAGCTTGGCGAGCGCAAATGAGCCCCTTGCGGGCTCGCTGCGCTCGCCACGCTACGGGCACGGTGGCGCGCTACGCGCGCCACACTATTTTATTCTCCCTCTATGGGGGTCGTAGACCCCCACGAGGGAAAATAAGTGTCGGTATGCCGGCTGTCGGGCTCCCGGCGCCGGTATACTGAGCGCCGGGAGCCCGACCGCCGGCAAACAGAAGACCACCCGCTTTGTCCAATCTGTAATAAAGCCACATTATCATTCAAAACATTCCACATGTCCACCCAATCAGGTGTCGGCTGTGCCGACGGAGACACCAGCACCATCTGGTCCGCTACCTCCCAAGACGAGCCTTCCGCTTCAGACATGTCGACACACACGTACTGACACCCCCACACACACTGGGATAAATAAATATGGGGACCGACCCACAATAAGGCCCTTTGGAGAGACAGAGAGAGAGCATGCCAGCACACACCCAGTGCCACAATATGCTGAAAACACGGTCCCAGCCTAAATAGCGCTTTATATATATAAAATAAGATTTTACTTACCGATAAATCTATTTCTCGTAGTCCGTAGTGGATGCTGGGGACTCCGTCAGGACCATGGAGGTATAGCGGCTCAAAAATAAAACTTTAGGATCAGGTGGTGTGCACTGGCTCCTCCCCCTATGATCCTCCTCCAAGCCTCAGTTAGGATACTGTGCCCGGACGAGCGTACACAATAAGGAAGGATAATGAATCCCGGGTAAGACTCATACCAGCCACACCAATCACACCGTACAACTTGTGATCTGAACCCAGTTAACAGTATGACAAACGTAGGAGCCTCTGAACAGACGGCTCACAACAATAACAACCCAATTTTTTTGTAACAATAACTATGTACAAGTATTGCAGACAATCCGCACTTGGGATGGGCGCCCAGCATCCACTACGGACTACGAGAAATAGATTTATCGGTAAGTAAAATCTTATTTTCTCTGACGTCCTAAGTGGATGCTGGGGACTCCGTCAGGACCATGGGGATTATACCAAAGCTCCCAAACGGGCGGGAGAGTGTGGATGACTCTGCAGCACCGAATGAGAGAACTCCAGGTCCTCTTTAGCCAGGGTATCAAATTTGTAGAATTTTACAAACGTGTTCTCCCCCGACCACGTAGCTGCTCGGCAGAGTTGTAATGCCGAGACCCCCCGGGCAGCCGCCCAGGATGAGCCCACTTTCCTTGTGGAATGGGCCTTGACAGATTTTGGTTGTGGCAAGCCTGCCACAGAATGTGCAAGTTGAATTGTGCTACAAATCCAACGAGCAATCGTCTGCTTAGAAGCAGGAGCACCCAGCTTGTTGGGTGCATACAATATAAACAGCGAGTCAGACTTTCTGACTCCAGCCGTTCTAGAAATATATATTTTCAATGCCCGGACCACGTCCAACAACTTGGAATCCTCCAAATCGTTAGTAGCCGCAGGCACCACAATAGGCTGGTTCAGGTGAAACGCTGACACCACCTTAGGCAGAAAATGAGGACGCGTCCGCAGTTCTGCCCTGTCCGAATGGAAAATCAGATATGGGCTTTTATAGGATAAAGCCGCCAATTCTGACACTCTCCTGGCTGAAGCCAGGGCCAGTAGCATGGTTACTTTCCATGTAAGATATTTCAAATCCGCCGATTTGAGTGGCTCAAACCAATGGGATTTGAGAAAATCCAAAACTACATTAAGGTCCCACGGAGCCACTGGGGGCACAACCGGGGGCTGTATATGTAGTACTCCTTTTACAAAAGTCTGGACTTCAGGAACTGAAGCCAATTCTTTCTGGAAGAAAATTGACAGGGCCGAAATTTGAACCTTAATGGACCCCAATTTGAGGCCCATAGACAATCCTGTTTGCAGGAAATGTAGGAATCGACCCAATTGAAATTCCTCCGTGGGGGCCTTCCTGGCCTCACACCACGCAACATATTTTCTCCAAATGCGGTGATAATGTTGTGCAGTCACCTCCTTCCTGGCTTTTACCAGTGTAGGAATGACCTCTTCCGGAATGCCTTTTTCCCTTAGAATTCGGCGTTCAACCGCCACGCCGTCAAACGCAGCAGCGGTAAGTCTTGGAATAGACACGGTCCCTGCTGAAGCAGGTCCCGTCTTAGAGGTAGAGGCCACGGATCCTCCGTGAGCATCTCTTGAAGTTCCGGGTACCAAGTTCTTCTTGGCCAATCCGGAGCCACGAGTATCGTTCTTACTCCCCTTTGCCGTATAATTCTCAGTACTTTTGGTATGAGAGGCAGAGGAGGGAACACATACACTGACTGGAACACCCACGGTGTTACCAGAGCGTCCACAGCTATTGCCTGAGGGTCTCTTGACCTGGCGCAATACCTGTCCAGTTTTTTGTTGAGGCGGGACGCCATCATATCCACCTTTGGTTTTTCCCAACGGTTCACAATCATGTGGAAGACTTCTGGATGAAGTCCCCACTCTCCAGGGTGTAGATCGTGTCTGCTGAGGAAGTCTGCTTCCCAGTTGTCCACTCCCGGAATGAACACTGCTGACAGTGCTATCACATGATCTTCCGCCCAGAGAAGAATCCTTGCAGCTTCTGCCATTGCTGTCCTGCTTCTTGTGCCGCCCTGTCTGTTTACGTGGGCGACTGCCGTGATGTTGTCCGACTGGATCAACACCGGCTGACCCTGAAGCAGGGGTTTTGCCAGACTTAGAGCATTGTAAATCGCTCTTAGCTCCAGTATATTTATGTGAAAAGACATCTCCAGGCTTGACCATACTCCCTGGAAGTTTCTTCCCTGTGTGACCGCTCCCCAGCCTCTCAGACTGGCATCCGTGGTCACCAGGACCCAGTCCTGTATGCCGAATCTGCGGCCCTCTAACAGATGAGCACTCTGCAACCACCACAGAAGAGACACCCTTGTCCGTGGTGATAAGGTTATCCGCTGGTGCATCTGCAGATGCGATCCGGACCATTTGTCCAACAGATCCCACTGAAAAGTTCGTGCGTGGAATCTGCCGAATGGAATCGCTTCGTAAGAAGCCACCATCTTTCCCAGGACTCTTGTGCATTGATGCACAGACACTTTTCCTGGTTTTAGGAGGTTCCTGACAAGTTTGGATAACTCCTTGGCTTTCTCCTCCGGAAGAAACACCTTTTTCTGAACCGTGTCCAGAATCATTCCCAGGAACAGCAGACGTGTTGTCGGTGTCAACTGAGATTTTGGAAAATTCAGAATCCACCCGTGTTGTTGCAGCACTAATTGGGTTAGTGCTACTCCGTCCTCCAGCTGTTCTCTGGACCTTGCCCTTATCAGGAGATCGTCCAAGTAAGGGATAATTAATACGCCTCTTCTTCGAAGAAGAATCATCATTTCGGCCATTACCTTGGTAAAGACCCGAGGTGCCGTGGACAATCCAAACGGCAGCGTCTGAAACTGATAATGACAGTTTTGCACCACGAACCTGAGGTACCCTTGATGTGAAGGGCAAATTGGGACATGCAGGTAAGCATCCTTTATGTCCAGGGACACCATAAAGTCCCCTTCTTCCAGATTCGCTATCACTGCTCTGAGTGACTCCATCTTGAATTTGAATTTCTGTATGTACAGGTTCAAAGATTTCAGATTTAGAATAGGTCTTACCGAGCCGTCCGGCTTCGGTACCACAAATAGCGTGGAGTAATACCCTTTTCCTTGTTGTAGGAGGGGTACCTTGACTATCACCTGCTGAGAAAACAGCTTGTGAATGGCTTCCAATACCGTCGCCCTGTCTGAGGGAGACGTTGGCAAAGCAGACTTTAGGAACCGGCGAGGGGGAGACTTCTCGAATTCCAATCTGTAACCCTGAGATACTACCTGCAGGATCCAGGGGTCCACCTGTGAGCAAGCCCACTGTGCGCTGAAATTCTTGAGTCGACCCCCCACCGCTCCTGAGTCCGCTTGTAAAGCCCCAGCGTCATGCTGAGGGCTTTGCAGAACCCTGGGAGGGCTTCTGTTCCTGGGCAGGGGCAGCTTGCTGTCCTCTCTTACCCCTTCCTCTGCCCCGGGGCAGATATGACTGTCCTTTTGCCCGCTTGTTCTTATAGGACCGAAAGGACTGCGGCTAAAATGACGGTGTCTTTTTCTGTTGGGAGGGGGTCTGAGGTAAAAAGGTGGATTTTCCGGCAGTTGCCGTGGCCACCAGATCCGATAGACCGACGCCAAATAATTCCTCCCCTTTATACGGCAATACTTCCATATGTCGTTTAGAATCCGCATCACCTGACCACTGTCGCGTCCATAAACTTCTTCTGGCAGATATGGACATCGCATTTACTCTCGATGCCAGAGTGCAAATATCCCTCTGAGCATCTCGCATATAAAGAAAAGCATCCTTTAATTGCTCTATAGTCAATAAAATACTGTCCCTATCCAGGGTATCAATATTTTCAGTCAGGGAATCCGACCAGACCACCCCAGCACTGCACATCCAGGCTGAGGCGATGGCTGGTCGCAGTATAACACCAGTATGTGTGTATATACTTTTTAGGGTAGTTTCCAGCCTCCTATCAGCTGGATCCTTGAGGGCGGCCGTATCAGGAGACGGTAACGCCACTTGTTTTGATAAGCGTGTGAGCGCCTTATCCACCCTAGGGGGTGTTTCCCAGCGCGCCCTAACCTCTGGCGGGAAAGGGTATAATGCCAATAACTTTTTTGAAATTAGCACTTTTCTATCTGGGTTAACCCACGCTTCATCACATACATCATTCAATTCCTCTGATTCAGGAAAAACTACAGGTAGTTTTTTCACCCCCCACATAATACCCCTTTTTGTGGTACTTGCAGTATCAGAGATATGCAAAGCCTCCTTCATTGCCGTGATCATATAACGTGTGGCCCTACTTGAAAATACGTTTGTTTCTTCACCGTCGACACTAGATTCAGTGTCCGTGTCGACCGACTGAGGTAAAGGGCGTTTTACAGCCCCTGACGGTGTCTGAGACGCCTGGGCAGGTACCAACTGGTTTTCCGGCCGTCTCATGTCGTCAACTGATTTTTGTAATGTGCTGACATTATCACGTAATTCCATAAACAAAGCCATCCATTCCGGTGTCGACTCCCTGGGGGGTGACATCACCATTATCGGCAATTGCTCTGCCTCCACACCAACATCGTCCTCATACATGTCGACACACACGTACCGACACACAGCAGACACACAGGGAATGCTCTTATCGAAGACAGGACCCCACTAGCCCTTTGGGGAGACAGAGGGAGAGTTTGCCAGCACACACCCAAGCGCTATAATATATATGGGAACAACCTTATATAAGTGTTGTATCCTTATAGCAGCTTAAATATATAAAATATCGCCAAAAAAAGTGCCCCCCCTCTCTGTTTTACCCTGTTTCTGTAGTGCAGTGCAGGGGAGAGTCCTGGGAGCCTTCCTCACAGCGGAGCTGAGCAGGAAAATGGCGCTGTGTGCTGAGGAGAATAAGCCCCGCCCCCTATTCCGGCGGGCTTTTCTCCCGGAGTTTGAGATATCTGGCATGGGTTTAATACATCCATATAGCCTCAAGGGCTATATGTGATGTATTTTTTAGCCATAAAAGGTATTATACATTGCTGCCCAGGGCGCCCCCAGCAGCGCCCTGCACCCTCCGTGACCTATGGTGTGAAGTGTGTGACAACAATGGCGCACAGCTGCAGTGCGCTACCTTCATGAAGACTGAAAAGCCTTCTGCCGCCGGTTTCTGGACCTTCAATCTTCAGCATCTGCAAGGGGGGTCGGCGGCGCGGCTCCGGGACGAACCCCAGGGTGAGACCTGTGTTCCGACTCCCTCTGGAGCTAATGGTGTCCAGTAGCCTAAGAAGCCAATCCATCCTGCACGCAGGTGAGTTGAACTTCTCTCCCCTAAGTCCCTCGATGCAGTGAGCCTGTTGCCAGCAGGACTCACTGAACATAAAAAACCTAAAAACTTTTTCTAAGCAGCTCCTTAAGAGAGCCACCTAGATTGCACCCTGCTCGGACGGGCACAAAAACCTAACTGAGGCTTGGAGGAGGGTCATAGGGGGAGGAGCCAGTGCACACCACCTGATCCTAAAGCTTTATTTTTGTGCCCTGTCTCCTGCGGAGCCGCTATACCCCATGGTCCTGACGGAGTCCCCAGCATCCACTTAGGACGTCAGAGAAATATATGTACAATCTGCACCAAATAAATGTGCCCCCCCCCCTCGTTTTTGTCCCCTGTTATTGCTCAGCGGGGGAGAGTCTGGGAGCACTTCTCTGCAGCATGCTGTGGAGAAAAATGGCGCTGGTTGGTGCTGGAGGATCAAGCCCCGCCCCCTCGACGGCGGGCTTCGGTCCCGCTCAATTTCTTTATACTGGCGGGGGTTTTATAATATATATCTATATTGCCTCAGCAGTATCTAATATCTGTGCCAGTGCTGTTTATGAGGTAATAATTGCTGCCCAGGGCGTCCCCCCCTGCGCCCTGCACCCGTACAGTGCCTTCGGTGTGGTGTGTGTGTGGGAGCAATGGCGCGCAGCGCGACCGCTGCGCGGTACCTCACGAAGATCTGAAGTCTTCTGCCGCCTTTGAAGCCTACTTACCCGGCTTCTATCTTCCGGCGCTGTGAGGAGGACGGCGGCGCGGCTCTGGGACGAACAGCAAGGACGACACCTGTGTCCCGACCCTCTGGAGCTAATGGTGTCCAGTAGCCTAAGAAGCAGAGCCCATCAGTCCAGGAAAGTGGGTCTGCTTCTCTCCCCTCAGTCCCACGAAACAGGGAGCCTGTTGCCAGCAGTGCTCCCTGAAAATGAAAAACCTAACAAAAGTATTTTCTAGAGAAACTCAGTAGAGCTCCCCTAGTGTGCAACCAGTCTCCTCTGGGCACAGGATCTAACTAAGGTCTGGAGGAGGGGCATAGAGGAAGGAGCCAGCTCACGCCCATTAAAAGGTCTTAGAGTGCCCATGTCTCCTGCGGAGCCCGTCTATACCCCATGGTCCTTCCGGAGTCCCCAGCATCCTCTAGGACGTAAGAGAAACTCTAAATTAACTTTTTCTAGAAAAGCTCAGGAGAGCTCCCCTAGCTGTGACCTACTCCTCCGGGCACATTTTCTAAACTGAGTCTGGTAGGAGGGGCATAGAGGGAGGAGCCAGCCCACACTCTCAAACTGTTAAAGTGCCAATGGCTCCTCGTGGACCCTTCTATACCCCATGGTACTAATGTGGACCCCAGCATCCTCTAGGACGTAAGAGAAAAGGGAATAATGAGGCTATGAGAATAAATAAATCCATGAATAGATCTCTAACATGTTCACACACGTGTAATCTGTCACACCTCTGCTGCTGGATAATTTGAATAATAAAACATGCTTAGAACAAAACTTTACTTACATAAACCACACGGTAACCCACATGAGATTACTGAGTAGCAGCTGCGCCCCTCTGCCTAGGCTGCAGAAAATGTAGGCCATGGTGGAGACTATTTAGATTTATGGAGTATATTCAATTAAAGTCGGATCCATTCCCATATGAATTTGTCAGAATAGATCCAACAGGACCTATTCAACGAACGGCCAAATCCAACAGGATTTGGCCGTTCCTGACCATCTCAATCCGACTTAAAAAAAAAAGTTGCATTGAGATGAAGGTGCTGAAAGAGGGAGAAAGCAGCGGCTACAGCATCATACACTTCTCTCCATGCTAGCTGCACAGACTCATTACTTGCCAGACTTTATATACTGAGGGGAGACGACTGTGGAGAGACGGGGAGAGCAGCGGCTACAGCAGCATAGCCGGAGGATGGGGCACCGCCACCAGACCTTACAGCAGCGTCCACCATGCTCCAGCAAGCGGGACCTCCCTTGCTGGAGCCGGGTGGACGCTGCCGTGAGCGGCGGCGGTGCCCCATCCTCCGGCTACGCTGCTGTAGCCGCTGCTCTCCCCCGTCTATCCGCTGCTCTCCCCCGTCTCCTCCGCAGCTCCCTTATCTCCATCCGACTTTTTTAAAGTCAGATTGAGATGGTCGGAAACGGGACCAAAACCTGTCAGATTTGGCCACGTTTCCGGCAGAAGCACGCGGATCGGCAGCTATTCCGCCGATCCGCTTTCCAACAAGTCGAATTCCCCGACTTGTCGGATAAAAAAGCCGGGGACTGAATAGGTCGGAACTCCTTCCGACCTGAAAAAGTCGAAAACTGCCGTCTTTCCAACAAGACGCCAGTTTCGACGGCAATTGAATATACACCTATAATGTTAAATAATGCAAGCCATGATTTAATATGCTGTCACAGCTGTGACGGCAGGAGTGATATTCCGTCTCTGCCATCAATAACGGAATCACAAACTGACTCCATAATATGCGGCGGTGAGAGATGTAATGGCTGGTGGGGAGAGGGGCTGTTTATATCGGTGTACCAAACCAAAACTTAAGTGCCAGTCACAGTATCTTTACCAGAAAACACCCCAATAGGAAATAGAGATGACATTGTAGCATTTATAAAAGTTATATTAAACAGCTAACATCTCATGCGTACGTTTTAAAAGAATGATCAGTTTAAAGAACTTGATCAATAAGATTATCTGACAATAAGTCGCAGTGCCAGGTGGATGAAGGTTTCCACAGCTTGTTTCATCCAATGGGACGGGAGCTCCAGCAGTGTGATATAATGATATACAGTATTGCATCGCCATACAAGTTACATGATGCATCGTATGACGTAATATATTGTTACATGCTTAATTTGACAATATCGCAGTGTCCATAGAATCATCCCATTGGACGAGCAGGGCATCCAATGGGACAGTGAGACCACCTAATTCTTGAATTGGGTTGATTTGAGGGTACGCACTACACGTTGGTCGTTGCGATCTGTCCAATAAATCTTATAGTGGGTACCCAGCTAAAGGACACAGTGCAATGCACTGGACCAGCCATAAATGTGGCTGTTACAGGGAATGCCAAGTATTACAGTGTCTGACAGCGCAGGCATCATGCAGAAGCCGTATCGCCGAGGTATGTAAAACACATCCATGTTTGGATGCTCGGCCACAAATTGCAGTACTTAACATTCCTCTATTTTCCCTGTTTTTGATGGTGATTAAAGCCACATGTTGGCATCAGCTCATTTCATGGTTCATTTGAGATAAACATGCAGAAAATTGTGGGAAGCATTAGGAGGCCACGGATTTAGGTTGTGGCAAGAGATAGCACCAATGTGACCTCAGATTTTGTGTTTTACAAAATAAACGACAAACTTCCGCATCCGCGGTTACAGATAAGGAGAGGGGGTGGGGGGGTTGGATAAACAGGAATGTTGCGAGCACAAAGCCAAAGCCTTGATTTCATTTACTACATGCAAAACAAACTGACAGGGTATCTCCGCCAAAATTTGATTATTGTAATATTATAATAAGTCAATGCGTGCTAGTTTTATATATAGAGGTGTAACAGTGCCATGAGGTGTGTTTGCCAGTACTGGGAGATTGCGCAATCTTATTTTGGAGCATATTTATTAACACATTCCGAAGATTAAACCCACAAATCGCAGACTTGAATACACCCTTACAAATCCTTACCAAGAGTCCCAAATTTGAAGGTGGGGGGGGGGGAGCTTTTTCAGCCTTTAGCAGAGCTGGCAAGTCTCCCTGTTCCGCCCACTGACCAACTGACATGGGTGGCTAAGAGGTTGGATGGCGCAATTCACACAATCGTGTAATTGTAGCCCCACCCCCTCTGTACAATAGAGCCAATCGTAGCTTTGAACAGCGGAAGGACAGGGCCACCTTCACTGTAAAATGACACATATTGCGGCTTTAAACAGCAGGTGGCGTAGCCATGATGACAAAAATTACGTTCTGTAGCCTGCCAGTACTCCTACTTGTTCACACCCAACGTAAACTATCACCTCTCCTTGCCCACATCAAAGGATAAAGTCTCTTTATTCACCTCTTCTAATATTTTCTGGTTATGCCTCCTCCATCTGTACGGCTATTTTTTTCTCTCAATGCAGATTTTGTCTTGCCAATCGTAGTCCACGTGGATCGTAAAGCATGAAAAAGTAAAAAAAAACAAAGAAAAAAAAGAAGTGAAAAACTCATGTCGACATTTTGTACATGCCGACATAAGGTGTGTCGAAGAATTGGTGTCGACATAAGGTGTGTCGACCTTGAGTCCGGATACCTTACTAACAGACTGGTATTTTTTTATATTTTTTTTTAATGGTTAGTGAATGTGGGATTTAAAATCCTGTTTGAAAGAACCTGTGCTGACTAAATTACAGAGCGGACAGTAAACAAGGTCACATTATACCTTACCAAAGTTCTCCCAGGGCAGACCGACTGCAACGTGGCAGCAGCTGCAGAATGGTCACCTGACCACACGATAATGATCAAAGCCAGACAGCTTGAACCACTGCATATTGCATTGTTTCACTGTATATCGTGTTCTTTGACTATATATATCTTGAAGCCTTTTCCACCTCCTACTGTGCTGTAACACCAGGTAAGTTGACCCAACTGCACACAATATCCAGTTACACCATTTTTCACCACACTATTTTGAATGATCTTTCTCACATTTTAATAGTACAGTTGAAGATACAGGGGTAGATGTATTACCAGAAGCCGATCGTTCCGGTATTTTTATTCCAGCTTCGCCTCTATACCGAGGTGAAGCAGGAAGCAGCAGTGCCGTGATGTATGAACATCTTGTTTGCCGGAGTGGGGAAGTGGAAACTCTCCCCCCCCCCCCCACCTCTGGAAATCACTGCCAGACCCCTGTCTCTCCTCCCTGCAAGCTCATTGGGCATTCGCGGGGACAGCGTTGAGGTGATGAGGCAAAGACACCTGCAGCTGTCAAAATTATTAGCTGCAGGTGTTAAAACGGTCAGTGCTACAGACCATTCATACATTGCCCGGCATATTGGCGTGCTATCTTGTAGATAGTCAAGCCGATTTAGACAGGTGTGCATAGCACCCCTGTCACCTTTCATACAACCTCGCAGTCATATATGGGGGATAAGCAGTATCAGCACACAGTGCCGTAACTAGGCATTTTAGCGCTGTGTGCAAGAAACGACAGTGCGC
Organism: Pseudophryne corroboree; assembly: GCF_028390025.1. Lineage (NCBI taxonomy): Eukaryota > Metazoa > Chordata > Amphibia > Anura > Myobatrachidae > Pseudophryne > Pseudophryne corroboree. The sequence goes on along the minus strand of NC_086452.1, from coordinate 417,758,163 downwards.
CCCCCCCCCCCAATGTAAGATAGGAGCAGTGCAAAATTTATAGGGGCGTGGCTTCACGGGGAAGGGGCGTGGGCACAAAATAATAGCAATTCATACTACGGTGCACAGTAGTCTACATTATTCAAATTACGCTGCACAGTAGCGCCACTACACCAGGTAGAGCCCCTTTTATACATTACAGCAGACAGCGTCCCCCTTTTTACACATTACAGCAGACAGTCCCCCTTTTTACACATTGCGGCAGCCAGTCCCCCTTTTTACACATTGCGGCAGCCAGTCCCCCTTTTTACACATTGCGGCAGCCAGTCCCCCTTTTTACACATTGCGGCAGCCAGTCCCCCTTTTCACACATTACGGCAGCCAGGCCCCCTTTTTACACATTGCGGCAGCCAGGCCCCCTCTTTACACATTGCGCAGCCAGGACCCCTTTTTACACATTGCGCAGCCAGGACCCCTTTTTACACATTGCGGCAGCCAGGCCCCCTCTTTACACATTGCGGCAGCCAGGCCCCCTCTTTACACATTGCGGCAGCCAGGCCCCCTTTTTACACATTGCGGCAGCCAGGCCCCCTTTTTACACATTGCGGCAGCCAGGCCCCCTTTTTACACATTGCGGCAGCCAGGCCCCTTTTTTACACATTGCGGCAGCCAGGACCCCTTTTTACACATTGCGGCAGCCAGGACCCCTTTTTACACATTGCGGCAGCCAGGCCCCCTTTCTATACATTGCGGCAGCCAGGACCCCTTTTTACACATTGCGGCAGCCAGGCCCCCTTTTTACACATTGCGGCAGACGGTGTCCCCCTGAGAGAGAGAGAGAGAGAGAGAGAGAGAGAGAGAGAGGGATATACTTACCTTCTCCCCGCTGACAGGCTCCTCGTGCTGGCATCTCCCTCTCGGTGCAGGCAGTGAGGTGAGAAGGAGGAGGAGGGAGGGGGATTAGAGCCGCAGCAGCGCTATTTGATTGGTAGTAAGCGCCGCTGCAGCATCCCCCTCTCCTTCCGTATTGGTTGCCTGGCGCTGCTGTGGATGCTGGGATGAAGGAACCGCATCCCAGCATCCATAGCAGCGCCGGGCAGCCAATACAGAAGGAGAGGGGGATGCTGCAGCGGCGCTTACTACCAATCAAATAGCGCTGCTGCGGCTCCCTGCTCCCCCTCCCTCCTCCTCCTTGAACGCTGCCCGGCGCTGGTCTCTTCTCCCTCCAGCGCGGCGCACACAGCAGCCAGAGGCGGCATGTAATGAGTCAATTTGACTCATTACATGCCGCTGGCCGTTGCGCCCTCAGGGCAACTGCGCTGTGTGCCAAGCCCACTTGGCACACACGTAGTTACGGCCCTGTCAGCACACATAATGGCGCAGATACCGCTTCTCCCCCATAACAACCCTTCATACAGTCTCCCAGATAAAATATTATGGAGTATTTTCTTATGGGCTTGGAACAAGAAGCTAATTTAGGAACAGCAAGAAAGACATAGGGGGAGATTTATCAAATCTTGGAAAGAGGTGGGAGCGTGGCTTCGATGGACATGGAGTGGCAGCTACTTGAAAGTGCTCTGCATCCCTTTCACCCTGTTTCACATCATGAGGACATTCACTTGGCTTAAACCACCTCCTTTGGTGGGGGAAGACCTGGGGCACACAGTTTTTGCTAACTGTGTGACATTTCATTTTTATCACTTCATTCCAAGCTCGGCTTGGACTGTTTACTATCTATATATATCTGTTGTGGATAGTTTTGGGGACTGTAACCCTTTGTAGAGCCTGTAACAGCACCTCTATTTGATTCTCTATCTTATTACTTAATTGTGTTTGTCCTCCTAACTCAGATGGGGAAGACCCACCAGGCAACTGCAGCTGCTAAGGTGGAGAAATATTCTAGAATACCCATCCCCAAGGCTGTAACCCTTGAACGCGACTCTGTTTCTCAACTTCCTTCACCCCAGGGATCCTCAGTCCCGCCACATGCAGCACAACAGCAAGTGCTGGAGGCTGTGACATCCTGTGAGACCAGGCTTGCGGAATAGATAGGGAAGGTACAATCTGACCTCTCCATCATTCACCATGACTTAAGGTGACCATCTACTACTCAGACTTGTCTGAGCTACAGATCGCACCAGATTTCTCTTGAACTCTCCCGGGAGCGCCCCGGAATCTGATCGGACCCTGGCTTTAATTTTCACTATATTCACTTCAGATATATCTGATGCAATCTATCATGTGTCAGATCGCATCAGATATATCTGATGCACACATGCTACTGCCGCTGCTGCCACCACGTCCTGTGGTGGGTGGGAGTGGCCAGGGAGATGCCAGTCAAGTGACGCTTCAGATGAATCTGATCAGATACATCTGAAGTAAAAAAAACACTCCGATGTGCACCTGATTTCTTCAGATTCATATAAATAGTTGGGGCAGCAACAAAGATCTGTAGTTCAGACATATCTACATAGTAACATAGTATCTGAAGTTGAATAGAGGCAAATTGCCCATTGTGTTCAACCTGTTTTAAGTTGTGATGATTCTACATACTTGCTGAATAATGTTTGGGTTTTTTTTTATAAACAATTTATTGAGATGGTCACAACACAATACCGTTAACAAAAAATAATTACCGGTGATGCAATCACAAATATCAGAATAAGAAACAGTAATGCTATATTGGTAACCGACATATAGTGAACCATTTTTAACATAAGTGAGGGACGAGGAAGAGTTCCCCAACTGAACCGGTCATAGAACCGGTATAAGCTGAAAGAGAAAGAGAGAAAGAAAAAAAGAAAGAAGAAAGGAGAAAAAAGAGCTAGAGAAAAAGATAGTATCCCTGGGGCGGGACCTCGGAGGGGGGGGGGGGGGGGGGGCGTATCAATAATTAATACCAGGCCTGGGCAGTTTCAGAAAAAAGGAGACTGAGCATTCTGGGAAGCCATCCATGGACCCCACACTCTGCCAAATGAAGAGGCGGAGTGATTAATTAAGCTTGTCATGTACTCCATTTTATGAATGTACCATATACGAGAGAGAACTGTTTGTAATGAGGGTGCACTGGGTTTCTTCCAGTCTACTGCTATTTGGCATGTAGTAGCTGAAATTATGTGCCGCATCAGTTTATTTTGATGCCTATTTAATGCCGGGAAACCCAATGGGAGTAGTACAAATTTAGGGTCGAGGGGGACGGAGATTTCAAAGATCTGTGAAATAAGAGCGATGATGTCTTTCCAAAGTGCAGTTAGTTTCGGACAGGACCACCATACGTGAATAAAGGTGCCTTCCTCTTGACAGCCCCTCCAGCATCTATCTGAGGTATTCGGGTACATAGCACTTAAACGGGAGGGCACATAGTACCACCTATACAGAATTTTATAAATATTTTCTTTTACCTTGACACAAATTGAGCTTGAGGTGGCATTTCCCCAGATCTCCTCCCATTCTTCCGGATTTAACTGGGTACCTAAATCCTTTTCCCAAGCCAATTCATAGGGGTCTCGTATGGCGGGGGCTTCCTCAGTCATTAACGTATATAAGGTAGAAATTAGACCTTTAGTAGAGGAGCGACGTAGGCAAAGAGTTTCAAAATTGGTAAGGGGCCTATTAACCAATAGATTACCCTTTGTAGAGTGAAAGTGTCTGATCTGTAGAAAACAGAAGAAATCTTTGGATGGGAGATCTACTCTCTCCTGAATCTGAGAAAACTGGGGAAAGTGGAGGTCTCTTGTGATATCATTAAGAAATAGAATGTCGTTCCGCTTCCAGCAGGCAAAGGATGTTTTAACCATCCCGGGAAGGAAATCAGGGTTATGAAATAGGGGAATTATCGGAGATGGAGTGGGGGCCAGTTTGTATTTCCTATTGGCAAAATCCCAGATAGATAAGGAGCGAGAAACAATAGGATGTGCCCTCACAGATCGTGGGCGGGTCTCTCTAGTTAGCCAAAGGAGGGAGGAAGTGGTGGTAAGGCCCAATTCATCAGCCTCAATATTGACCCAAACCTTTTTCATATCAGAGCGGCACCATTGGACACATTGAGCCAGTTGGGATGCCAAATAGTATCTCTTAAAGTCGGGAATACCCAGTCCTCCAGCGTGCGATGGTTGCTGTAATATTTTCAACCTAACTGTAGGGCGCTTGCCATTCCAAACAAAGTGAGAAGTATGAAATTGTAAAAATTTGAAAACGTAGGGAGGTATATAAATTGGCAGAGTTTGAAAGAGATATAAGAAACGAGGAAGAACATTCATCTTCACCGAGTTCATTCTACCGATCCATGATATATATTGAGACGACCACGCTTGAAGGTCGGATTTGATTTGGTCTAGAATGCGGGGGAAATTGGCCTGGAAGAGCTGGTGAAGGCTACGTGTCAAGAAGATACCCAAGTATTTTATCTTTTGTTTATGCCAATGAAAGGGGAATGACGTTTCCAACACACGTTTGGTGGGAGCTGGTATGTAGAAATCAAGTACCTCAGTCTTACTCGTATTAATTTTGTAGCCTGAATATAAGGAGTAAAGACCAATTTCAGAAAGGAGTGGTTGTAAAGCCTGGATAGGGTCGGAAAGAGAAATTAAAACATCATCTGCATATAAGGCTACTTTGTGCTCTGAGGAGCCAACTCTCACCCCCGAGATAGTTGGGTTGCTGCAAATCCTGGCAGCTAAGGGTTCCATTACTAACGCAAAAATCAGGGGCGAGAGTGGGCAACCTTGTCTAGTACCATTGGCTATCCTGAAGCCCGAGGAAGTTATTTGGTTAACGGAGACTCTTGCCGTCGGAGAACGGTATAAAGCCGAAATACCGTCGTAAAATTTTCCAGAGAACCCCATAATACGGAGAACTGCGAAGGCGAAAGGCCACGAAATACGGTAAAATGCCTTCTCTGCGTCCAACGCCATTAGGAGGGCGGGCGTTTTGTGCTTGTGAATAGAGTGCAGTAAGTCAATAGTTCTCCTGGTGTTATCGGGTGCCTGTCGACCAGGAATAAAACCTACCTGGTCGGGGTGGACCAAGTAAGAAAGAAGGGGAGCCAAACGAGAGGCCAAAATCTTAGCGCAAATTTTCAGGTCAACGTTTAGCAGAGATATTGGTCTATAGTTTTGGCAAAGTGTGGGGTCCCTATCGGGCTTCGGGATTACCACAATACCAGCCTGAGTAGTAGCCGAGTCAAATGATGCTCCGTCCAGAATGTTATTGAAGAGAGATGTAAGGTGGGGTACCAGTTCCGTGAGAAATGTCTTATAATATTGGGCAGTCAGCCCATCAGGGCCTGGGGCTGCTGAAGATCTCATTGACTGAATAGCCATTGTCGTCTCCTCTATAGAAATGGGTTTGTTTAGTGCTAAAAGCTGGGATTCGGAAATGCGGGGCAAAGGTGTTGATGACAAATATGAATGCCCCTCCTCGGCTCTATTAGGGGAAGACAAGTTTGGGTCTGGCAGATTGTAAAGCGAGGTATAATATTCTTTGAATTCATCCACCATAACCTTGGGATCATAAGTGTAAGATTTCAGTTTGCTAGAATACATTTTAGTGATCATACTTTTCGCCTGTTGACTTCTCAATTTGTTTGCCAGGACTGTATCTACTTTATCGGCTTTGTCGTAAAAACGTTGCCGTAGTTTATGGAGAATAGTCGCTGCACGATTAGACAGTAAGGTATTTAACTGACCTTTGAGTCTGTCAATTTGTGACAGTAAGGTAGCACAAGACGACTGTCTATATTGTGCAGTTAAAGAAGCTATTTGAGATTCAATGGAAGAGATGTCCTGGGCAGCCTTTTTTTTAATCGCAACAGATTTGGCTATTAGATGACCCCGAAGAGTGGCCTTATGAGCTTCCCAAAGAACCCCAGGAGAGATATCAGGGGAGGAGTTGTCCTCAAAATAATGTTGTATGGCCACCTTAATTTCAGCTTGAGTGGAGGGGTGTTGTAAAATAGAGTCATTGGATCGCCACTTGCGCTCCCCACGAGGGATTCTGTAGATATCCAATAGGATATAGACCCCAGAGTGGTCGGTCCATGTGAATGGTGTTATCCCCGCATCAACAACCAGAGAAGAGATAGAGTGAGATATATGTAACATATCAATCCGCGAGTACAGTTTATGAGGAGCTGAAAAGTGAGTGTAATCCTTTGCCGAAGAGTGTTTTAAACGCCAAGAGTCACACAAACTGTATTGCTTCAGGGAAGAAATAAGAGTGTTTGAGGCCTTCAGGGAGGCGGGAGTCAGTTTATGAGGATGAGTAGAGGTGCCGAGAATGAGTCTATCCAAAAGTATAGTATTGAAGTCTCCCCCCAAAACTATGTGTCCCTGCGCGGATCTACCGACATGTCTAAATAGTGAGTGAAAGAACTGGGACTGGTCTTGGTTGGGAGCATATACTGAGATCAAAGTCAGGGTCTCAGACCTAATAGTGCCTGACACCATTATATAACGTCCCTCTGGGTCCGCTATTGTGTGGGTATGTAAAAACGGGATGCTGCGATGAATTAGGATAGCAACGCCTCGTTTCTTGCAATTGGCGGATGCAAAGAAAGTCTGAGAGAATTGTTTACCTTTAAGCTGTGAGTGATGACCAGTGAGGTGAGTCTCCTGAAGAAATACTATATCTGCTTTCTCCCGTCTGCATGCACTCAGGACAATAGTGCGTTTCCTAGGGGAATTGAGTCCGTTTACGTTAATGGAGAGAAGCTTAAGTGCCATAGGGTACCACAAGGGAGGATCTTAACATAACCTGCCACCGTCGACATTCCATAATGAAAGGAAAGTCAGTCCTCACAATCCGCCGAGGACCGCCCCAAAGAAGGAAAAAAGAAACAGAAAAAGGAAGGAGTAAAGATACAGTCAAGAGAAAAAAGTTAAGTAGGAGAGAAGAGCCCATATGGGCAAGAACCCTGTAAAGATGGGTCCCGCGTAGGGACCGCCACAAAAAGTACAATCCATCAGAATGAACAATTAAGAAAGGGAGGATGGGGGGTAGTGGCAAAAACATATAACACGGCTGTTTGAAAACCTGAACCTATAGATTTCAGCCTGAGCTTAAACAATTAAAACAAATCCCCAACATCATGAGGGGGTTATCGTCATCAAACCTGTGGGGGGAAGAGAGAGGGATGAAAGGGGAAAAAAAAAGGGGGGGGGGAAGGACCCTCAACACATCGAAACATACGCTCATCAAAAATCACATTGTGTAGAAGGCTACATCTATCATGTTATGACATAACTATTGAAAGGATATCATTATTACAGTCAGATTGTGCGAAAGGACACGCCTGCCCATCAGTAAAGACCATGAGGGAACATATAAAATCACCAACAAAACCAGGCAGAGACCCGGTGCAGCCAGTCATTTTCAAGTATGGTCGCCAGTCTTTTCTTGTCGACGGGTCACCCTTGTCCACTCCGGCTGCGGTGGTCGGGGACGTTGAGGCTTCGGGGATAACGCAGAAGTAGCGGAAGAAGAAGCCTCTTCCGGAAGAATATCAAGCTTATCCAAAAGCTCCTGTCCCTGCGTCAGGGTTTTAATAGCATGAACCGTGTTGTTGGCAAAAACATGAAGCATAAAAGGGAATCCCCAACGATAACGAATTTGTTGTTGATGGAGGACTCTTGTGATTGGTTGGAGATCTCGACGTTTTTGGATCGTCGAGGGAGCCAGATCCTGAAATATTTGAATCTGTATCTCTCGAAAGGTAATGTCTTGGGTATCACGGATTAATGATAGGATTCTTTCTTTGGAGCGGTAGTAGTGTAGGCGTACTATCACGTCTCTAGGTGGTTGAGACGGAGAGGGTTTGGAACGTAGAGCTCTATGCGCTCTGTCGCATATGCAGTCCTCTTCAGTAAGTTCAGGCACTAGAAATTGGAACAGATCTTTTAAGAAAGCAGGAAGCGCTGAACTCTGGATCGATTCCGGCACATGGCGGATTCTAAGATTATTACGGCGCGAACGATTTTCTTGGTCTTCTTGGCGTTCCTTTAACCATTCCACCTCCTCATGAAGCCTGGAAAGTTCCTTATCAAGGCGTTGCTGTGACTGACAGAGGTCGTCCGTTTTTGATTCTAAAAGATCCGTTCTGTTGCCCAGAGAAGCAATCTCAGTTTTAAATTCCGATACCGCTTTAGACAGTTCTTGTTTAAAGGCCAATTGGACGCCTTCCAAAAGGTCCGTCACTACTGCTTGGATCTGTGGATCAATGCTCGGTACCAAAGAGACAGGGGAGGTGGGAGATTCCGGAGAAGCCATTTGAAATGCTGCACTTTTAGCTTTGTTACCAAAGAAATTTGTAGAAGCTGGGGGATTTTTCTTTTTGTTCTGTGCCATAATCAACACATGAAAGCAGATTCAATCTTCAAAGAAAAATAGTTATGGTATATCACAAAAAAAAAAAAAAAAGTGGGGGAGGGGCAAGGGAAGCCACAGGTCGTCACAAAGGTAAATATCAGTAAATCAGGACAGCCGTGCATCACACATTCAGAGGAGCATAATGATATCACGTCTGGGCATCTTAGTACTGCAGAAGTAAATCCAGGTCCGGTGTAGCAGAGAAGAGGGGTAGCTCAATAGCTGCGCTCTGGGTTCAAACCGACGGGTACGACCACAGTGCATCCGGGATCACAAAATGGCAGATGCAAGTCCACCGCGGGTGCTGCACAGAACCCCCCACTATGGTAGATGAGACAGAAGATGTAGCTAAGCCGGGTTGGGGAGGCACACGGAGTCAGCAGCTGTCCGGGGGCCGGGGAGCAGGCTCAAGACGGCAGGCACTGTGGGTCTCACTGTCACCCTGTCAACGGGTGCGTGACGCCAGACGGGCTAGGCTGTAATGAGAGGCACCTCGTATAATTATCGTTGTAGCGGATGAAATAGGGTGGCGCAGTAGACTTGGGGTGCTCAAAACAGGAAAGTGTTGGGAAAGATAATTGCAATCAGAGAAGCCGCCACTAGGGGGAGCTCCAACATTAAATTCACTACAGGCAACTCGTAGCTAGGAGCTGCTGATTTCACTCAAACAGTGAGATGGGTGAGGGAAGGGGGAGCAAGTACACGGCCAGATCAACACTTCTACTCACCACCCCAACCTTAGCATTCCAGAGAGACCAGCACAAGGGAGTAAGGCTCTGCTAACTGCTCTCCTCCAAACGGTCGTCAGGCATCCACTCAGCCGTAGCAATGCGGGTCTGCACCTCTCGGCTCCACAAGATGGCGCCGCTGACAGGCTCCAGCTGGGTCCCTCCGGGCAGCCGCGGCACAGCGTCTCACTGCCAGGTGGGTTTTAGGGGGATCCCTGTCCTCCCGTTGCCGCTCACAGTCTGGGCTCTCTAGGAACGGGTGGGGGCCGCCACTGAGGTCGCGGCGCCCGGTCCCGCCGGGCGTCCGCCCAGTAGTCTCCGCACGGCAGGTCCCGGCTTCTTGGTCACGAGGGGGCCGCAACCTGCAAGGGCAGAGAATCTCTGTCCTCCGGCTCCGCAGCACACCCCCGGCTGCCCGAACGAGTGTAGGGAACGGGACAGTTGTTCTAGTGGGTTTGGGCAGGCTTCAGCACGGAATAGGAGGCTAATTGACAGGGATTTTGCCAGAGCTCAGCCAAAACGCGTCCTCTCGGTTAGTTTGCTAAGCCGCTGAATAATGTTTTATGACTAGTTAGCTACTATAACTCATGTTACCCCCGGATTAACCACGTTGATATTTTAAGTATTATAACCTTGGATAGCTTTTTCATTCAGAAATTTATCCATTCCTTTTTTAAATCCAATTACAGAGTCCGCCATTACCACCTTCCCTGGCAGGGAATTCCACATCCTGATTGCCCTAACAGTGAAGAACCCTTTCCTCCGTTGCGTTCGGAACTTTCTCTCCTCCAGTCGCAGCGAGTGCCCACATGTCCTAAACTGTGTTCTTTTAATAAATAATTCCTCTGATAACTCTTTGTGATGTCCCTTTACATATTTGAAGATATTAATAATATCTCCTCTTAGGCGCCTCTTTTCTAGCGTATACATATTCAGCCTAGTAAGTCTTTCCTTATAGTCCAGTCCTTCTAGGCCTTTAATCACTTTTGAGTTCACTGATGTCTTTTTTATACAATGGTGCCCAAAACTAAACACAATATTCTAGGTGTGGACACACCAATGCCTTATACAGCGGCATGATTACATCCGAGTCCCTTGTCTAAATTCCCCTTTTTATGCACGCTAGCACCTTACTTGCCTTCTTTACTGCGTTTTGACATTGTGTATGGTTATTAAGCCTATTATCAATGAATACCCCCAAATCTTTTTCACCTAGGCGTTCCCCATTTAATATGTAGGATGCAAGTTTGTTTTTAGTCCCAAAATGCATAACCTTGCATTTGTCTGTATTGAACCTCATATTTCATTTAGACGCCAAGAGTTCAAGTTTAGATAGATCATTCTGCAAGGACTCCACATCCAATTCTGAATTAATTACCTTACACAGTTTAGTATCATCTGCAAAGATTGACACTGTGCTTTCCAGGCCTATTTCTAGGTCATTGATAAATATGTTGAACAGTAGTGGTCCGAGTACGGACCCTTGTGGTATTCCGCTGACTACTAGGGACCAGGTTGAGGACTTCCCGTTGACCACTACTCGCTGTACACTGCTATCCAACCAGCTGCTTATCCATGCGCAAATAGTTTTTCCTAGGCCAAGCTCCTGTAATTTGATCATCAGTCTCCTGTGAGGAACTGTATCGAAGGCTTTTGCAAAATCTAGGAAGACCACATCCACTGCTTTTCCTTGATCAAGATTATTGCTCACTTCCTTGTAGAAGCTAATTAAGTTAATCTGACATGACCTATCCCTCACAAACCCACGGGACTGTGCATCGGATCTTTAGAGCCATCTGATGTGACACTTTTCTTCAGATTTTTCAGTCAGATGCATCGAAATCTGAAGAAAAGTGCCCAAATCGGACTAGTGGATGGGGGCCTTTACAGAGAGTCAGGGAACGGGTTGGTGAACTTAAAACACGCACTTTTACTTTAGAAGACCAGGTCTCCCCTCTATGCGCTAAAGTTAACTCTGTTGATGCTCAACTAACAGCTGTACATAATAAATTGCTTGACATGGAGAGATGACTGAGGTGGTGTAACATCCGACTTCTTGGGCTGCCTGAACAGGAAGAGGGTCCTGAGCCTGAGCAGTTCCTGGAAAAGTGGCTCCTAGACATGGCGCTGACTCCTTCTCACCCTTTTTCGCTGTTGAAAGGGCGCATTAGGTCCCTTCCAGAGCTGTTCCACCTGGGGCACCACCCCGTAGTCTGATAGCTAAGCTCCTTAACTTCAGAGACAGAGACAATATACTGAGAGTGAGACTGTAGGGCCCCATACACTAGAACGATAATGCCCGATTTCATCCAATTTCGGGCATTCGGAACGATATATCGGGTGAAATCGGGCATTTTGGATGTGTTTGCGATCCAATGCGCGTTCCCGTGAGGGTCGGATTGGCTCCCCTAGATAGTTAGCGCTGCACTCGTGATATGTCGGTTCCCGCAGGCATGGCTGGGATCACCCAAGATATATCGTATGCAAATGGCCAGAAGGCCGCTGGGATGATGGCCTGCGACATGTCAGACGCAGTAGTAGTAGACATATCGCAGTAGTGTATGGGGCCCTGCTGTGGAATAGATACATAATCTCTATATTCACAGACTTCGCTGCAGAAGTTCAGAAAAACCGTGCACAATTCCTCCCAATTAAGCGATGTTTACGGGAAATGAATCTCTCTTATGCAATGATATTCCTGTCCAAACTTAGGGTGGTTGCTGACGGAGAAACTAAATTATTTTCTACTCCACGGGAAGCATCCTTGTGGCTGGGTACTACAAGACCGGCAAAGAGAGCTATGGCTGCAGATCCGTGATATGTAATTGTATCTTGCTCTCGTGCTCACCAAGAATCCATTTGTGTTTCCGTCTCCTAGGACCTTCTGACATCATACATGCAGGTGACCTACCTGTAATAACAGTGGCATACGATATACGTGTATGCCATGCCTGTGAAATTATTCATGACTATGTACAACTCTTATAATGAGTGCCTACGCAGAATGACGGAGAGTTCAGTGACATGTTCGTTTGTCGCTGCATTTTTTCCTAATTTGGTTTGTTTTCATTAATTTGAAGATAGGGGGAGGGGTGGGGGTAACTTTTTGCAGGGAATAAGTATGCCGCAGTTCGGATTGTTATACAGGAAGGGGGGAATGGGTCAGGGGGAGAAGGGTTCAGTTGTTGTTTCTGTTATTTTGTCACTATAATGATCTGCGCAATGTCACATGTGTGAATATGTCTTAGATGTATTTCCATGGCCTGTCTGTATTTGTCACGTACGTCTTGGGAGGGATATTAATGTCCTTGTTGTATGGGAATTATGGCGCCTACTACTACAGTTAAATTCCTCTCTTGGAACGTAAGGGGTCCTAACAACAATATAAAGAGGGCATTGGTGCTTAAACAACTGTGGAACGGAACAATATGAGTTGGATATTATTTGTCTAATGGAGACCCATCTGTTGGAAGCAAAGGTTTTATTTTTAAAGAAGTCATGGGTGGGATGGACATACAATTCGACCCATACTTCTTTATCTTCCTCTCCCACCGCTCCACAACTGCCACTCCCCATCGACAAAATGTGCACTGGTTCCCATTCCCCTACAGAATCCTCTTCAAACTCCTCACCCTCACATACAAGGCCATCTCTAATTCCACTGCTCCCTACATCTCCAACCTCCTCCCCCTTCATACTCCCTCCCGCCTCCTACGGTCGGCCAATGACCATCGCCTCTCCTCTGCCCTGGTCACTGCTTCCCATGCTCGAGTTCAAGATTTTGCCCGCACCCCTTCAGTGGAACGCGCTCCCCTGCTCCATTAGATTCTCCCCGACATTGCAAAGCTTCAAACGGGCACTAAAAATCTACCTATTCATCAAAGCGTACCCTTCCGATGCTTAACCTAGTCCTGAGGCTGCTCCTCCATCCCCCTGCCTCATGCCTTGAACATCTCTGTTTGCTTACATACTGCCATCAGGCTACCTCCCGCTTGCTTGCAACTCATGTCATCTGTCTGTCGCCCCTCCCCACTAGATTGTTAGCTCTTCAGAGCAGGGCCCTCTTTCCTCTTGTTGTCAAAGCCCTGTTCTCGACACATTACATTCTCCGCTCTCTCCTACTCAGCGACCATCTTTACCCGCTTTTTCTCCTGCTGGTAAAGGCTCATCTCTATCTATGGCCACCAGCCCAAAGTATGATGATTACTCCCTCGCTACTTACATCTTAGCTGTATTATGTTTGAGAATTGTGGTGCTCTTTGTTACATGTACTCTATTTTTGTTATTTATTTACTGTAATGCTAACTTTTGTCTCCCTGTACTGTCCTTTGTACGAAACACTTGTGGCACCTTATAAATAAAATGTAATAATAATAATAATAATAATATCTAGAGGGGTCTCAATTATTGTCGTAAGATGCAAGATTGTTCCATTCTCTGTGGAGCAGGTACAGGTTGATCCATGGGGGAGATTTGTTTTCCTAAAGTGCAAAATCCACTCGCTGTCCCGAATACTAATGGCTGTTTACATACCACCCCCTTGCTCTCATGATGTACTTAAGAAAGCAGCAGAATTCATTGCTCTACACATACAGATACTCCTGTGATTTGTAATAGTGATTATAATAATACTCTGAACCCTGTCCTGGATAGGCATACTAGATTCCAGAAGGGTTTCAGACAGGGTGGGGGACAATTTGCGGCACTGGTGGAGGGAATGGGCTTAGTGGACGCATTGGGGCAAAAACAGACACGTTAGACAGTTTTCATGCTTTTCCCCCCAACATATTCTGCATTTTCTAGAATAGACCTGGCCTAGTATCCTCTACTGACTACGAGAAAAGGATTTACCAGTAGGTAATTAAAATCCTATTTTCTCTTACATCCTAGAGGATATTGGGGTCCATTTAGTACCATGGGGATGTACCAAAGCTCCCAAACCGGGTGGGAGAGTGCTGAGTTACTGCAGAACTGATTGACCAAACTGAAGGTCCTCAGAGGCCAAAGTATCAAATTTGTAAATCTTAGCAACGTGTTTGAACCTGACCAAGTAGCTGCTCGGCAGAGCTGTAAAGCCGAGACACCCCGGGCAGCCACCCAGGAAGAACCCACTGACCTAGTAGAGTGGGCCTGTACAGATTTTGGAAGCGGCAACCCTGCCGTAGAATAAGCATGCTGATCCAGCGAGCAATAGACTGCTTTGAAGCAGGACACCCAATTTTATTGGGATCATAGAGAACAAACAGCGAGTCTGATTTTCTGTGAGGAACTGTCCGCTTCACGTAGATCTTCAAAGCCCTGACAACATACAAGGACTTTGAAGTAGCAGAGGTGTCGGTAACCACCGGAACCACAATACGTTGGTTGATATGAAACGCAGACACCACCTTAGGAAGAAATTGCTGACGAGTTCTGAGTTCAGCTCTAACTTCATGAATAATCAAATAGGGGCTTTTGTGAGACAACGCCCCCAGTTCCGACACACGCCTTGCTGAAGCTAAGACCAACAGTGTGACGGTTTTCCACGTAAGAAATTTCACGCCAACCTCCTGTAAAGGCTCAAACCATTCTGATTGTAGAAACTTCAACACCACGTTGAGATCGCAAGGTGCCGTGGGAGTCACAAAGGGCGGTTGGATGTGCAGAACACCCTTCAAGAATGTCCGCAACCTCTGGGAGGGAAGCCGATTGTTTCTGGAAGAAAATGGACAAGGCCGAAATCTGGACTTTTATGGAGCCAAAGCGTAGGCCCACGTCCACCCCTGACTGCAGAAAAAGGAGAAAACGTCTCAGTTGAAATTCCTCCGCAGGAAATTCCCCATTTTCACAAATACAGTGGTAATGTTTAGACGTTACCCACTTTCTGGCTTGGATCAAAGTTGGAATAACCCTGTCCGGGAACCCTTTCCGGGCTAGAATTTGACGCTCAACTTTCGTGCTGTCAAACGTAGCCATGGTAAGTTTTGATAGACGAACGGCCCTTGTTGCAGAAGATCCTCGCAAAGAGGAAGAGGCCACGGGTCCTCTAAGAGCATCTCTAGTAGATCCACGTACCAGGCCCTTCTTGGCCAGTCCGGAGAAATGAGTATTGCTTGAATATTTTCTCTTTGTATTCTTTTGAGAATTCTTGGGTTCAATGGAAGTGGTGGAAACACGTACACCATCTGGTAAACCCATGGAGTCACCTGAGCGTCCACCGCCACAGCCTGTGGGTCTTTCGACCTGGAACAATACCGCTTCAGCTTCTTGTTGAGACGAGAGGCCATCATGTCGATTTGAGGAACCCCCCACCGACGTGTCAAGCACCCGAACACTCTCCTGGCTGGAGGTAGTGTCTGCTGAGGAAGTCTGCTTCCCAGTTGTCCACTCCCGGAATGAAGATTGCCGACAATGCCACAGTGTGTCTTTCTGCCCAGAGGAGAATCCTTGTTACCTCTGACATTGCTGCTCTGCTCTTCGTTCTGTCCTGACGGTTTATGTACATTACTGCCGTCGCATCGTCCGACTGAACCTGAATGGCTTGATCTTGAAGAAGATGTGATGTCTGTAGAAGGGCGTTGTATATGGCACTTAGTTCCAGAATGCTGATTGGGAGAATGGTTTCCTTACTTGACCATTTTCCTTGGAACTGTTCCCCTTTGGTGACTGCTACCCAACCTCTGAGGCTTGTGTCTGTGGTTAGAAAAATCCAATTTTGAATCTCGAACCTTCTGCCCTCTGTCAGGTAAGAAGTCTGAAGCCACCACAGAAGAGAAATCCGGGCTCTTGGCGACAGATGTATCTTCTGGTGCATGTGGAGATGCGACCATTTGTCCAACAGATCCAGCTGGAAGGGCCTTGCGTGAAACCTTCCGTACTGCAGTGCCTCGTAAGCGGCTACCATCTTCCCCAGAAGGCGAATGCATAGATGAACAGATATTCAGGTTGGTTTCAGAACATCCCGCACCATCGACTGGATTACCAAAGCCTTATTCAATGGAAGGAATACCTTCTGTGCCTCCGTATCTAGTACCATCCCCAGGAACGGAAGCCTCCGTGTTGGTTCCAGGTGAGATTTGGTAGGTTCAGAATCCACCCGGAGTAGACTAGTTGAGAGGGCAATGTTGTCCAACAACCTCTCCCTGGATGGTGCCTTTATCAGCAGATTGTCCAGGTATCAGCAGATCGTCCAGGTACGGAATTATGTTCACTCCCTGTTTGCGGAGGAGAAACATCTCTGCCATTACCTTGGTGAACACCCTCGGTGCCATGGAGAGGCCAAATGGCAGGGACTAGATAGTGACAGTCCTGTAATGCAAACCTTAGATAAGCCTGATGAAGCGGCCAGATTGGAATATGAAGGTACGCATCTTTGATATCAAGAGACACCAAGAATTCCCCCTCCTCCAGGCCTGAGATCAATGCTCTCAGAGACTCCATCTTGAATTTGAACACCTGTAAGTACGGGTTCAGTGACCTGAGGATTAAAATAGGTCTTACTGAACCGTCCGGCTTCGATACTACAAACAGGTTGGAATAACCACCTTTGTTGCGCAGATGAGGTGGAACTGGAACAATGACCTGAGTCTGTACCAGTTTTTGAAATGCTTCCTGTAAAGTCATTCTTTGCTTCCTGAGAAGCTGGTAAGCCTGATTTGAAGAATCCGTGAGGTGGCAGTTCCTAAAACTCCAACCTGTACCCCTGGGTGATAAGATCTTTGACCCAGGGATCCTGGCATGATGTCGTCCATATGTGACTGAAATCTCGTAATCGGGCTCCCACCTGCCTGTCTTCCAGGCAGTGTGGTCCACCGTCATGCTGAAGGCTTTGAGGAAACAGAACCTGAGTTCTGTTCCTGTGAACCTGCAGTTGCTGGTTTTCTGGGTTTACCTCTATTGCCTCGGGAGGCTGTAGAAGAACCTCTGGTTTTATTTTTAAATTTGGCTGTCCGAAAGTACTGCAAAGTTGGAGTCGAATAGGTCTTCCTAACTGGGGGGGGCTGCAGAAGGAAGATATGTAGACTTACCCGCCGTAGCCTTGGATGTCCACGTATCCAGTTCATCTCCAAATAGGGCCTCACCTGTGAATGGTAGGCTTTCCACGCCCTTCCTGGAATCCACATCCGCAGTCCACTGGCGTAGCCATAAGCCCCTGTGTGCTGACACTGCCATGGCAGTGGTGCGTGCGTTGATCAAGCCTATTTCTTTTATGGCCACCTCCTGTATATGTTGTAGGAGTAAAACTACCTCCCCCCCGGATAAGGAATCTAATCCCTCAATTAGGTTACCTGACCATTATGCAATGGCCCTAGTGATCCATGCACAAGCAGTAGTGGGTCCTTGGGCCACCCCAACAGCTGTATATACAGATTTGATAGTGGTCTCAATCTTGCGGTCAGCCGTGTCGTTTAAGGAGACTGCCACAGGGACAGGTAAGATTATTTTACGAGATAACCTAGATACCGATGCATCAACAATCGGTGGATTTTCCCATTTCTTCCTATCATCCTGAGGAATAGGGAAGGATGTGAGTAACCTTTTAGGGATCTGAAATTTCTTATCAGGATTAACCCAAGTCTCTTCAAATAGGGAATTCAACTCTTGATGCAGGAAAAATAGGATTTTGGTTACCTACCGGTAAATCCTTTTCTCGTATTCCGTAGAGGATGCTGGGGTCCACATTAGTACCATGGGGTATAGACGGGTCCACCAGGAGCCATTGGCACTTTAAGAGTTTGAGAGTGTAGGCTGGCTCCTCCCTCTATGCCCCTCCTACTAGACTCAGTCTAGAAACTGTGCCCGAGGAGACGGACATCTTCAAGAGAAAGATTTTACACAGATAGTGGCGAGATTCACACCAGCTCACACATACAAGGCACATCAAGCTACAGTAACTAGCTTGAAACTCAGCAACCGCTGAAACATTACTTACCAAGTAACAATGCAGTACTCAACTAAAACGAAGTTGAAATGAACCAAATAACGATAGCAGGAAAACAAAGCGCTGGGCGGGCGCCCAGCATCCTCTACGGGCTACGAGAAAAGGATTTACTAGTAAGTAACCAAAATCCTATTTTCTCTTACAGATGCTGGGGTCCACATTAGTACCATGGGGATGTACCAAAGCTCCCAGAACGGGAGGGAGAGCGCGTAGGCTCCTGCAGAACTGATAGACCAAACTTCAGGTCCTCAGAGGCCAAAGTATCGAACTTGTAAAACTTTGCAAACGTGTTCGACCCAGACCAAGTTGCTGCTCGGCAAAGTTGTAACGCCGAGACACCCCGGGCAGCCGCCCAGGAAGACCCCACCTTACGAGTAGAGTGGGCCTTAACAGACGTAGGACACGGCAATCCTGCCATAGAATACGCATGCTGGATAGTGAACTTCATCCAGCGAGAGATCGTCTGCTTAGAAGCAGGACACCCAATTTCCTTGGGATCATACAGGACAAACAGAGTCCGATTTTCTGTGACAAGCAGTCCTCTTCACATAGATTTTCAGAGCCCTTACAACATCTATGGACTTTGATGAAATTGAGGAGTCAGTCGCAACTGGCACCACAATAGGTTGATTGATATGACATTCCGACACAACCTTCGGAAGAAACTGCTGACGTGTCTGAAGCTCAGCTCTATCCTCATGGAAGATCAAGTAAGGGCTTTTACATGACAAAGCCCCCAACTTTGACACACGTCTAGCAGAAGCTAAGGCCAACAAAGTGACAGCCTTCCATGTGAGAAACTTGACCTCAACCTCCGGTAGAGGTTCAAACCAGTCCAACTGGAGGAACTGCAACACCACGTTAAGATCCCAGGGCGGTGTAGGTGGACCAAAGGGAGGTTGGATGTGCAGAACTCCCTTCAAAAAAGTCTGAACCTCAGGGAGGGCAGCCAATTGTTTCTGGAAGAAAATGCATAGGGCCGAAATTTGGACCTTAATGGATCCCAACCTCAGGCCCATATCCACACCTACTTGCAGGAAGAGGAGAAAACGTCCCAGTTGAAACTCCACCGTAGGAAACTTCTAGGACACCAAGATACATATTTTTTCCAAATACGATGGCAATGTTTAGATGTTACTACTTTCCTAGCATGTATCAGGATAGGAATAACCTTGTTTGGATGCCCTTCCGAGCTAGTATCTGGCATTCAACCTCCATGCCGTCAAACGCAACGCGGTAATTCTTGATAGGTGAACGGCCCCTGCTGCAGCAGGTCCTCCCGAAGAGGAAGAGGCCTCGGCTCTTCTAGCAACAGATCCAGAAGATCCGCGTACCAAGACCTTCTTGGCCAGACTGGAGCAATGAGTATCGCTTGAACCCTTGTTTTCTTTATGAGCTTTAGCACTCTTGGAATGGGTGGGAATGGTAGAAACACGTACACCGACTGGAAAACCCACGGAGTCACTAGGGCGTCCACCGCCACTGCTTGCGGGTCCCTCGACCTGGAACAATATCGCCAAAGCTTCTTGTTGAGATGAGAGGCCATCATGTCTATTTGAGGTACACCCCAAAGATCTGTTACCTCCTTGATCACCTCTGGATGGAGACCCCACTCTCCTGGATGGAGATCGTGTCTGCTGAGGAAGTCTGCTTCCCAGTTGTCTACTCCCGAAATGAAGATTGCTGACAGCGCCAACGCGTGTTTTTCTGCCCAGAGGATGATTCTTGTTACCTCTGACATTGCAGTTCTGCTCTTCGTTCCGCCCTGTCGGTTGATGTAAGCCACTGTCATTACATTGTCCGATTGCACTTGAATGGCTCGACTTCTCAGAAGATGGGCCGCTTGGAGAAGACTGTTGTAGACGGCTCTTAGTTCCAGAATGTTTATCGGCAGGCCTGCTTCCAGACTTGACCACCTTCCTTGGAAGGTCTTCCCTTGAGTGACTGCGCCCCAGCCCAGGAGACTTGCATCCGTGGTTAGAAGGATCCAGTCCTGAATCCCGAACCTGCGGCCCTCCAGAAGGTGAGGTAGTTGCAACCATCAGAGAAGTGAAATCCTGGCCTTTGGTGACAGATGTATTCTACGGTGCATATGTAGATGGGATCCCGACCATTTGTCCAGGAGATCCAGTTGGAAGGACCGAGCATGAAACCTCCCATACTGCAGAGCCTCGTAAGAGGCACCCATCTTTCCCAGAAGGCGAATGCACTGATGAACCGACACCGGGGCTGGCTTCAGGACATCCCGGACCATTGTTTGTATCACCAATGCTTTTTCCTCTGGAACAAACACCCTCTGCACTTCCATGTCGAGGATCATTCCCAGAAAGGACAACCTCCTGGTTGGTTCCAAATGTGATTTTGGAAGATTCAGGATCCAACCGTGTTTCCTGAGCAGGTGGGTCGTGAGAAGAATGGACTGTAACAGCTTCTCCTTGGACGATGCCTTTATCAGCAGATCGTCCAGATATGGAATTATGTTCACCCCCTGTCTACGGAGGAGAACCATCATTTCCGCCATCACCTTGGTGAATACTCTCGGTGCTGTGGAGAGGCCAAATGGTAGGGCCAGGAACTGAAAGTGACAGTCCAACAGTGCGAATAGGAGATCAGCCTGATGCGGCGGCCAAATCGGAATGTGGAGGTACGCATCTTTGATATCCAGGGATACCAGGAATTCCCCCTCTTCCAGACCTGATATCACTGCCCTTAGAGACTCCATTTTGAACTTGAACTCCTTCAAAAAGGGATTCAGCGATTTTAGGTTCAAAATGGGCCTGACCGAACCATCCGGTTTCGGTACCACGAAAAGGTTTGAATAGTAACCTTTGTTTTGCATATGAGCAGGGACCGGTACAATAACCTGTGCTTCCACCAACTTCTGGACAGCAGCCTGCCTTCTAAACTGAGTCTGGTAGTAGGGGCATAGAGGAAGGAGCAGGCCCACACTCTCAAACTCTTAAAGTACCAATGTCTCCTGGTGGACCCGTCTATACCTCATGGTACTAATGTGGACCCCAGCATCCTCTAGGACGTAAGAGAAAGTAGCAGAGGATTTCTTTTCTACAATAAAATAAGATTCCTCATTCTCCTCTGTCACCTTATCAGGAATGTGCAGGACGTCTCTAGTAGCTGCAATCAGGGCCTGTATTCCTTGTGACAAAGCAGCATCCCCCCCTCCCGAGTCCACCTCACCCTCCTCCGCATCTGATACGTCATCATCAGTGTCAGCCAGCAGGATCTGGGCCAGTGTATGCTTTTGCAGACAAATGGCAGGGGTCTGAGACGCCGGTATGGGAACTGAATCTCTATTCATCAGGTCATCCACAGACTGCCTTAAGTATTGCGTCTCTCTTTCATTATTGGATCATTTATTCCAAATATTTGAGATCATCCCTTTAAGGGAATCCAACCATGCTGGTTCGGACCAACTAGCCTGAGAATGTGTACTATCCTGAGTACACTGTAGTGATCCCCCTGAGGAAGAAAGACACTCTGCCGTGCATGAAACATACTCCTTTGACATTGTAAATGTGAAGCACACACACACACACACACAGGAAAGGTTAAAACACTGTTAACACACACAGAGCTCTTCCAGGGAGAGACAGAGTATATAGGAGCCAGCCACACCGCGCCCTTAGTGCTAATGCCAAGCTTAGCTGGGTCGCAGACTAAGTTCCCTGATAGGGGCTTAGTACTCTAATAACGCTACCCCCCTTACTATGACCCCCTGGTACCGCTGAGGTAAGCTGGAGTCCTTCTGGAGAAGCTGCGCTTCCCTGCCAGTCTGTCCGTGTAGAACTGCAGAGGGAAAATGGAGCTGGTGAGCCGCTTATAGTGAGCCCCGCCCCCTTAATGGTGCGTGGTCTTCCCGGTTTTATTTTAAACTGTCTGAGGTATTTTAGATGCTTAAACAGTGGGACATAGCCCCTGTAAGCGTATTTGCCAATGTGGGTACTGTATAGGATGACTCCGCTCGCCCCTCATAGCGGTGCAGCCTTTGCTGATCTGAGCCTGGAGACGCTGCCTGCTCCTCAGCACTGCGCTCTGTACAATCATGCCGCCATAATAGCAGTCATGCTGCGGGAATGGTTCCCTCAGGAGCTCAATGTCCTGTCAGCGGGGAATGGGACCATTAACCCTATAGGAGATTGGGCCGTTCCCTTCCCCCTAATTCTCACGAAGCAGGCAGTCTGCCTGAAAACAACAAATAGAAAATAAATACAGAAAACTCTTCAGGAGTTTTCCTAAGCGTGACCGACTCCTCCGGGCACATTTTCTAAACTGAGTCTGGTAGGAGGGGCATAGAGGGAGGAGCCAGTGCACACTATCAATGTCTTAAAGTGCCCAGGCTCCTAGTGTACCCGTCTATACCCCATGGTACTAAATTGACCCCAGTATCCTGTAGGACATAAGAGAAATGACAGAAGATGATGTACCTTTTCCACGTTATCTCTCTCTGAGGTTTGATACATCTCCCCCATAATCTGCACTGTGCCAGAAAGTTGTGAATGAAAAGGATTATGCAACCGACCGTTGCATCAGTAGCACCTCTGACACGTTGACCCCTTATACCCCTTTCACACTGACAAATATTTTCTGGGTTATTGCACATGAACGCGCATCAACCTGGGAATTTGCTCAGTGTGAAAGGGTCCTGTAAGAATATCCTGGGACGAGCGTCCCGGCATTTCATCCCAGGTCTCGACCAGGGTTGAATCCGGGATCGTCCCGGGATGCGGTGCAGTGTGAACGGGTAAGCCGAATCAAGGTGACCCAGCACCCGTTCTCTGCATAGGAGGAGGCGGCACAGCCTCCGGTAGAGTCAGCGGTGACGTCACCAAACTGGCAATATGCCGTGTCGGGCCGCAAGTCTGTAGTGGTCTCAAGCCGGGTGGCACCTGGGAAGCACGTGTACACATTCCCGGGTGCGACCCGGCTATTGTCAATCTGAAAGAGGTATTAGACAGAGGAAGCATAATCCTATACAGACCTACAGCTTTCCTGCGCTCCCAGACATTAAACATAGATGTAGCGCAGAAGATAGACCAGGCTGGCCTGCTGATATAACGCGTGATTTAATGCATGTGTACAGCTACATTGTATATCTACTCTGACACTGCAGTGAGTAACAATTATTTTATTTAACAGGAGTCTCCCGGGGCTGGTGACGTAGAAAGGCTTAGTCTGGGCATTTGACAGCGAGTTGTTATCAAGCAATTAGAGTCATTTCTGCGCCTTTCAACAAAGCATTTGTTTAACGAAAAAGAATCCCGGCCTCGAGTGAACAAATCTGTATCATTATGAAGAGAGTGTGAAGAGACACCTGTTTTGACAGCTCACGTTGTATCCCCATCAGATCTGATGCTAAATTGTCAGCATACAAGTTTACACCATGTCAAGATACTTAAATCTAATAAAGATGTTCTCACCCCCCACAAGATCCCAGTCATTTATACTGACAGTGATATATAAGTACCTCTGACTAGGGGCCCTGCTGTATTCATTCTACTGGGTCCGTCTGCAGTGGGAGGCGCTGGGCCGTCATAGTGAGTAGTGGTGACAGACGTCTGTGAGACGGATGATGTAAGGCTGTGGTCTCAAGCATATCTGCCTCGGGGCCGGAATAAGGTTTGTGGGGGCCCCAAGGCAACTTACTATTGGGGGTCCTACCAATAAAAAATGTCTGAATGATATACTGGTGATGCTGTTAAAAAGTTTCATGTAGAAATACTCCCAGTAGCAATAATGTGTTGAAGCCATTGTAGTTCCCCCAGTACACATTATGCTACAGTGTGTCCCAGGCCATGTGTGGGGACCCTCCCAAGGGCCGACCCAGTTGTTACTCATGTATTGCCTGTATCTGAACTAGAGATGAGCGGGTTCAGTTCGTCGAGATCCGAACCCCCCCCGAACTTCACCTATTTTACATGGGTCCAAGGCAGCCTCGGATCTTCCCGCCTTGTTCGGTTAACCCGAACGCGGCCAAAATTCATCATCCCGCTGTCGGATTCTTGCGAGATTCGTATTCTATATGAAGAGCCGCGCGTCGCCGCCATTTTCACTCGTGCATTGGGGATTGAACGGAGAGGACGTGGCTACGTTCTCTGCCTGAAAAGCTCCATATCTGTGCTCAGTGTGCTGCAAATATCTGTGCTCAGTGTGCTGCAAATATCTACGTTCTCTGCCTGCAAAGCTCCATATCTGTGCTCAGTGTGCTGCATTTTGGTGACCAACAGTATATAGTTGTACAGTACAGTAGGCCATTGCTGTATCTTGCAGCTCCGTGTCACTGCAAGTATCCATTCCATATCTGTGCTGCATTGTTGTGAGCAGTATATATAGTAGTACAGTGCAGCATTGTGGTGACCAGTATACTACAGTACAATAGTCCAGTGCTGTTCTCGCTGCTTAGTGTCAGTTCTCCGTAGTATCATCAGTGCTCAGTATAATCAGTGATTGATCAGTATAATCAGTGCTCAGTATAATCAGTGATTGATCAGTATAATCAGTTCTCAGTATAATCAGTGCGCTGTTAGATGTGCGCCCGTTTTCCGCCATTAGTGCATTGGGATTTAGACAATTGATGAAGTTATTGTGTCCCCGGTACAAAATCCCATCTAGATTCCACTTCACTAGGCAGGCGATAGCAAGATTTTACCAATTAATATCAGTGATTTATAATTAATTATTAATTACAGTGATTTTGCCAAATGATTCCAGTGATTTTGTAATTTTCTTCCAGTGATTTGGACCAATAATACCATTGATTAGAACGAATAATTCCTGTGATATTGAGGTGTTTTTGTCGCTTAGCTTAGCCGTCCAGCGACCACAGTGCACCTCTTTTTCTCTTTTCTTTGCATCATGTGCTGTTTGGGGGCAATTTTTTTAAGTGCCATCCTGTCTGACACTGCAGTGCCACTCCTAGATGGGCCAGGTATTTGTGCCGCCCTCTTGGGTTGCTCAGCTTAGTCATCCAGCGACCTTGGTGCAAATTTTAGGACTAAAAATAATATTGTGAGGTGTGAGGTGTTCAGAATAGACTGGAAATGAGTGGAAATTATTGGTTATTGAGGTTAATAATACTATAGGATCAAAATTACCCCCAAATTCTATGATTTGAGCTGTTTTTGAGGGGTTTTTGAAAAAAACACCCGAATCCGACAAAAAAATGTTCAGGGAGGTTTTGCCAAAACGCGTCCGAATCCAAAACACGGGCGCGGAACCGAATCCAAAACCAAAACCAGAAAATTTTCCGGTGCACATCTCTAATCTGAACTGTGAAGAACGTTGAATGTTCAGATGTTAGAATCCTTCCCTTTGAATCAGAACAGAGTTCCTCCTTTTTCCCATGTTGCGGTCGCCGCTCCGTGCTGTGCTGTCAGTAACCGGCGTCAGATGCAGCCAGCAGCAGCCGGCTGCTGCTGGCTGCATCTGACGCCGGTTACTGACAGCACAGCACGGAGCGGCGACCGCAACATGGGAAAAAGGAGGAACTCTGTTCTGATTCAAAGGGAAGGATTCTAACATCTGAACATTCAACGTTCTTCACAGAACAAACAATTATCCTGCTATATCCCAGGGTGCGCATATCTGCATTTTGTATACTGCTTAAAAGTTTCTTTGGAAGTGGGGGTGACCTCTTCAGCGGAGTTTGCAGCACTGCTGTGTTGGAGCGCTGGTTCGAAAACGTTTTTCTAATACATCTCTAATCTGAACCCAGCTCCATACATTCAAATGGCTTTAGCTGACCTTCTGTAATATTTCTCCACCACCTTCCACACCAGGGATCGTCATCCAACTACAGTACAACCTTGAAAACGGCTGCAGTATTTGGGTGGCGTGCAGCATATAGCGGGGGGCGACCCCCAGTGTCTGGCAGTGGCACCACAGAGGTGACTACATAGAAAAAGTCTGCATCTCTCTCTCCAATGTCCCTATCTGCCCCTACATCTCCAATCTCACCCCAGTACCTATCTAACAAAACCCCTTCCCCCTCTCCCCCCCAAGTCCCTATCTGCCCCTACCCTCCTCTTTCTCCCCAATCCCCATCTTCCCCAACCCTCCCTTCCTCTTTCTCCCCCAATCCCTATACCACTCTCCCGCCCCCCCAGTTCCTATCTACCCCTATCCCCACTTTATCTCTCCCAAGTCTCCTCTCTCCATATGCAGCAAGTGCGAAACAGATCAGTATTACGGATATTAGCAGCAGCAAGGAAGGAGGCTGTAACATCTCCCTGCAGTATCACTTTCAGCTGTGAGTCATTTGGTCAGTGTGGCAGCCTCTAGTGGCAACCGGCGCACATAACAGAGGTGAAGCCATATCCTTTTATTATATAGGATGTTGATAACTACAGTAAACATATTATAAATACAGATTCTCATGACGGGTTACGAATGGTGTTTGATCTACTTTTGGTTTGTCATCCATCTGAAAAAGGATTGTTGCGTTACTATAGAGCAATATCAATTATTCTCACACCAATTCATGCACTAGACCAGAGAAGTGCGTAAGACGCCATGTACAATACTGGCAACTCCATTTATCATTTGCTTTCTTGGGATATATTCAAGAGAGGCTGGGGTTAAACAGAGCCTGGTCACAGGCATTTAAATACCAAAAACGGGATTTTAATAGGACCCAATCTCCACATCCCCCTCCTAGACACCTGAATTGTTCCATCACAAGGACAAATAATTGGAAGACTTACTCACTATAAATCGTATGACACATATACAGGTTAATAGAGTAAAGAAATCTGCGATATTCCAGCATCACATGCATGTAAGTAGATGGCAAACAAGGATGGAATCAAACAGATTGCGCTGCGTATATATTTCGCCTTGTGTTTCCTATAAAATTCCTTTGGAGATGTCGCTCCAGCTGCCGGTGGCTTTAAGCCAGCCCATGTTATGTTTAAGGGACACTAAACAGAACAGGTGACACACAGAAAAGCCAGAACCCAAACATGGTCTACCATATATAGTGTGCATGCATGTAAAAGCCAATGCAATAAGGTAGGGGCAATAGTGGTAGGACAGGATGCTAACAGCTACTGGAAATACTGTAGTCAGAATGAGAGGCTCTCGATAACATTGTGAGTGGAGGGGGGGATATTGCTTTTCTATGTACATCTGATGTTTTAGCTTTATCCATATTGGAGGTATTTGCTGGATCCCTCACATGCTGTAGCCTTTAGTGGCTAATAACATTGCCTTCTCCTACACACTTTAATAATTGCAAACACTATGCCAAACAAGTCAAATTCCCACAAGATATGGAAACTTTTGCTTTTTACTGTTGATATCGAATAAACTTGTATTTTAGGTTAATTTACATATTGAATGATATGCTGCTTTTCAACTGTAAATGAGATCCTAAAGTATATGGTTATTTCTAAGCCATCACTGAGGTAGGAGCAGGGCTGGAAGTTTCATGAGGGGCTCCAGGGCGACTCATGTGTAGGCCCCCTACCAAGAAAATAACACTGTGACATACTGTACAGATGTACCTATCAGTTTGTATTATGCTATACAGGGCTCCCAGTATGCCACACAAAGGGGGTAATTCAGAGTTGATCGCAGCAGCAAATTTGTTAGCAGTTGCAAACCATGTGCACTGCAGGTGGGGCAGATAAAACATGTGCAGAGAGTTAGATTTGGGTGGGTTATATTGTTCTGTGCAGGGTAAATACTGGCTGCTTTATTTTTACACTGCAATTTAGATTTCAGCTTGAACACACCCCAACCAAATCTAACTCTCTCTGCACATGTTATATCTGCCCCCCCCCAACCCTGCAGTGCACATGGTTTTGCCCAACTTCTAACAAATTTGCTGCTGCGATCAAGCCTGAATTAGGCCCAAAGGCCCTATATACGACAGTGCCCTTAGTATGTCTCACAGTGTCCCCATATGCCAAACAGTGCCTCCAGTATGACACAGTGCCCCCCACAGCTGCTAGTGCCTCCAGCATGACACACAGTGCCCCCAACTGCTGCTAGTGCCTACAGTATGACACACAGTGCCCCACAGCTGCTAGTGTCTCCAGTATGACACACAGTGCCCCCCACTGCTGCTAGTGCCTCCAGTATGACACACAGTGCCCCACAGCTGCTAGTGTCTCCAGTATGACACACAGTGCCCCCCACTGCTGCTAGTGTCTCCAGTATGACACACAGTGCCCCACAGCTGCTAGTGTCTCCAGTATGACACACAGTGCCCCACAGCTGCTAGTGTCTCCAGATTGACACACAGTGCCCCACAGCTGCTAGTGCCTCCAGTATGACACACAGTGCCCCACAGCTGCTAGTGCCTCCAGTATGACACACCGTGCCCCACAGCTGCTAGTGCCTCCAGTATGACACACAGTGCCCCCCACAGCTGCTAGTGCCTCCAGTATGACACACAGTGCCCCACAGCTGCTAGTGTCTCCAGTATGACACACAGTGCCCCACAGCTGCTAGTGCCTCCAGTATGACACACAGTGCCCCACAGCTGCTAGTGCCTCCAGTATGACACACAGTGCCCCACAGCTGCTAGTGCCTCCAGTATGACACACAGTGCCCCACAGCTGCTAGTGTCTCCAGTATGACACACAGTGCCCCACAGCTGCTAGTGTCTCCAGTATGACACACAGTGCCCCACAGCTGCTAGTGTCTCCAGTATGACACACAGTGCCACACAGCTTCTAGTGTCTCCAGTATGACACACAGTGCCCCACAGCTGCTAGTGTCTCCAGTATGACACACAGTGCCACACAGCTGCTAGTGCCTCCAGTATGACACACAGTGCCCCAGAGCTGCTAGTTCCTCCAGTATGACACACAGTGCTCCCCACTGCTGCTAGTGCCTACAGTATGACACACAGTGCCCCACAGCTGCTAGTGTCTCCAGTATGACACACAGTGCCCCCCACTGGTGTAGCAGGCTTCGGCCTTCTTAGAGCGGCAGACTCACTCTCAGGCTTCCTCCAGACCGTGCTGCATACAGAGCAAATCTTGGGTCCCTTAAGCATCACAGACATGATGTCACACTTAGGGATCTCTGGATTCAGAAACAGGTGCCCAGTTTTGGGAAGTCAGCCCCTGCGTCCCCCCTTAATTAGGCCTGGTCATCAACGGATCTATCAGCACTGATCTCTACCAAGGGTACCATCGGTCAATTACATCCATGCAGCCATCAGTGGAAGTGACTGGAGGTGGGATTCAGCAGGTGGCAGGCTAGTCAGGGAAGAAGGAAGTGTTTTGTGGGTTGTGCGTCGGTAGAGAAAATAGGATTTTAATTACCTACCGGTAAATCCTTTTCTCGTAGTCCGTAGAGGATGCTGGGGTCCACATTAGTACCATGGGGTATAGACGGGTCCACTAGGAGCCACTGGCACTTTAAGAGTTTGAGAGTGTGGGCTGGCTCCTCCCTCTATGCCCCTCCTACCAGACTCAGTCTAGAAAATGTGCCCGAGGAGACGGACAACTTCGAAAGAAGGATTTTACACAGATAGTCGCAAGATTCGCACCAGCTCACACATACAAGGCAAACCAAGCTAACCAGCTTGAAACATCTGCAACGGCTGAACAATAATACTTAACCAAGTAACAAAACAGTACTTACCCAAGAACTAAGCAGTACTGAACTAAGTAACCACTGCAGGATCACGAAGCGCTGGGCGGCCGCCCAGCATCCTCTACGGACTACGAGAAAAGGATTTACCGGTAGGTAATTAAAATCCTATTCTCTCTTACGTCCTAGAGGATGCTGGGTCCACATTAGTACCATGGGAATGTACCAAAGCTCCCAGAACGGGAAGGAGAGCGCGGAGGCTCCTGCTAAACTAATTGACCAAACTTCAGGTCCTCAGCGGCCAAAGTATCGAACTTGTAGAACTTTGCAAACGTGTTCGACCCAGACCAAGTAGCCACTCGGCAAAGCTGTAAAGCCGAGGCACCCCGGGCAGCCGCCCAGAAAGAACCCACCTTACAAGTAGAGTGGGCCTTAACAGACGTAGGACACGGCAATCCTGCTGTAGAATACGCATGCTGGATAGTGAACCTGATCCAGCGAGAGATCGTCTGCTTAGAAGCAGGACACCTAAGTTTCTTGGGATCATACAGGACAAATAGAGAGTTCGATTTTCTGTGACGAGCAGTCCTCTTCACATAGATTTTCAGAGCCCTTACAACATCCAAGGACTTTGATGAAATTGAGGATTCAGTAGCAACTGGCACCACAATAGGTTGGTTGATATGAAATGTCGACACAACCTTTGGAAGGAACTGCTAACGTGTCCGAAGCTCAGCCCTATCTTCATGGAAGATCAAGTAGGGGCTCTTACAAAGAAAAATAACTCTGCGCTTAGAAACACTTTATGGATTTATATACGTGTGGTCCAGGGACGTGCGGTGAGTGGTCTGTCATGTAGAATAAATAACTCAGTGAGACTTTGTATATTGATACTTATTATCTAAGATTATTAACATGTAACATGTATCACAACATACAAGTATTAGTAATTTAGTAGCTATTATGCATAAAAGATCTAGTTAATAGTAAATGAGTGATTAAAAGCTTGTAAAACAACACTAAAAGTTACACTTTGTATAAAGGTATAATTGAATATTTATAGACACATCATAACAAGGTGTAAAACGTTACTCTCCTATTAGGTATTTATATATAGTTGAACTGGCGTCCCAGTGTATTACTAGAATGAATGTCCCGCAACAGATTCACACTAATTACAGTCTCATGAAGACAGCATTTGCTTGAATATAATTACCCCTGTGTTGGTTCCTGACTGTTCCGTTTAGCAATATTACACGTGGTATACTTGCTGCTTAATAGCGCTGTACAGAACAGCACCGCTGGGAGATGAATGTGTCCCCACTCTCCCGTCGATGCTGCCCGCTGTTACACTCTACGGCTTGTTAATTGTGTAATGATATGCGGTCCTCACGGCAGAGGTCAGCCCAGACTCACCCGGCATACAGGAACAAGTCCCTGTGGTGGTAGCATCAGCATTAACCACCACAGGGACTTGTTGCTGTATGCCGGGTGAGTCTGGGCTGACCTCTGCCGTGAGGACCGCATATCATTACACAATTAACAAGCCGTAGAGTGTAACAGCGGGCAGCATCGACGGGAGAGTGGGGACACATTCATCTCCCAGCGGGGCTGTTCTGTACAGCGCTATTAAGCAGCAAGTATACCACGTGTAATATTGCTAAACGGAACAGTCAGGAACCAACACAGGGGTATTTATATTCAAGCAAATGCTGTCTTCATGAGACTGTAATTAGTGTGAATCTGTTGCGGGACATTCATTCTAGTAATACACTGGGACGCCAGTGCAACTATATATAAATACCTAATAGGAGAGTAACGTTTTACACCTTGTTATGATGTGTCTATAAATATTCAATTATACCTTTATACAAAGTGTAACTTTTAGTGTTGTTTTACAAGCTTTTAATCACTCATTTACTATTAACTAGATCTTTTATGCATAATAGCTACTAAATTACTAATACTTGTATGTTGTGATAAATGTTACATGTTAATAATCTTAGATAAAAAGTATTAATATACAAAGTCTCACTGAGTTATTTATTCTACATGACAGACCACACGTATATAAATCCATAAAGTGTTTCTAAGCGCAGTTATTTTTCTTTGTTCTAATTGCTTTTGTTGTGCAGCTTAGCAAGCTGTTTTACTCAGCAGCTTTAAAGAGACACTGGTTTTAATGAAACATAACTAATCAGCGCCGGTTTGTGAAATTTGAGACTGTTGTCTAGAATTATCCGTTTTTTCCTATTCTAGGGGCTCTTACAAGACAAAGCCCCCAACTCCGACACACGTGTAGAAGAAGCTAAGGCCAACAAAGTGACAGCCTTCCACGTGAGAAATTTGACCTCAACCTCCGGTAGAGATTCGAACCAATCCGATTGGAGGAACTGTAACACAACGTTAAGATCCCAGGGCATCACAAAGGGAGGCTGGATGTGCAGAACCCCTTTCAGAAAAGTCTGAACCTCAGGGAGGGAAGCCAACAGTTTCTGGAAGAAAATGGATAGGGACGAAATCTGGACCTTTACGGATACCAACCCTAGGCCCATATCCACACCTGCTTGCAGGAAGAGGAGAAAACGTCCCAGTTGAAACTTCACCGTAGGAAACTTCTTGGACTCACACCAAGATACATATTTTTTCCAAATACGATGGTAATGTTTAGACGTTACTCCTTTCCTAGCCTGTATCAGGGTAGGAATAACCTTGTTCGGAATGCCCTTCCGAGCTAATATCTGGCGTTCAACCTCCCTGCCGTCAAACGCAGCCGCGGTACATATTTAAAAGCGAACGGCCCCTGCTGCAGCAGGTCCTCCCGAAGAGGAAGAGGCCTCGGCTCTTCTAGCAGTAGATCCAGAAGATCCGCGTACCATACCCTTCTTGGCCAGTCCGCAATGAGGATTGCCTGAACTCTTGTTCTTTTTAATGAGTTTTAGAACTCTTGGAATGAGTGGAAGTGGAGGAAACACGTACACCGACTGGAACACCCACGGAGTCACTAGGGCGTCCACCGCCACGGCTTGTGGGTCCCTCGACCTGGAACAATACTGCCGAAGCTTCTTGTTGAGACGATAGGCCATCATGTCTATTTGAGGTACACCCCAAAGATCTGTTACCTCCATGAACAGCTCCGGATGGAGTCCTCACTCCCCTGGATGGAGATCGTGTCTGCTGAGGAAGTCCGCTTCCCAGTTGTCTACTCCCGGAATGAAGATTGCTGACAGCGCCAACGCGTGTTTTTCTGCCCAGAGGAAGATTCTTGTTACCTCTGACATTGCAGCTCTGCTCTTCGTTCCGCCCTGTCGGTTTATGTAGGCCACCATTGTTACATTGTCCGACTGCACTTGAATGGCTCGATCTCGCAGAAGATGGGCCGCTTGGAGAAGACCGTTGTAGATGGCTCTTAGTTCCACAATGTTTATTGGAAGGATGTATTCCGGGTTTGACCACCTTCCTTGGAAGGTTTCCCCCTGAGTGACTGCACCCCAGCCCCGGAGACTTGCATCCATGGTTAGAAGGATCCAGTCCTGAATCCCGAACCTGCGGCCCCTCAGAAGGTGAGGTATTTGCAGCCACCAGAGAAGTGAAATCTTGGTTTTCGGCGACAGACGTATTATCCGGTGCATGTGTGGATGAGATCCCGACCACTTGTCCAGGAGATCCAGTTGGAAGGACCGAGCGTAATACCTTCCGTACTGTAGAGCCTCGTAAGAGGCAACCATCTTCCCCAGAAGGCGAATGCACTAATGAACCGATACCCGGGTAGGCTTTAGGACGTCCCGGACCATTGTTTGAATCACCAACGCTTTCTCCTCTGGCAGAAACACCCTCTGCACTTCCATGTCGAGGATCATTCCCAGAAAAGAATCTCCTTGTCAGCTCCCAGTGTGATTTTGGAAGATTCAGGATCCAACCATGTTCCCTGAGCAGATGAGTCGTGAGAACAATGGACTGCAACAACATCTCCCTGGACGATGCCTTTATCAGTAGATCGTCCAGATATGGGATTATGTTCACCCCCTTTCTGTGGAGAACCATCAGCTCTGCCATCACCTTGGTGAATACCCTCGGTGCTGTGGAGAGGCCGAATGGCAGTGCCTGAAATTGTTAGCGACTGTCTAAGAGTGCAAATCTGAGATAAGCCTGGAGCGGCAGCCAAATCGGAATGTGGAGGTACGCATCTTTGATATCCAGGGATACCAGAAACTCTCCCTCCTCCAGACCTGAAATCACTGCTCTGAGAGACTCCATTTTGAATTTGAACACCCTCAGGTAAGGGTTGAAGATTTCAAGTTCAAAGTTGGTCTGACCGAACCATCCGGTTTCGGTACCACGAAAAGGTTTGAATAATAACCCTTGTTTTGCATATGAGGTGGAACTGGGACAATGAGTTGTGACTGTTCCAATTTTAGGATGGCTTCCTGTAGGATAGCCCTGTCTGTAGGCAAAGCTGGCAAGCCTGATTTGAAGAATCAATGAGGCGGGAGTTCTTGAAACTCCAGTCTGTACCCCTGGGACACAATATCCTGTACCCGCTTTTTGGATTTTGCATGACCACCTCTAAAGAAAGTGGTAGGAGGCTTGGACTTTTTTGCCTTAGCGGTCTGAAATGACTGCGGCACAGCTGAAGAAAATGGTTTCTTCGTAGAAGGTGTAGCAGAGGGAAGGAAAGGTGACTTACCCGCGGTTGCCGCAGAAATCCACGCATCCAACGCTTCCCCAAATAGAGCCTGACCTGTGTAGAGTAGGTTCTCCACACTTCTCCTGGATAGACAGAGTCCCCTGCGGGCTGAGACCGACATGGAAGATATCCGTGCAGTCAGCGTACCCAGGTCCTTCATGGATTCCACAATGAACCCCACAGAATCCTGTATGTTACGTGAAAACAATTCAATGTCACTTCTATCCATTGTATCCAAATCCTCTAGTAATGTGCCTGACCACTTTACTATGGCTTTAGAAATCCATGCACAGGCAATAGTGAGCCTTAACGCCACTCCTGAAGCAGTGTAAATGGATTTGAGCGTAGT
Organism: Pseudophryne corroboree; assembly: GCF_028390025.1. Classification (NCBI taxonomy): domain Eukaryota; kingdom Metazoa; phylum Chordata; class Amphibia; order Anura; family Myobatrachidae; genus Pseudophryne; species Pseudophryne corroboree. The sequence goes on along the minus strand of NC_086452.1, from coordinate 417,723,574 downwards.
GTCAATCTTACGATCAGCCAGTTCTTTTAACGCGGTAGATCCAGGGACAGGTAAAACCACCTTTTTAGACAGTCTAGAAACAGATGCGTCAACAATGGGTGGGTTTTCCCATTTTTTACAATCTTCCTCAGGGAAGGGAAATGCAACCAGAACGCTTTTTGGGATCTGGACATTTTTCTCCGGGTTTTCCCAGGATTTTTCAAATATAGCATTTAATTCTTTAGACGCAGGGAAGGTTAGCGAGGCTTTCTTATTGTCAGTGAAGTAAGCCTCCTCAACCTGCTCAGGTGTTGTGTCATTAATGTTTAACACATCTCTAATGGCCGCAATCATGAGCTGCACCCCCTTAGCAAGGGATGCCTCCCCCCTCTGCACATCCCCATCACCGTCTGCAGTATCAGAATCGGTATCCGTGTCATCTTGCATAATTTGGCAAGTGCACATTTCTGTGGGAACATGCTAGAGGATTTTGCAGGAATAGGAACAGAGCCTGACCAAACTGCCATAGACTTCTTGAACACCTGAGTTTCAGTCTCAGTAATAGCTACCCCAGTAGAGATCTGAGAGATCATTCCTTTAATAGAAGTTAACCACTCAGGTTCAACAATAGGGATCTGAGACAAAGCATTACAATCCTGTGTACATGGAATGGATCCTTCCTGAGAGGAAACCTCTTCTGAAGAATATGACACAGAGTGCCTAGACATGGCTATGCGAGATATTAAACACCCACACACACACAGGGAAATGTCAGACACAGTTTCCCCCCAATTATGCCACAGAGAGACACAGAGATTGGAGCCAACGAACACAGCGCTTTTTGAGGTAGAACTAATAAAACTACCAGCGCTATCTGTGTACTACCTTAATAGACTACACAGACTTTACCCAGCCTACCCCTCCCTTCTACAACCCCCTGGTAACACACAGGATAGCTGGAGTTGCTTGGAGGGACAGCTCTCCCTGTCAGTGTCTGTGTACAGGAACTGCAAGCAGGAAAATGGCGCTGAACGCTGCTGGGTCTGCTCTGAGGAGAAGATCCGCACCCCGAACATGGCGCTGCTTCCTGCTCTTCATTATATTATACTGGCCTGAGGATTTCTGCTGGCAGCGATCCAGGGACCCTGACAGGCTTGCTGACCAGTGTAGGGTATACGCGCAGGCTCACGGCGCCCCTCACAGCGCCGCACTATGTACCGCTGAGCCCCGGAGTGCAGTTAGTACTGCGCTCCCTACCCTGTTGCTGCCATCTTCACACCGGCTCCTCGCTTGCCAGGGGGGCCGGTAACTCACTCGCCACCGAAGTCTTCTGGCTCAGTAAGGGGGTGGCAGCATGCTGCGGGAGTGAGTGGTCGCCTGGAGCGGCTAACGATCAGCACCCATAGGAGCTCAGTGTCCTGTCAGTGGAGATAGTGGCTCAGACCCCCCAGGGCGGACACAATACCCCCCCCCCCCCCCCCCCCTTAGTCCCACAAAGCAGGGAGGCTGTTGCCAGCAGCCTCCCTGTGCCTAAACTAACTCTTAGGGAAAAAAAAAAAAAAACTAAAGCAGCTTTAGGAGCTCCCCTAGCTGTGACCGGCTCCTCCGAGCACATTTTCTAAACTGAGTCTGGTAGGAGGGGCATAGAGGGTGGAGCCAGCCCACACTCTTAAACTCTTAAAGTGCCAGTGGCTCCTAGTGGACCCATCTATACCCCATGGTACTATTGTGGACCCCAGCATCCTCTAGGACGTAAGAGAAAAAAATAAGAATTTACTCACCGGTAATTCTATTTCTCGTAGTCCGTAGTGGATGCTGGGAACTCCGTAAGGACCATGGGGAATAGACGGGCTCCGCAGGAGACTGGGCACTCTAAAGAAAAGATTAGGTACTATCTGGTGTGCACTGACTCCTCCCTCTATGCCCCTCCTCCAGACCACAGTTAGGGAAACTGTGCCCGGAAGAGCTGACATTACAAGGAAAGGAAATTTTGAATCCAGGGTAAGACTCATACCAGCCACACCAATCACACCGTACAACTTGTGATAACCTTACCCAGTTAACAGTATGAACAACAACTGAGCCTCTCTCAACGGATGGCTCATAACAATAACCCTTAGTTAAGCAATAACTATATACACGTATTGCAGAAAGTCCGCACTTGGGACGGGCGCCCAGCATCCACTACGGACTACGAGAAATAGAATTACCGGTGAGTAAATTCTTATTTTCTCTGACGTCCTAGTGGATGCTGGGAACTCCGTAAGGACCATGGGGATTATACCAAAGCTCCCAAACGGGCGGGAGAGTGCGGATGACTCTGCAGCACCGAATGAGCAAACACAAGGTCCTCCTCAGCCAGGGTATCAAACTTGTAGAACTTTGCAAATGTGTTTGAACCCGACCAAGTAGCCGCTCTGCAAAGCTGTAAAGCCGAAACCCCTCGGGCAGCCGCCCAAGAAGAGCCCACCTTCCTTGTGGAATGGGCTTTTACTGATTTTGGATGCGGCAATCCAGCCGCAGAATGAGCCTGCTGAATCGTGCTACAGATCCAGCGAGCAATAGTTTGCTTTGAAGCAGGAGCACCCAGCTTGTTGGGGGCATGCAAGATAAACAGCGAGTCAGTCTTCCTGACTCCAGCCGTTCTGGAAACATATATTTTCAAAGCCCTGACTACGTCCAGCAACTTGGAGTCCTCCAAGTCCCGAGTAGCCGCAGGCACCACAATAGGTTGGTTCAAATGAAATGAGGACACCACCTTTGGGAGAAATTGGGGACGAGTCCTCAATTCTGCCCTGTCCATATGGAAGATCAGATATGGGCTTCTACATGAGAAAGCCGCCAATTCCGACCCACGCCTAGCCGATGCTAAGGCCAACAGCATGACCACTTTCCACGTGAGATACTTTAGTTCCACGGTCTTAAGTGGCTCAAACCAGTGGGATTTCAGGAAATCCAACACAACGTTAAGATCCCAGGGTGCCACTGGTGGCACAAAAGGGGGCTGAATATGCAGCACTCCCTTAACAAATGTCTGAACCTCAGGCAGTGAAGCCAGTTCTTTTTGAAAGAACATGGATAGGGCCGAAATCTGGACCTTTATGGACCCCAATTTTAGGCCCATAGTCACCCCTGACTGTAGGAAGTGCAGGAAACGACCCAGTTGGAATTCCTCTGTAGGGGCCTTCCTGGCCTCACACCAAGCAACATATTTTCGCCATATACGGTGATAATGCTTTGCTGTCACGTCTTTCCTAGCCTTTATCAGCGTAGGAATAACTTCATCCGGAAAGCCTTTTTCCGCTAGGATCCGGCGTTCAACCGCCATGCCGTCAAACGCAGCCGCGGTAAGTCTTGGAGCAGACAGGGCCCTTGTTGCAGCAGGTCCTGTCTGAGAGGCAGAGGCCATGGGTCCTCTGTGCGCATTTCTTGCAGTTCCGGGTACCAAGTCCTTCTTGGCCAGTCCGGAACAATGAGTATTGTTCTTATTCCGCTCTTTCTTACTATTCTCAGTACTTTTGGTATGAGAGGAAGAGGAGGAAACACATATACCGACTGGTACACCCACGGTGTCACTAGGGCGTCCACAGCTATCGCCTGAGGGTCCCTTGACCTGGCGCAATATCTTTTTAGCTTTTTGTTGAGGCGGGACGCCATCATGTCCACCTGTGGCAGTTCCCATCGGTTTGCAATCAGTTGGAAGACTTCTTGATGAAGTCCCCACTCTCCCGGGTGGAGGTCGTGTCTGCTGAGGAAGTCTGCTTCCCAGTTGTCCACTCCCGGAATGAACACTGCTGACAGTGCTTGCACGTGATTCTCCGCCCATCGAAGAATCTTTGTGGCTTCCGCCATTGCCATCCTGCTTATTGTGCCGCCCTGGCGGTTTACATGGGCGACCGCCGTGATGTTGTCTGACTGAATCAGCACTGGCCGGTTTTGAAGCAGAGGCTCTGCTTGACTCAGGGTGTTGTAAATGGCCCTTAATTCCAGTATATTTATGTGTAGAGAAGTCTCCAGACTTTACCACAGCCCTTGGAAGTTTCTTCCCTGAGTGACTGCCCCCCATCCTTGGAGGCTTGCATCCGTGGTCACCAGGACCCAGTCCTGTATGCCGAACCTGCGGCCCTCGAGAAGGTGAGCACTCTGCAGCCACCACAGAAGAGACACCCTGGCCCTTGGGGACAGGGTGATCAGCCGATGCATCTGAAGATGCGACCCGGACCACTTGTTCAACAGATCCCACTGAAAGATCCTCGCATGGAACCTGCCGAAGGGAATGGCTTCGTATGAAGCCACCATCTTTCCCAGGACTCGCATGCAGTGATGCACAGATACCTGTTTTGGTTTCAGGAGGTCCCTGACCAGAGATGCTAATTCCTGGGCCTTCTCCACCGGGAGAAACACCTTCTTCTGTTCTGTGTCCAGAATCATGCCCAGGAAAAGCAGACGCGTCGTAGGAATCAGCTGCGACTTTGGAACATTCAAAATCCAGCCGTGCTATTGCAACACTTCCTGAGAGAGTGCTACGCTGATCAACAACTGCTCCCTGGACCTCGCCTTTATGAGGATATCGTCCAAGTACGGGATAATTATAACTCCCTTCTGCCGAAGGAGTATCATCATTTCGGCCATTACCTTGGTAAATATTCTCGGTGCCGTGGACAGGCCAAATGGCAACGTCTGGAACTGGTAATGACAGTCCTGTACCACAAATCTGAGGTACTCCTGGTGAGGTGGGTAAATGGGGACATGCAAGTAAGCATCTTTGATGTCCAGCGACACCATAAAATCTCCCTCTTCCAGGCTTGCAATAACCGCTCTGAGCGATTCCATTTTGAACTTGAATTTCTTTATATAAGTGTTCAAGGACTTTAAATTCAGAATGGGTCTCACCGAACCGTCCGGTTTCGGTACCACAAACATTGTGGAATAGTAACCCCTTCCCTGTTGAAGGAGGGGGACCCTGACAATCACTTGCTGGAGGTACAGCTTGTGAATTGCCGCCAGCACTACCTCCCTTTCCATGGGGGAAGCTGGCAAGGCAGATTTGAGGTAACGGCGGGGGGGAGTCGCTTCGAACTCCAGCTTGTATCCCTGAGATACAATTTGTATAGCCCAGAGATCCACCTGTGAGCGAACCCACTGGCTGCTGAAGTTTCGGAGACGCGCCCCCCACCGCACCTGGCTCCGCCTGTGGAGCCCCAACGTCATGCGGTGGACTTAGTGGAAGCAGGGGAGGACTTTTGTTCCTGGGAACTGGCTGCATGGTGCAGCTTCTTACCTCTACCCCTGCCTCTGGCAAGAAAGGATGCACCCCTGACCCTCTTGCCTTTTTGGGAACGAAAGGACTGCATTTGATAATACGGTGCTTTCTTAGGCTGTGAGGAAACCTGAGGCAAGAAAGTGGACTTTCCAGCTGTCGCTGTAGACACGAGGTCCGACAGACCGTCCCCAAACAATTCCTCACCCTTATAAGGCAAAACCTCCATGTGTTTTTTAGAATCAGCATCTCCTGTCCATTGCCGAGTCCATAAGACCCTCCTGGCAGAAATAGACATAGCATTAATTCTAGAGCCCAGCAGGCAAATGTCCCTCTGAGCATCTCGCATATATAAGACGACGTCTTTGATATGGCCCAGGGTTAGCAAAACAGTATCTCTGTCGAGGGAATCTATGTCGTCTAACAGAGTATCTGTCCACGCTGCTACAGCACTACACATCCAGGCTGAAGCAATAGCACGTCTCAGTAGAGTACCAGAGTGTGTATACACTGACTTCAGGATAGCTTCCTGCTTTCTATCCGCAGGCTCCTTTAGGGCGGCCGTATCCTGAGACGGCAGGGCCACCTTTTTAGATAAGCGTGTCAGCGCCTTGTCCACCCTAGGGGATATTTCCCAACGTAACCTGTCCGTTGGCGGGAAAGGGTACGCCATCAGTAACCTCTTAGAAATCACTAATTTCTTATCAGGGGAACAACACGCTTCTTCACACAATTCATTTAATTCATCAGATGGGGGAAAAGTCACTGGCTGCTTTTTCTCCCCAAACATATAAACCCTCTTGGTATTAACCGGGTTACTCTCAGAAATGTGTAATACATCTTTCATTGCAATAATCATGTATCGGATGGCCTTGGTCATTTTAGACTGTAAATGTGCCTCATCATCGTCGACACTGGAGTCGGACTCCGTGTCGACATCTGTGTCAACCATCTGAGATAGAGGGCGTTTATGAGACCCTGACGGTTTCTGAGTCGCCTGGGCAGGCACGGGCTGAGACCCCGGCTGTCCCAAGGCTGCAGCGTCATCAAACCTTTTATGTAAGGAGTTTACATTGTCATTTAAGACCTTCCACATATCCATCCAATCAGGTGTCGGCCCCGACGGGGGCGATACCACACTTATCTGCCCTTGCTCCGCCTCCACGTAACCTTCCTCATCAAACATGTCGACACAGCCGTACCGACACACCGCACACACACAGGGAATGCTCAGACTGAGGACAGGACCCCACAAAGTCCTTTGGGGAGACAGAGAGAGAGTATGCCAGCACACACCACAGCGCTATATAACACAGGGATTTTCACTGCTAATAAGTGATTTACCCAATAGCTGCTTTTTTTGTATTCTTTGCGCCTAAATTTATGTGCCCCCCCCTCTCTTTTTAACCCATCTTGTACCTGGATACTGCAGGGGAGAGCCTGGGGAGCTGCTTCCAGCGGAGCTGTGAAGAAAAAATGGCGCTGGTGTGCTGAGGAAGAAGGCCCCGCCCCCTCAGCGGCGGGCTTCTGTCCCGCTTTCAGTGTAAAAAAATGGCGGGGGGTTTTAACATATATACAGTGCTAGACTGTATATATGTATTTTTATGCCAAAGGTACTTCAATTGCAGCCCAGGGCGCCCCCCCAGCGCCCTGCACCCTACACTGATTGGAGTGTGTAAGTATGCTGGGAGCAATGGCGCACAGCTGCGGTGCTGTGCGCTACCTTAATGAAGACAGGAGTCTTCAGCCGCCGATTTCATCGTCTTCCAGCTTCTGTTCTTCTGGCTCTGCAAGGGGGACGGCGGCGCGGCTCCGGGAACGGACGATCGAGGACAGGTGCCTGTGTTTGAACCCTCTGGAGCTAATGGTGTCCAGTAGCCTAAGAAGCGCAACCTAGCCGCAGTTAGTAGGTTTGCTTCTCTCCCCTTAGTCCCACGTAGCAGTGAGTCTGTTGCCAGCAGAAGCTCACTGAAAATAAAAAACCTAATAAATACTTTCTTTACTAGGAAGCTCAGGAGAGCCCACTAGGAGCACCCAGCTCTGGCCGGGCACAGATTCTAACTGAGGTCTGGTGGAGGGGCATAGAGGGAGGAGCCAGTGCACACCAGATAGTACCTAATCTTTTCTTTAGAGTGCCCAGTCTCCTGCGGAGCCCGTCTATTCCCCATGGTCCTTACGGAGTTCCCAGCATCCACTAGGACGTCAGAGAAATAATGCTGGGTTTTCATCGTTAGCGGATAACTATTGGATCTCCAAAATCGTTGGCAAAACCATCAACCATAGGTAGCTAATCATCAATGGCCATCCCTACAGTAACTTGTCACAGAGTATTAGGGAGAAAGGTTGTACTAGTGGTGGTTCAGCCAACAAAAACATACCTACCATATGAAGTTGGTCAACTGGAACAGGGAGTAGCCAAAAAGGGGCACGGCTGCATCACATTGGGGCGTGCCCTAAACACAGTACGAGTGTAGAATATAAGCTGCCCCCCTTCTTTGTGAAAAACACTACTGCATACTTTTGCTGACATGGAAGGGCAGCCCCCATACATCGGAGCAGTAGGTAGGTATGTACAATTTGGCTAGTTTGTCAGTGTGCAAGCCCCCAGTGCACTTTAGAAAAAAGTTTTAGCAATATTCTTATACTCTCCCCCCTATCCACTTCTCCTTCAGTAGGGCAACATTGCCTTGCTATTTGTACATCATGTATAAATTCAATTTAACCTTAACATTCACACATGTTTTTCCTTTTAAGACTAAATCTCCAAGTATTACTGGACATGCCGATCAGCTTGTGTGTTTTGGTTGTGTTACAGCACAACACAAAAGCCTAATTGGCTGCCGCACACTTTGCTAAACCCACAAAGTCAGATACCTAACAAGAATCTGCCAGGCACTTAATTAACAATGCTAAATTATATAGCTGGATGGCTCAAACAGCTGATTAAGTCCATTTTCAATTCAAACTCTGTCAACACGTTCTACATTTGTTAGATAATAACTGTTTCCAGTCATCTTTATCTTTCCAGCAGATGCCAAAGGGAAGACTTCCAAATTTCACACATACTAAGCACAGAGCACGATTCAAACCCTTACATAAGTCGGCGGCATGTGTAAACCTGCTTGACGCTTCACAGCACTCTCAAAATAAAGTTTCACAACACCAAGTTCTGTTCGGTATACGGACTCTAGGTCAACACACATCAGGTCGACACCTATTGGTCGACATTGAGTAGGTCGACACAGGAAATAGGTTGACACGACCATTAGGTCAACAAGGTCGACATGGAAAAAAGGTCGACATGAGTTTTCACCTTTATTTTTATTTTATTTTTGAACTTTTTCATACATTACGAGCCACGTGGACTACAATTGGGAACGGTAACATGTGCCGAGTGCAGCGGTAGCAGAGCGAGGCACCTTGCCCGAAGCATGGCGAGCAAAGCGAGCCACGCGAAGGGACATGGTGCATTATTTGGGGTTCCCCGTCACTTTACGAAGAAAACGACACCAAAACCCCCCATAAAAAACTCATGTCGACCTTTTGCCATGTTGACCTAATGCTCGTGTCGACCCATTTCCTGTGTCAACCTAGTCACTGTCTACCAATAGGTGTCAACCTAATGTGTATCGACCTACACACTGTCGACCCTGAGTCCCATACCCGTTCTGTTCAATACGTTCACAAAGGGGGAATCTGAATATTCACCACAGCTGCAATGTTCATTTCCCCACAAATGCCCAGAGAAACATATCATTACTCTCATGACTAAAATGCTGCCATTGCTTTTAAAAATAATGTGTGCGCATGTTTTTGGATGACATCGCCGAAATGGAAAAGGGCAAGTTGGATCATTAGAGAGCGGTTTTCAAAGTACGGAAAGATTACGTTTTTTTTTGTTGGTATTTGCTAACAAATTCTTGTACTTATTATAAACCTCTAGGACACATGCCATAATGGTCTGTAAAAAAAACAAAAAAGAAACCAGAGTTCCTTCATATAATAAAAAACATTTGAACATGCTTTATAAATGAGGGTAAATTGGCAACGGTCAAGCTGGGAATTTTGCCTTGTTCTGGATAAACATAATTAGTATTTAAGAAAGTTCGTACTCTGTGGATAAGTCTTTGTTTCTTCCTTATTAACTATACGAAAAATGTCCACAGCCACTACACAGCTTTCCAGCTGTTGTTGAGGTACAATTCCCAAGCATACCCTGCTCCAGTCACGAAACATCTACCCAGGGTCCATGTGGACTCATACCTTACACAATTCCATGAAATGTATTTCATGTATGTGTGTATTGAACACATACCTAATTACCTGATCCTCTCTCTGGGAGACCAGAGGAGGTCCAGGAGGGAGGGGCAGGAGTACGTCATTATGAATGACCTAATCACCATCCCGAATCCTTACGATGATACTTCATAATTTAAGGCATTAAGTCACAGGAGGCTGGGCCATTAGTCATAGAAAATCGCTGTATCATGCAGGGGGCATGATAAAGCCCCCCACGACAGTGGGCTAGCACCCTGCGACCGTGAATCATGAACTATCAATACGAGGATTCAGGATCGTGATTAGGTCATTCATAGCGTCGCGCACCTGCCCCTCCCACCTGGACCTCTTCTGGTCTCCCGGAGAGAGGATCAGGTAATTTGATGGGCGGGGCCACTCTTTACCGGAGAAGTGGTGGGTTGCTAGAGGATTGCCCACTCTCCTGGTGGGAACGTCCCCAAATTCAGGAGTCTCCTGGAAATTCCAGGAAAAGATAGCAAGCATCAGTTTATATCAGTGGTTCCCAAGCTCAGTCTTCAAGGCAGAGTCCTCATTTTAAAGCTGTCCATGGTTGAGCACAGATGGTTAAATCAAATTGACTGAGGTACTAATTAAGTCACCTGTGGTCAAGCTGTGGTCAAGCATGGACATACTTAAAACCTGGACCGAGTTTGGGAAACTCTGGTTTATATTACAGTTTGAAGTGGAGGCAACAGTGGCCTGAACCAAAATGGCTGCAGCCTGACAAAATGGCAGCTTACACTATAAGAATGTGATGAGAACATATAAAAACTGAAATTAATGTTTCCAACAAGTAGCCTTGTTTTTTTAGCCAATAAAGAAAAAAAAAATCTACAACCACATCCAGATTTTTTTTATTTTTTTTTAATGAACCAAGGGGTCAGAGTTATCACAACAAACTTAACCTCAGTTGCTGCAACGCAAACAACCCCCTTTATAGTAGGCATGATGTACATTCCAAAAGATATTTTTCACTCAACATTTGTTATACATATTATAACTCTACCCCAAGTAAACTTTCCAAAAACAACAACAATTCAGTGGAAAGGCTTTCTGAAACTACCACTATTGGCTTATGAATAAGAAAATATGATGGATATTTCTTAGTTTATTTATCTTAAACGTAGAACACTACCTGTGGTAACTTGCCAAAAACAAAAATATTTTGGTACTGGCTCCATAAAAAAAAACACCTTATTTTTATAAATGGCCGCCTTAACAATTGTATGCAGACAGAATGTGTAACTACTATTTTTAGGTCTACAACCTCACACAGGACCAGATGTACTAAGACCTGGAGATTTATAAAGTGCAGAGAGATAAAGTACCAACCAACCAGCTCCTGTCATTCTTCAAATACAGCCTGTAACGTGGCAGTTAGGAGCTAATTGGTTGGTACTTTATCTCTCTCCACGTTATCAATCTCCAAGGCTTAGTACATTTTATTAATTGAGTGTTTCTTACACAGCACAGCAAATTCCGTTGCGCTTTACAATCAACTCAATTGTGACAGAAAGGGGGGGGGGGGGAATGCAATACGCTGATGGGATCTTACGGCATATGCAGCTGCGCATACAGTATAGCGGATAATTACAGCAGGAAAACTTGGCTTGTTTATTTATTTGCTAGCACCATAATGTGTTACGTGCACAAAGAAGCCATGTTTTGTGGATAACCCACGTATTGTTAGCGGCAATTCAATTAGCCATAAGATTCTGTTGGAAACTTGTGCGCTAGACGCCGGATTCAGATGTGGTTGGAGTTGCTATCGCTGATGCTTACATGGAAGCAGTAGCAATATCCTCCAGCTGCATTACTAATCTCAGCTATGTCCTAGGATGCCGCATCAGATAATCTGCGACACCTTATGTCCTAGGATGCAGCATGCAAGACAGCCGCCATAGATACAACAAAGAGGCCAGGAAATCTCAGTCTTCCAACAGAGATCCTGGCAGCGGCACTCCCCCACAACAGGGGCAACCAGGGGTTAAAGTGAGCCGGAACGGGGCGGAACTGAGTTCCGTCAGTTACACTTGGAGACAGAACGCAATTCCGCCTCCTCCGGCTCACCTCACCCGATGTGTGCCGGCGCCGCACAGGGAGATGCTGGGCGCCCGCTGAGATTTTGTTACCAGCGGCGCCTGTCTCTCCCTGCATAGCGGAAGCCGGCGACAGGAGCTCAGGCGCTATGACGTCTCTCTCATAGTGCTGGGGAGCCAGACGCCAGGAGATCACAGCGTTCGGAAGTGGGAGCGGGGCTTGGTATGGTGGATTTTTTTTTTAAAAACATGTGTGACTATTAGCAGCGCAGCTACAGGTGGCTAACCACTGGGGGCAATCTACAGGGGGATAACCACAGGGGCATTCTACGGGGGGGCAAGCTACAGTGGGGATAACTACTGGTGGAAATCTACTGGTAGCAAGCTACTGGGGGCAATACTACAAGGAGGCATTACTACTTGGAGCTAACTACTGGGGGCAAACTACAGGGGCTAACTAATTGGGGGCAAACTACAGGGGCGCATTACTACTAGGGGCATAACTACAGGGGCGCATTACTACTAGGGGCTAAACTATTGGGGGCATTACTACTTGGGGCAAACTACATGGGAGCATTATTACTGGGGGCAAACTACAGGGGCGCATTACTACTGGGGCATAACATACAGGGGCGCATTACTACTGGGGGCATAACTACAGGGGCGCATTACTACTGGGGGATAAACTATTGGGAGCATTACTACAGGGGGCATTACTACAGGGGCTAAACTACTGTGGGCATTACTACGTGGGCTAAATGACTGGGGGCATTACTAAAGGCGACATTACTACTGGGGGCAATACTACACAGGGGCATTACTAATGGGGGAACTACTAATGAGGGCATTGTAAAGGGAGCACTTCATAAGGGGCATCACTCCTGGGGACATAAGGGGCACTACTACTGGGAGCATTGCATAAGGGGCACCACTACTATGGGCTCTATATAAGGGGCACTACCACTGTGGGCACTACCAGTACAGTGGACATTACATAAGGGGCACTACTACTGTTGGCAATGTAAAAAGGGCGCTACTGCTGTCGCATTATGTGTATTAGGGGTGCTACTACTGTGGGCATTATTACTATTGTGTGACCACGCCCCTTTCTTTTTGAGACCACACCCTTTTGGGGGGGCGAGCATGGGGGCCGGTGGGAGGGGGGGGTGAGTTCCACCACCTCTCTAGGACCACTTTAAGAACTGGCGGCAACACTCCTCTGTTTTGGAAAAGGGAGGCAGTCACCGCACCTCCTAGCCCCCAAATGGCATCAGAGTGTCAATCACTCACAGTCTGATGCGTACTTTGGGGGTCATTCCGAGTTGTTCACTCGCTAGCTGCTTTTAGCAGCATTGCACACGCTAAGCCGCCGCCCTCTGGGAGTGTATCTTAGCATAGCAGAATTGCGAACGAAAGATTAGCAGAATTGCGAATAGAAATTTCTTAGCAGTTTCTGAGTAGCTCCAGACTTACTCCTACACTGCGATCAGATCAGTCAGTTTCGTTCCTGGTTTGACGTCACAAACACACCCAGCGTTCGCCCAGACACTCCCCCGTTTCTTCAGACACTCCCGCGTTTTCCCCAGAAACGTCAACGTTTTTCCGCACACTCCCATAAAACAGCAAGTTTCCGCCCAGAAACACCCACATCCTGTCAATCACACTCCGATCACCAGAACGATGAAAAATCTTCGTTACGCCGTGAGTAAAATACCAAACTTTTGTGCTAATTTACTTAGCGCAGGCGCACTGCGAACATTGCACATGCGCAGTTTGCGACTAATCGCTCCGTAGCGGAAAAAAAAAAAGATTTTACTTACCGGTAAATCTATTTCTCGTAGTCCGTAGAGGATACTGGGGACTCCGTAAGGACCATGGGGATAGACGGGCTCCGCAGGAGACATGGGCACTTTAAGAAAGAATTTAGTTCCTGGTGTGCACTGGTTCCTCCCTCTATGCCCCTCCTCCAGACCTCAGTTAGAGAAACTGTGCCCAGAGGAGATGGACAGTACGAGGAAAGGATTTTGTTAATCCAAGGGCAAGATTCATACCAGCCACACCAATCACACCGTATAACTTGTGATAACTACCCAGTTAACAGTATGAAAACAACATATCAGTTCAAGACCGATGCAACTATAACATAACCCTTATTGAAGCAATAACTATATACAAGTATTGCAGAAGAAGTCCGCACTTGGGACGGGCGCCCAGCATCCTCTACGGACTACGAGAAATAGATTTACCGGTAAGTAAAATCTTATTTTCTCTAACGTCCTAGAGGATGCTGGGGACTCCGTAAGGACCATGGGGATTATACCAAAGCTCCCAAACGGGCGGGAGAGTGCGGATGACTCTGCAGCACCGATTAAGCAAACATGAGGTCCTCCTCAGCCAGGGTATCAAACTTGTAGAATTTTGCAAAAGTGTTTGAACCCGACCAAGTAGCAGCTCGACACAGCTGTAGTGCCGAGACCCCCCGGGCAGCCGCCCAAGAAGAGCCCACCTTCCTAGTGGAATGAGCCTTGACCGATTTTGGTAACGGCAAACCAGCCGTAGAATGCGCTTGCTGAATCGTGTTACAAATCCAGCGAGCAATAGTTTGCTTTGAAGCAGGGGCACCAATCTTGTTGGATGCATACAGGACAAACAGCGCTTCAGTTTTCCTGACTCTAGACGTTCTGGCTACGTAAATTTTCAAAGCCCTGACCACATCAAGTAACTCGGAATCCTCCAAGTCACAGGCACCACAATAGGTTGGTTCATATGAAAAGATGAAACCACTTTTGGCAGAAATTGCGAACGGGTCCGCAATTCTGCTCTATCCAAATGGAAAACCAAATAGGGGCTTTTATGTGACAAAGCCGCTAATTCAGACACTCGCCTAGCCGAAGCCAAGGCTAATAACATGACCACCTTCCACGTGAGATATTTCAACTCCACCGTTTTAAGTGGTTCAAACCAGTGTGACTTTAGGAAACTTAACACCACGTTAAGATCCCAAGGTGCCACCGGAGGCACAAAAGGAGGCTGAATATGCAGCACTCCCTTTACAAAAGTCTGAACTTCTGGGAGAGAAGCCAATTTTTTTTGAAAGAAAATGGATAGGGCCGAAATCTGGACCTTAATGGAACCTAATTTAAGGCCCAAATTCACTCCAGTTTGTAGGAAGTGAAGGAAACGGCCCAGATGGAATTCTTCCGTAGGAGCATTCTTGGTCTCACACCAAGAAACATATTTTCGCCATATACGGTGATAATGTTTTGCGGTTACTTCCTTCCTAGCCTTTATCAGCGTAGGGATAACCTCAAATGGAATGCCTTTTTCTGCTAGGATCCGGCGTTCAACGGGTCTGGGACTGAGGGTCGACAGCACAAAGGTCGACACACCTTAGGTCGACACCAATTTGGTCGACACACCTTAGGTCGACATGGACAAAAGGTCGACAGGAACAAGGTCGACATGGAAAAAGGTCGACATGAGTTTTTAATGTTTTTTTTGGTGTCGTTTTCTTCGTCGAGTGACCGGGAACCATGCTCGCCATGCTTCGGGCATGGTGCCTTCGCTCCGCTACCGCTTCGCTCGGCACACTTTACCGTTCCAATCGTAGTCCACGTGGATCGTTAAGTATGAAAAGGTTCAAAAAAAGAAAAAAATCGTGAAAAACTCATGTCGACCTTTTGACCTGTCGACCTTGTTCCTGTCAACCTTTTGTACATGTCGACCTTTTGTCCAGGTTGACCTAAGGTGTGTCGACCAATTGGCATCGACCTAATGTGTGTCGACCTTTGTGCTGTCGACCTGGAGTCCGGATACCCGTTCAACCACCATGCCGTCAAACGCAGCCGCGGTAAGTCTTGGAACAGACAGGGTCCCTGTTGCAACAGGTCCTGTCTTGGAGGAAGAGGCCACGGATCTTCTGTGAGCAGTTCCTGCAGATCTGGATATCAGGTCCGTCTTGGCCAATCTGGAACAATGAGGATTGTTCTCACTCCTTTTCTTCTTATTATCCTCAACACATTTGGTATGAGAGGAAGAGGAGGAAATACATAGACTGAACGAAACACCCACGGTGTCACTAGGGTGTCTACCGCTACTGCCTGAGGGTCTCTTGAGCTGGCGCAATACCTCTGTAGCTTTTTGTTGAGGCGGGACACCATCATGTCTATCTGTGGCAGTTCCCACCGACTCACAATCTGTGCGAAGACTTCTGGATGAAGTCCCCACTCTCCCGGGTGTAGGTCGTGTCTGCTGAGGAAGTCTGCTTCCCAGTTGTCCACTCCCGGAATGAACACTGCTGACAGTGCGCTTACATGATTCTCCGCCCAGCGAAGAATTCTGGTGGCTTCCGCCATTGCCACTCTGCCCCTTGTGCCGCCTTGGTGGTTTATATGAGCCACTGCGGTGATGTTGTCTGACTGGTTGGTCGCAAAGTAAGGTCTCCGCTTGACGTAGGGCGTTGTATATGGCCCTTAGCTCCAGGATGTTGATGTGAAGACAAGTCTCTTGACTTGACCAAAGACCCTGGAAATTTCTTCCCTGTGTGACTGCTCCCCAACCTCGGAGGCTTGCGTCCGTGGTCACCAGGAGCCAGTCCTGAATGCCAAATCTGCGGCCCTCAAGAAGGTGAGCACTCTGCAGCCACCACAGTAGTGACACTCTGGCCCTGGGGGACAGGGTGATCAACCGATGCATCTGAAGATGTGACCCGGACCACTTGTCCAGTAGGTCCCATTGGAAAGTCCTCGCATGTAACCTGCCGAAGGGAATGGCCTCGTATGACGCCACCATCTTTCCCAGGACTCGAGTGCAATGATGCACTGACACCTGTTTTGGTTTCAATAGGTTCTTGACCAGAGTCGTGAGTTCCTGGGCCTTCTCTATTGGGAGATAAACCCTCTTCTGGTCCGTGTCCAGAATCATGCCCAAGAAGGGTAGACGAGTCGTAGGAACCAACTGCGACTTTGGAATATTGAGAATCCAGCCGTGTTGCTGTAACACTTTCAGTGAAAGAGATACGCTGTTCAGCAACTGCTCTTTTGATCTCGCTTTTATGAGGAGATCGTCCAAGTACGGGATAATTGTGACACCTTGCTTCCGCAGGAGCACCATCATTTCCGCCATTACCTTGGTGAAAATCCTCGGGGCCGTTGAAAGACCAAACGGCAACGTCTGAAATTGGTAATGACAATCCTGTACCGCAAATCTTAGGTACGCCTGATGAGGTGGATAAATGAGGACATGAAGGTACGCATCCTTTATGTCCAGTGATACCATAAAATCCCCCCCTTCCAGGCTTGCGATGACCGCTCTTAGCGATTCCATCTTGAACTTGAACCTTTTCAAGTATAGGTTCAGAGATTTTAAATTCAATATGGGTCTGACCGAACCGTCCGGTTTCGGGACTACAAACATGGTCGAATAATAACCCCTTCCCTGTTGAAGGAGGGGAACCTTGACCACCACCTGCTGAAGAAACAATTTTTGTATTGCGTTTAACACTATTTCCCTCTCTTGGGGGGAAGATGGTAGGGCCGATTTGAAATACCGGTGAGGAGGCAACTCTTCGAATTCCAGCTTGTAACCCTGAGAAACAATTTCTATTGCCCAAGGATCCACCTGGGAGTGAACCCACGTGTGGCTGAAATTCCGAAGACGTGCCCCCACTGGGCCCGACTCCGCCAGTGGAGCCCCAGCGTCATGCGGTGGATTTTGCAGAGGCCGGTGAGGACTTCTGTTCCTGGGAACTAGCTGTGTTGTGCAGCTTCTTTCCTCTGCCCCTACCTCTGGTAAGAAAGGACGTACCTCGGACTTTCTTGTTTCTTTGTGAACGAAAGGACTGCATTTGATAATGCGGTGGTCTCTTAGACTGTGAGGGAACATAAGGCAAAAAATTTGACTTTCCAGCTGTAGCTGTGGAGACCGGGTCCGAGAGACCTTCCCCGAACAATTCCTCACCCCTGTAAGGTAAAACCTCCATATGCCTTTTTGAGTCGGCATCACCTGTCCATTGCCGAGTCCACAGGACCCTTCTGGCAGAAATAGACATAGCGTTTATTCTAGAACCCAGTAGACTAATGTCTCTTTGAGCATCTCTCATATATAGGATAGCGTCTTTTATATGCCCCAGGGTCAATAATACAGTATCCTTATCTAGGGTATCCAATTCCTCAGATAAGGTATCCATCCATGCCGCTACAGCACTACACACCCAGGCCGACGCAATTGCCGGTCTTAGTAAGGTACCTGAATGTGTATAAATAGACTTCAGGGTAACCTCCTGTTTGCGGTCAGCAGCATCTTTGAGGGTAGCCGTATCCTGGGACGGCAGGGCTACCTTTTTGGATAAGCGTGTTAAAGCTTAGTCCACCCTAGGGGAGGATTCCCATCGTAGCCTATCCGTTGGCGGGAAAGGATACGCCATAAGAATCCGTTTGGAAATCTGCATTTTCTTATCTGGAGATTCCCAAGCTTTTTCACATAACTCATTCAGTTCGTGTGAGGGGGGAAAAGTTACCTCAGGCTTCTTTCCCTTATACATATACACCCTCGTGTCAGGGACAGGGGTTTCCTCTGTGATGTGCAAAACATCCTTTATTGCTATAATCATATATCGAAGGGATTTATCCAATTTTGGCTGTAACTTTGCATCATCGTAATCGACACTGGAGTCAGAATCCATGTCGGTATCTGTGTCAACAATTTGGGATAGTGGGCGCTTATGAGACCCTGACGGTCCCTGCGACAGAGGGTCAGGCACGGGTTGAGACCCTGACTGTCCCAATGCATCAGCCTTGTCAAATCCTTTATGCAAGGAATTAACATTATCATTTAAAACCTTCCACATATCCATCCAATCAGGTGTCGGCGCCGTCGGCGGAGACACCACATTCATTTGCTCCCGCTCCTCTCCCACATAGCCTTCCTCATCAGACATGTCGACACAAATGTACCGACACACCACACACACACAGGGAATGTCCTTTCTGAAGACAGTTCCCCCACAAGGCTCTTTGGAGAGACAGGGACAGAGTATGCCAGCACACACCCCAGCGCTATAAACCCAGGAATAACACAGTAACTTAATGTTAACCCAGTAGCTGCTGTATGTATAATTTTTGCGCTTAATTATGTGCCCCCCCTCTCTTTTCAACCCTCTTCTACCGTGTATCAGCAGGAGAGAGTCCGGGGAGCTTCCTCTCAGCGGAGCTGTGGAGAAAAAATGGTGCTGGTGAGTGCTGAGGGAGAAGCCCCGCCCCCTCGACGGCGGTCTTCTGTCCCGCTTATACAGTAATTTTGGCGGGGGCTCATACATATATACAGTGCCCACTGTATATATGTGTACTTTTGCCAACATGAGGTCCCAAATGCTGCCCAGGGCGCCCCGCACCCTTACAGTGACCGGAGTATGTGAGGTGTGTGGAGCAATGGCGCACAGCTGCAGTGCTGTGCGTTACCTCTAGTGAAGATCATGAAGTCTTCTGCCGCCTGTGAAGTCTTCTTTTCTTCCCATACTCACCCGGCTTCTATCTTCCAGCTCTGCGAGGGGGACGGCGGCGCGGCTCTGGGACGGACGGCGAGGGTGAGATCCTGCGTACCAATCCCTCTGGAGCTAATGGTGTCCAGTAGCCTAAGAAGAAGGACCTAGCTTCAGAGAGTAGGGCTGCTTCTCCCCCTCAGTCCCTCGATGCAGGGAGTCTGTTGCCAGCAGAGCTCTCTAAAAATAAAAAACCTAACAAAATACTTTCTATCAGTAAACTCAGGAGAGCTCACTGAAAAGCACCCAGGTCCTCTGGGCACAGTATCAAACTGAGGTCTGGAGGAGGGGCATAGAGGGAGGAGCCAGTGCACACCAGGAACTAAATTCTTTCTTAAAGTGCCCATGTCTCCTGCGGAGCCCATCTATCCCCATGGTCCTTACGGAGTCCCCAGCATGGTCCTTACGGAGTCCCCAGCATCCTCTAGGACGTTAGAGAAACTAACGAGCTAACAACTCGGAATGACCCCCTTTGTCCAACGTTGCATACCCGTGCTGCACATGTGCAAAGTAGGAACATCAGTGCTTTGCGACATGCGCCACACTAACGTTGGGACCTTTATCAGGCCCTAAGTGACCTCCGACCCACAACTAGTTGGAATCAGTTTCAGAATTGGCGCAAGATGTTAACTCACTCAGTTCCCAGGGAGCCTTAGTGCTCAATAATGCATTGCTGGTATAGCAAAACAATTAAAAAAGGAAAAGAACTGCGCTACTTCCATTTACAGCTCTTTAAGAAGGTTGCTGCCAGTGAACAGATGGTGGGCGTACTACAGAACCCCACTCTAGGATAGACATGTATATTGGAAATATTGTGTTCAGAGCACCCTTAGCTTATATAGTAATTTGTTATTGCTATGAGCAATATTGATGCATTTAAATATGTTATGAAAGTTATTGTAGTAATCTATGCATATTAAAAACTTGAAGTACTTCGTACAATGATGGAAAAGATAAATATATCTTATAGAAATGTAAACACACTGTAAATTATTAAATACAAATATATTTATTTAAAAGTTAATAAATATATTGTCTCATTCTTGTTGTATATTTCATTTTGTTGCAACTAATACCGGTGTAAGACAGACAGACATACAACACATACACAAACAAACATATATAATTCCTTATGGGTACACTGAAGGCGGTTTACCCCACTTGGATACGTTCTATTCTACCCCTGGCCTAGGGGAAGGCACTTTAAAACAGTTAGTTGTTAATAGTCTCCATGTGTCCTACTAGATGTTAAATGCGCTTATAGTCCTGAATATAAGGTAGCGGTTGCAGTAAGACTTAAACGTCTTCATACCGTGTATGTTCCGATTTCGAGGTACCCATGCAGGGCAGTGATTCTTCCTCACCGCTGAGCCTTCAGCGGTGTAGCTTCAGTCTGCTGGCAGACTCCCGCTGCTGCTGCTCCATATGTCCGTTGTCCAGTACTTCTGGATGCTGTGCAGGGCGGGATCGACTCCTCTGCGATCTACGCGTTTCACCTGTGGTAGGCTGTCAGGATGGCTGCCCACAGGTGAAATGCGTAGATCGCAGAGGAGTCGGTCCCACACTGCAGAGCATCTGGAAGCAACGGGAGTCTGCCGGCAGACTGAAGCGCCACCGCTACACCGCTGAAGGCTCAGCGGCGAGGAATAATCGACGCCCTGCATGGGTACCTCGAAATCGGAACATACACGGTAGGAAGATGTTTAAGTCTTACCGCAACAGCTACCTTATATACAGGACTATAAGCGCATATAACATCTAGTAGGACACAGAGACTACTCACAACTAACTGCTTTAAAGTGCCTTCCTCTAGCCCATGGGTAGAATAGAAAGTATCCAAGTGGGGTAAACCGCCTTCAGTGTGCCCATAAGGAATTATATAGGACTAGGTGCTTCATCGCGCCCTACGGGCGCTCTTCACACCGTCGTAGGGGGCTACGCCCCTTTCACCCCTGCACGTCTTTGTGTGGTTGAATATATGATTATATGGAGTATTAGCTGCAATAAAATGAAGTATACAGCATAGATTATTACAATAACTTTCATAACACATTTAAATGCATCAATATTGCTCATAGCAATAACAAATTATTATATAAGCTAGGGGTGCGCGGAACACAATATTTTCCAATGCATTGCTGGTGCCTACATTTTGGCACAAGTTCTATAAATCACAACGCCTGCAACAATGCCCTAGCTTTTTGATACTATTTCGGCCATTTTAAATGTTGGAGTTAGCAGAATGGGGAGTAATGCAAGAGTAATAACCTGATCCCAATTTACGTCTAATTTGTAGACAATTATATACAAAGTGATCCAATAAACATTCTCAAAAGCCAGCTTAGGCTTATTCAGATGTTCGATGTTGCCATCATGGTGACCGATGGTCGCAATGGTAGTCCAACGCTGTGTCTTCGGACACAGCACTTTGATGTAAAACGCTGACAGGATGGTCTTTTTGTGGGTGTAGTAGTGTATGCCGGCGGCCAGCATACTGGCGCCGGCATACCAACAGCTGGGCGAACGCAAATGAGCCCCTTGCGGGCTCACTGCGGGCACGGTGTACGCTATTTATTCTCCCTCCAGGGGGGTCGTGGACCCCCAAGAGGGAGAAAAAATTTCAGTATGCCGGCTGTCGGGATTCCAGCGCCGGTATATTTTGCGCCGGGATCCCGACAGCCGGCAAACTTAAGACCACCCCTTTTTGGTCCCCCCTGCCCAAAAAGTTTCAGCTTTCTGTATCTTCTACTGGCGTCACCAGCATTACCGGCACTTCCGGGTAAGGCTATACCGGTATGCTTCCCTGACAGACGCTAGATGTCAAGTAGGACCTCTAGCATCTGTCTCCTCCTAGGTGACGGCCATTTTTGGAGGAACATTTTCAGCAGATTCCACGCAGATGGCTAGAACTCATGGAATCTCCATAAACACTGTCAGCGCTGGTGCCCCCAAGCCACCGTAGGGTCTGTCGTTATACATAATCTGCACGTCAGTGGCGGCACTGGGGTTGGTGACATCTGGTGCAGCCAATAAACCTCTCTCTTCTGAAAGGACGCATGGCCCCGCAGGAGGCCCCCCACATTTACATCACTAAAGGGGCATTGCAGGAAGTCCTCCATTTACATCCCATCGGGGGCATGCCCAGCATCCCCGGAGATGCTGGGCTGCCCACCTGGAGATTTTGTCCGCACTGGCGGCTCCTTCTCAGTGACAGGAGCCGAGCACTGCAGTATAATGTCACACTGCAGCACCCAGCTCCTGGTTACTGTGAAGGAGCCAGCATTTTGATGTCTGCACCCCCCTTTATACCAATTCTGTTGCTACAGAAATACTTTTCACTACTATGCCTAGTACACTACAAGCACGGTAAGATGCAATATTGAGGAAAAAGTGCACACAATGAGAATTGCGCCACGCATCTTGTGCCACATGGAACAAACAGGATAGTTGTATAAGGAAACATCTCTATAATTGTAATTACAGACTACTAGGATCTACACCCTATTACAGTGATTTTCAACCTTTTTTTACCCGCGCACACCAAACAATATTTTAAATTTGCCAAGGCACACCATAAGTTCTCCACAGAGAAAAAACAACACACACACACATTGGCCCTCACAGTAAAAAAAAATCCACACATACATTGGCCTACACAGAGAAAACAATCGCAATGCTCCCCACATAAATCCTATTGCTCCCCACATAAATCATGTTGCTCAATACATAAATCCTATTGCTCCCCACATAAATCCTATTGCTCCCCACATAAATCATGTTGCTCCCCACATAAATCCTATTGCTCCCCACATAAATCAATTACATTGCTCTCCACATAAATCATGTTGCTCAATACATAAATCCTATTGCTCCCAACATAAATCAATTACATTGCTCCCCACATAAATCATGTTGCTCAATACATAAATCCTATTGCTCCCCACATAAATCAATTACATTGCTCCCCACATAAATCATGTTGCTCACACATAAATCGATCACATTTCTCCCCACATAAATCCTATTGCTCCCCACATGAATTATTCACAATGTTCCCCCCATAAATCCTTATTCTCCCCACATAAATCCTTTTGTTCCCCACAGGGAGAAATAAAATAACAAATATTAGCCCCTACCAGTCAGCTGTCCTCCTCCCTGTCCCTCAGTGGCGGGGGTTATTCATAGTGGAGTGCTGCGAATACTGAGCAGCGGGCAGTCACGAAGGTATGGATGTAGGTGGGCAAGGAAAGCTGCGTATGCAGGCAGCACCTGGAAGATGTGTATGCAGGCAGGTGGGCTGGCTGGGTGGTGAGACGTGGCGGCCGTGACCTATGATATCAGCACGACTAATCCTCTAAGAAGAGCCCGGGCCAACAGTTCACTCTGAAGGTGCAGGAAGCTGCTCTGGCTCCGCGGCACACCTTGCAACTGCTCGCGGCACACTGGTTGAAAAAGCCTGCCCTATTACATTTCAGAAGAATCCAATGTATGTTGAAGCATATGAAAACCACTTTAAACTTAAAACACAAGTTGTATTCATATAAAAGTGCTACGAATTACTAATTCAGTTATACAAGGAAAAGTTTCTGTAACTTTGTAAAAAAAATAGGATTTTACTTACCGGTAAATCTATTTCTCGTAGTCCGTAGAGGATGCTGGGGACTCCGTAAGGACCATGGGGAATAGACGGGCTCCGCAGGAGACAGGGCACTTTAAGAAAGCTTTGGATTCTGGGTGTGCACTGGCTCCTCCCTCTATGCCCCTCCTCCAGACCTCAGTTCGAGAAACTGTGCCCAGAGGATATGAACAGTACGAGGAAAGGATTTATGTAACCTAAGGGCGAGATTCATACCAGCCACACCGTATAACTTGTGATAAACTACCCAGTTAACAGTATGAACAAGTAACATAGCCTCGGTTCAAGACCGACCGACTACAACATAACCCTTATGTAAGAAATAACTATATACAAGTCTTGCAGAAGAAGTCCGCACTTGGGACGGGCGCCCAGCATCTTCTACGGACTACGAGAAATAGATTTACCGGTAAGTAAAATCCTATTTTCTCTAACGTCCTAGAGGATGCTGGGGACTCCGTAAGGACCATGGGGATTATACCAAAGCTCCCAAACGGGCGGGAGAGTGCGGATGACTCTGCAGCACCGATTGAGCAAACAGGAGGTCCTCCTCAGCCAGGGTATCAAACTTATAGAACTTTGCAAAGGTGTTTGACCCCGACCAAGTAGCAGCTCGGCACAGTTGTAGTGCCGAGACCCCTCGGGCAGCTGCTCAAGAAGAGCCCACCTTCCTAGTGGAATGGGCCTTAACCGATTTAGGCAATGGCAATCCTGCCGTAGAATGCGCCTGCTGAATCGTGTTACAGATACAGCGAGCAATTGTCTGCTTTGAAGCAGGAGCGCCAACCTTGTTGGCCGCATACAGAACAAACAGAGCTTCAGTCTTCCTGATCCTAGCTGTTCTGGTCACGTAAATCTTCAAAGCCCTGACCACATCCAGGGACTCGGAGTCCTCCAAGTCCCGTGTAGCCACAGGCACGACAATAGGTTGGTTCATATGAAAAGATGAGACCACCTTGGGGAGAAATTGAGGACGAGTCCTCAACTCTGCCCTATCCAAGTGAAAAATCAGGTATGGGCTATTATATGATAAAGCCGCTAATTCCGAAACACGCCTTGCAGAAGCTAAGGCCAACAACATGACCACTTTCCAAGTGAGGTATTTCAACTCCACTATTTTGAGTGGTTCAAACCAAGGTGACTTGAGGAAACTTAATACCACGTTAAAATCCCAAGGCGCCACCGGAGGTACAAAGGGAGGCTGAATATGCAGCACTCCCTTCACAAAAGTCTGTACTTCAGGAAGAGAAGCCAATTCTCTTTGAAAGAAAATGGATAAGGCCGAAATTTGGACCTTTATGGACCCTAACTTTAGGCCCAAATTCACTCCCGTTTGAAGGAAGTGAAGCAAACGGCCCAAATGGAACTCCTCCGTAGGAGCAGCTCTGGCCTCACACCAAGAAACATATTTCCGCCATATACGGTGATAATGTTTCGATGTCACATCCTTCCTAGCCTTGATCAGGGTAGGAATGACCTCCTCCGGAATCCCTTTTTCAGCTAGGATCCGGCGTTCAACCGCCATGCCGTCAAACGCAGCCGCGGTAAGTCTTGGAACAGACAGGGCTGCTGCAGCAGGTCCTGCCTTAGAGGAAGAGGCCACAGATCTTCTGTGAGCAACTCTTGCAGATCCGGATACCAAGTCCTCCTTGGCCAATCTGGAACAATGAGAATTGTTCTGACCCTTCTTAGTCTTGTTAATCTCAACACCTTGGGTATGAGAGGCAGAGGAGGAAACACATAGACCGATCTGAACACCCATGGTGTCACCAGAGCGTCTACCGCTACCGCCTGAGGGTCTCTTGACCTGGGCGCAATACCTCTTTAGCTTTTTGTTGAGACGGGACGCCATCATGTCTATTTGAGGCAGTCCCCACCGATCCACGATCTGTGTGAAGACTTCTTGATGAAGTCCCCACTCTCCCGGATGCAGGTCGTGCCTGCTGAGGAAGTCCGCCTCCCAGTTGTCCACCCCCGGGATGAACACTGCTGATAGTGTGCTTACATGGCCTTCCGCCCAGCGCAGAATCCTGGTCGCCTCTGACATAGCCACTCTGCTCCTTGTGCCGCCTTGGCGGTTTACATGAGCCACTGCCGTGATATTTGTCCGACTGAATCAGAACCGGTTTGTTCTGAAGCCATTCCTCCGCCTGGCGTAGGGCGTTGTAAATGGCCCTTAACTCCAGGACATTGATGTGGAGACAAGTCTCTAGGCTTGACCAGAGACCTTGGAAATTTCTTCCCAGTGCGACAGCCCCCCAACCTCGGAGGCTCGCATCCGTGGTCACCAGGATCCAGTCCTGAATGCCGAACCTGCGACCCCCTAGGAGGTGAGCACTGTGCAGCCACCACAGGAGAGATACCCTGGCCCTGGGAGATAGGGTGATCCGTTTCTGCATATGTAGATGGGACCCGGACCATCTGTCCAAAAGGTCCCATTGGAAAGTCCTCGCATGGAACCTGCCGAAGGGGATGGCCTCGTATGAAGCCATCATCTTCCCCAGAACCTTTGTGCAATGATGCACCGAAACCTTTTTTGGCTTTAAAAGGTTCCTGACCAGGGCTATGAGCTCCTGAGCCTTCTCCACCGGAAGAAAAACTCTTTTTTGCTCTGTGTCTAGAATCAGGCCCAAAAAGGTCAGACGCGTTGCAGGTACTAGCTGGGATTTCGGTAAATTGAGAATCCAGCCGTGCATCTGCAACGTCTTCACGGACAGAGACACGCTGTCCAGCAACTTCTCCCGAGATCTCGCCTTTATAAGGAGATCGTTCAAGTACGGGATAATTGTGACTCCCTGCTTGCGCAGGAGCACCATCATTTCCGCCATTACCTTGGTGAAAATTCTCGGGGCCGTGGAAAGACCAAACGGCAACGTCTGAAATTGGTAGTGACAATCCTGTACTGCAAATCTCAGAAACGCCTGGTGAGGGGGGAAAATCGGAACATGAAGGTACGCATCCTTTATGTCCAGGGACACCATCCAATCCCCTCCCTCCAGGCTGGCGATGACCATTCTGAGCGATTCCATTTTGAACTTGAACCTCTTCAAGTACAGGTTCAGGGATTTTAGATTTAGAATGGGTCTGACCGAACCGTCCGGTTTCGGTACCACAAACAGGGATGAATAATAACCCTCTCCTTGCTGGAGATGAGGAACCTTGATTATCACCTGTTGAATGTACAATTTGTGAATTGCCGCTAACATTAGCTCCCTCTCTGACGGGGAAGCCGGCAGAGCCGATCTGAAAAACCAGCGAGGGGGCATGTTTTCGAATTCCAGTCTGTATCCCTGGGAAACAATCTCTATTGCCCAGGGATCCACCTGTGATTGAACCCAGACGTGGCTGAAAAGACGAAGACGTGCCCCCACTTGATCTGAACCCCCCCCCCCCCCCCCCCCCGGAAAGCCCCAGCGTCATGCTGTGGACTTTGCGGAAGTAGGGTAGGACCTCTGCTCCTGGGAACTAGCTGAGTGCAGCTCTTTTCCCTTGCCTTTACCTCTGGCAACGAAGGACGATCCTCGTACCTTCTTGTTTTTATTGGAACGAAAGGACTGCATTTGATAATGTGGTACCTTCTTAGAATGCTGCGGGGGAACTTAAGGTAAAAAATTCGATTTACCTGCCGTAGCAGTAGAGACAAGGTCCGAGAGGCCTTCTCCAAACAACTCCTCCCCCTTGTAAGGCAATGACTCCATATGCCGCTTTGAGTCGGCGTCTCCCGTCCACTGTCGGGTCCACAAGAGCCGCCTAGCAGAAATAGACATAGCGTTTATTCTAGAGCTTAGTAAACAAATGTCTCTCTGAGCATCCCTCATATACAAGGCAGCATCTCCGATATGCTCCATGGTCATTAGAATGGTATCCCTATCTAAGGTGTCCATCTCCGTAGATAAGGAGTCTGCCCATGCCACGACAGCACTACAAACCCAGGCCGACGCCATGGCCGGCCTAACTATAGTTCCTGAATGTGTGTAAATGTGCTTCATGGTAATTTCCTGCTTGCGATCAGCAGGATCCTTGAGGGAAGCAGTATCCGGAGAAGGCAGTGCCACCTTCTTGGATAAGCGTGTCAGCGCCTTGTCTACTTTAGGCGCAGATTCCCATCGTATCCGATCCTTCTGTGGAAAAGGATACGCCATGAGAATCCTTTTGGGAACATGGAGTCTCCTATCCGGAGATTCCCAAGCCTTTTCGCATAATTCGCTTAGCTCAAATGAGGACGGAAACGTGACCTCAGGCTTTTTCCCTTTATACATGTGAACCCTTGTGTCAGGAACAGGGGGTTCCTCCGTGATATGCAAAACCTCTTTTATGGCAATAATCATGTACCTAATACCTTTTGCCACCTTCGGCTGCAATTTTGCATCCTCATAGTCGACACTAGAGTCAGTATCTGTGTCGGAATCTGTGTCAGCGACCTGGGATATGGGGCGCTTTTGAGCCCCCGAAGGTCCTGGCACCACAGGGACAGGCACGGACTGGCTACCTGACTGATCCCTAGCTTCAGCCTTGTCTAATCTTTTATGCAGGAGATTTACATTTGCATTCAAGACATTCAGCATATCCACCCAGTCCGGAGTCGGCGTTGCCGACGGCGATCTGACATTCAAGCACTCCCCCTCCACATTAAGCGAGCCTTAAGTTCATCATCAAACATGTCGACACACACGTACCCACACACTGCACACACCCAGGGAAAGTTTTTCTGAAGACAGCATCCCCTGAAAGGCCCTTTGGAGAGACAGAGAGAGAGTATGCCAGCACACACCCCAGCGCAACAACCTGGAGACCAACACAGAATGCTTTTCCCCAGCAGCGCTGTATTATACTTTATCCGCCAATTATGTGCCGCCCCCCCCCCCCCATTTTTAAACTCCCTTCACCGTGTGTAAGTAGGGGAGAGTCCGGGGAGCTTCCTCTCAGCGTTCTGTGGAGAGAGAAATGGCGCTGGTGAGTGCTGAGGGAGAAGCCCCGCCCCCTCGGCGGCGGGCTTCTGTCCCGCGCAAAATCGTGTAAAATGGCGGGGGCTCAACTATATACATGTACAGTGCCCAGCTGTACATGTATATACCTATTTGCCATCTAAGAGGTGTTATTATTGCTGCCCAGGGTGCCCCCCACTGCACCCTGCACCCATACAGTGACCGGAGTGTGTGAGGTGATGTGGAGCAATGACGCACAGCTGCAGTGCTGTGCGTTACCTCTGTGAAGCTGAAGGCTTCTGCCGCCTGAGACGTCTTCTTGCTTCTGTTCTTCTGGCTCTGTGAGGAGAACGGCGGCGTGGCTCCGGGGGTGGACGCCCAGGACGAACCTGTGTTCACCCCCTCTGAAGCTAATGGTGTCCAGTAGCCGAGGAAGCAGATCCTATCAGTTAAGTAGGTCTGCCCCTCTCTCCTCAGTCCCTCGATGCAGGGGGCCTGTTGCCAGCAGTGCTCCCTGTGAAAAAGTAAAAATCCAAACAAAAATGCTTTCTGTAGCAAAGAACTCAAGAGAGCTCCCTGCAGTGCGCCCTTCATCCTCTGGGCACAGTGTAAACCTGAGGTCTGGAGGAGGGACATAGAGGGAGGAGCCAGTGCACACCCAGAATCCAAAGCTTTCTTAAAGTGCCCTATCTCCTGCGGAGCCTGTCTATTCCCCATGGTCCTTACGGAGTCCCCAGCATCCTCTAGGACGTTAGAGGGGGAGAAAAAAATAGATATTTGAGGTAAGACTTTTTAACACTGGGATTATCTCCACTACACATAGAGGGACAGTGGGGGCCTAGAGAAGTAGATTGGACATTTTATGAAGATCTACATATATATTAAATGTAAAAAAAAAACTATTTCATTTTGGATTATGTTTTTAAGTTTCATCTTTTAAAGGGGGAAAAAAATATTAAAAACTGTGGCTAGGACTTTCGACCCATCCATCAATAGACCAATACTTTCTTTCTCATGCTCTGTAAATATAATTATGTCAAGGGAAGTCAACCCTACAAACCCTAAAAACACATCTGAAATGGGAATAACGTGCATCTCAGTCTACACCAATTAGTTTTTTAATCAATTTTTTTTTTCCAGGCACAGATAAGCATCACCTAGTGGAACGCAGGCAATAATAGGAAAGCAGTGCCTAGAATAGCAATACCACATATGTCTGCAAATCTCTTTAGGGTGGGTTTCAGCATACGATACAATGGAGGAAATGTAACAAACCTTCTACAGAGTGGAGAAGTGGGTAAGTTGCCCATAGTATCCAATAAGCTTCTAGCTAGCATTTATAAAGGACATTCTATAAAATGATAAGTAGAAGGTGATTGGTCGATACAGGCAACGTCTCAACTCTTTTTAGAAGGTATGAAACATCTAGCATTACTAGATGAGTGCATTATACACATGCAAAACGTCATGCAGAATAATTAGTCAGTTTTTACGGGTGGTATTCATGTGACCGCCGGTCAGCTGACCGACAGTCACATGACCTCCTCCACCAGCCCGACGGGTTACTATCCCGATGGTCGGCATGCCGACCAACAGGGACTATTTCCACTCGTGGGTGTCCACGACACCCATAGAGTGGAATAGATCTCGTGGCGACCTCAGGTCGCCACCGAGCCCGCAGCGTGGCGAGCGCAGCGAGCCCGCAAGGGGCTTGCTGCACTCGCCCCTCCCCGCCGGGATCCCGGCGTCGGTATGCTGCCGGGATTCCGGCGTCGGTCAGACATACTACACCCAGTTTTTACATTTCATTTAATTTTCTCCTAATAGTGACATATTGCTAGAGAGTAGCAGAAGAGACTACAGTAGATCACGTCTAAAACGGTATGACCCCATCTGAAGGAAGCCTTGGTGATGTCACTGCAATACCACTGAAATTAATCAGCAACCACAATCACAATCAGCATTCTGTACTCCGGAACCTCGTGCTTAGATGAGAACTAGATGAATGTGCATCAAACAGCAATGATGCTAGGTATGTGCTGTGATCATTCAGCATACCGGCAAAAGCTATGACAGCTATTGGCAGGTGTCTGCAGTCAAGTTCAATGTATGATGGAACGCGGCAGACAGCGAGAACCACAAAATGGGACACAGAAGGACCCACGCACCATTGTCCTGGCATATGATGAGTGCAAACATTTCCAGAATAGGATAAAGTAACTTAATTGACAGCTATATTATCATAGCATCTCCTCGCAACTATGTTCCTTCTAAAGCCAACCATGAACACTGTAAGCAAGTGCCTAAAATACCTTGTCTAAATATATAAATTAAGGAGAATAAAGGGTGAAAAAGTGAATGGGAAAATAAGATTTTACTTACCGATAAATCTATTTCTCGGAGTCCGTAGTGGATGCTGGGGTTCCTGAAAGGACCATGGGGAATAGCGGCTCCGCAGGAGACAGGGCACAAAAAGTAAAGCTTTTCCAGATCAGGTGGTGTGCACTGGCTCCTCCCCCTATGACCCTCCTCCAGACTCCAGTTAGGTACTGTGCCCGGACGAGCGTACACAATAAGGGAGGATTTTGAATCCCGGGTAAGACTCATACCAGCCACACCAATCACACCGTACAACTTGTGATCTAAACCCAGTTAACAGTATGATAACAGCGGAGCCTCTGAAAGATGGCTTCCTTCAACAATAACCCGAATTTGTTAACAATAACTATGTACAATTATTGCAGATAATCCGCACTTGGGATGGGCGCCCAGCATCCACTACGGACTCCGAGAAATAGATTTATCGGTAAGTAAAATCTTATTTTCTCTATCGTCCTAGTGGATGCTGGGGTTCCTGAAAGGACCATGGGGATTATACCAAAGCTCCCAAACGGGCGGGAGAGTGCGGATGACTCTGCAGCACCGAATGAGAGAACTCCAGGTCCTCCTTAGCCAGAGTATCAAATTTGTAAAATTTTACAAACGTGTTCTCCCCTGACCACGTAGCTGCTCGGCAAAGTTGTAATGCCGAGACCCCTCGGGCAGCCGCCCAAGATGAGCCCACCTTCCTTGTGGAGTGGGCCTTTACAGATTTAGGCTGTGGCAGGCCTGCCACAGAATGTGCAAGTTGGATTGTGCTACAGATCCAACGAGCAATCGTCTGCTTAGACGCAGGAGCACCCATCTTGTTGGGTGCATACAATATAAACAACGAGTCAGATTTTCTGACTCCAGCTGTCCTTGCAATATATATTTTTAATGCTCTGACAACGTCCAGTAACTTGGAGTCCTCCAAGTCACTTGTAGCCGTAGGCACTACAATAGGCTGGTTCAGATGAAATGCTGACACCACCTTAGGGAGAAAATGCGGACGAGTCCGCAGTTCTGCCCTGTCCGAATGGAAAATCAGATATGGGCTTTTGTAAGATAAAGCTGCCAGTTCTGACACTCTCCTGGCCGAAGCCAGGGCTAGAAGCATGGTCACTTTCCATGTGAGATATTTCAAATCCACCTTTTTTAGTGGTTCAAACCAATGAGATTTTAGAAAATCCAAAACCACATTGAGATCCCACGGTGCCACTGGAGGCACCACAGGAGGCTGTATATGCAGCACTCCCTTAACAAAGGTCTGGACTTCAGGGACTGAAGCCAATTCTTTTTGAAAGAAAATCGTCAGGGCCGAAATTTGAACCTTAATAGATCCCAATTTGAGACCCATAGACAATCCTGATTGCAGGAAATGTAGGAATCGACCCAGTTGAAATTCCTCCGTCGGAGCACTCCGATCTTCGCACCACGCAACATATTTTCGCCAAATTCGGTGATAATGTTGCACGGTTACTTCCTTCCGTGCTTTAATCAAAGTAGGAATGACTTCTTCCGGCATGCCTTTTTCCTTTAGGATCCGGCGTTTAACCGCCATGCCGTCAAACGCAGCCGCGGTAAGTCTTGAAACAGACAGGGACCCTGCTGAAGCAAGTCCCTCCTTAGAGGTAGAGGCCACGGATCTTCCGTAATCATCTCTTGAAGTTCCGGGTACCAAGTCCTTCTTGGCCAATCCGGAACCACTAGTATCGTTCTTACGCCTCTTTGCCGTATAATTCTCAATACTTTTGGTATGAGAGGCAGAGGAGGAAACACATACACCGACTGGTACACCCAAGGCGTTACCAGCGCGTCCACAGCTATTGCCTGCGGATCTCTTGACCTGGTGCAATACCTGTCCAGTTTTTTGTTGAGGCGAGACGCCATCATGTCCACCATTGGTCTTTCCCAACGGGTTACCAGCATGTGGAAGACTTCTGGATGAAGTCCCCACTCTCCCGGGTGAAGATCGTGTCTGCTGAGGAAGTCTGCTTCCCAGTTGTCCACTCCCGGGATGAACACTGCTGACAGTGCTATCACATGATTCTCTGCCCAGCGAAGAATCCTTGCAGCTTCTGCCATTGCACTCCTGCTTCTTGTGCCGCCCTGTCTGTTCACATGGGCGACTGCCGTGATGTTGTCCGACTGGATCAACACCGGTTTTCCCTGAAGCAGAGGTTCTGCCTGGCTTAGAGCATTGTAGATTGCTCTTAGTTCCAGAATGTTTATGTGAAGAGACGTTTCCAGGCTCATCCATACTCCCTGGAAGTTTCTTCCTTGTGTGACTGCTCCCCAGCCTCTCAGGCTGGCGTCCGTGGTCACCAGGATCCAATCCTGTATGCCGAATCTGCGGCCCTCCAATAGATGAGCACTCTGCAACCACCACAGAATAGACACCCTTGTCCTTGGAGACAGGGTTATCCGCAGGTGCATCTGAAGATGCGACCCTGACCATTTGTCCAACAGATCCCTTTGGAAAATTCTTGCGTGGAATCTGCCGAATGGAATTGCTTCGTAAGAAGCCACCATTTTTCCCAGGACTCTTGTGCATTGATGTACATACACCTTTCCTGGTTTTAGGACGTTCCTGACAAGCTCGGATAACTCCTTGGCTTTTTCCTCCGGGAGAAAAACCTTTTTCTGAACCGTGTGCAGAATCATCCCTAGGAACAGCAGACGAGTTGTCGGCATTAACTGGGATTTTGGAATATTCAGAATCCACCCGTGCTGTTTTAGCACTTCTTGAGACAGTGCTAATCCCATCTCTAGCTGTTCTCTGGACCTTGCTCTTATTAGGAGATCGTCCAAGTATGGGATAATTAATATGCCTTTTCTTCGAAGAAGAATCATCATCTCGGCCATTACCTTTGTAAAGACCCGAGGTGCCGTGGACAATCCGAACGGCAGCGTCTGAAACTGATAGTGACAGTTTTGTACAACGAACCTGAGGTACCCCTGGTGTGAGGGGTAAATTGGAACGTGGAGATACGCATCCTTGATGTCCAAGGATACCATAAAATCCCCCTCTTCCAGGTTCGCTATCACTGCTCTGAGTGACTCCATTTTGAACTTGAACTTCTTTATGTACAGGTTCAAGGACTTCAGATTTAGAATAGGCCTTACCGAGCCATCCGGCTTCGGTACCACAAAAAGAGTGGAATAATACCCCTTCCCTTGTTGTAGAAGAGGTACCTTGACTATCACCTGCTGAGAGTACAGCTTGTGAATGGCTTCCAAAACCGTCTCCCTTTCGGAGGGGGACGTTGGTAAAGCAGACTTCAGGAAACGGCGAGGTGGATCTGTCTCTAATTCCAACCTGTACCCCTGAGATATTATCTGCAGGATCCAGGGATCTACTTGCGAGTGAGCCCACTGCGCGCTGTAATTTTTGAGACGACCGCCCACCGTCCCCGAGTCCGCTTGAGAAGCCCCAGCGTCATGCTGAGGCTTTTGTAGAAGCCGGGGAGGGCTTCTGTTCCTGGGAAGGAGCTGCCTGTTGCTGTCTCTTCCCTCGACCTCTGCCTCGTGGCAGATATGAATAGCCCTTTGCTCTCTTATTTTTAAAGGAACGAAAGGGCTGCGGTTGAAAAGTCGGTGCCTTTTTCTGTTGGGGAGTGACTTGAGGTAGAAAGGTGGATTTCCCGGCTGTAGCCGTGGCCACCAAATCTGATAGACCGACTCCAAATAACTCCTCCCCTTTATACGGCAAAACTTCCATATGCCGTTTTGAATCCGCATCGCCTGTCCACTGTCGCGTCCATAAAGCTCTTCTGGCCGAAATGGACATAGCACTTACCCGTGATGCCAGTGTGCAGATATCCCTCTGTGCATCACGCATATAAAGAAATGCATCCTTTATTCGTTCTAACGACAGTAAAATATTGTCCCTGTCCAGGGTATCAATATTTTCAATCAGGGACTCTGACCAAACTACCCCAGCACTGCACATCCAGGCAGTCGCTATAGCTGGTCGTAGTATAACACCTGCATGTGTGTATATACTTTTTTGGATATTTTCCATCCTCCTATCTGATGGATCTTTAAGTGCGGCCGTCTCAGGAGAGGGTAACGCCACTTGTTTAGATAAGCGTGTTAGCGCCTTGTCCACCCTAGGAGATGTTTCCCAGCGCTCCCTAACCTCTGGCGGGAAAGGGTATAATGCCAATAATTTCTTTGAAATTATCAGCCTTTTATCAGGAGCAAGCCACGCTTCATTACACACGTCATTTAATTCTTCTGATTCTGGAAAAACTATAGGTAGTTTTTTCACACCCCACATAATACCCTGTTTAGTGGTACCTGTAGTATCAGCTAAATGTAACGCCTCCTTCATTGCCAAAATCATATAACGTGTGGCCCTACTGGAAAATACGGTTGATTCGTCACCGTCACCACTGGAGTCAGTGCCTGTGTCTGGGTCTGTGTCGACCGACTGAGGCAAAGGGCGTTTTACAGCCCCTGACGGTGTTTGAGTCGCCTGGACAGGCACTAATTGATTGTCCGGCCGTCTCATGTCGTCAAATGACTGCTTTAGCGTGTTGACACTATCCCGTAGTTCCATAAATAAAGGCATCCATTCTGGTGTCGACTCCCTAGGGGGTGACATCCTCATATTTGGCAATTGCTCCGCCTCCACACCAATATCGTCCTCATACATGTCGACACACACGTACCGACACACAGCAGACACACAGGGAATGCTCCTAACGAAGACAGGACCCACTAGCCCTTTGGGGAGACAGAGGGAGAGTTTGCCAGCACACACCAAAAGCGCTATATATATAACAGGGATAGCCTTATAATAAGTGCTCCCTTATAGCTGCTTTATATATATAAAAATATCGCCATAAATTTGCCCCCCCTCTCTGTTTTACCCTGTTTCTGTAGTGCAGTGCAGGGGAGAAACCTGGGAGCTGTCCTGACCAGCGGAGCTGTGAGAGGAAATGGCGCCGTGTGCTGAGGAGATAGGCCCCGCCCCTTTTTTGGCGGGCTCGTCTCCCGCTATTTAGTGAATCCAGGCAGGGGTTAAATATCTCCATATAGCCTCTGGGGGCTATATGTGAGGTATTTTTAGCCTTTATATAGGTTACATTTGCCTCCCAGGGCGCCCCCCCCCAGCGCCCTGCACCCTCAGTGACTGCGTGTGAAGTGTGCTGAGAGGAAAATGGCGCACAGCTGCAGTGCTGTGCGCTACCTTTAGAAGACTGCAGGAGTCTTCAGCCGCCGATTTTGGACCTCTTCTGACTTCAGCATCTGCAAGGGGGCCGGCGGCGCGGCTCCGGTGACCATCCAGGCTGTACCTGTGATCGTCCCTCTGGAGCTGATGTCCAGTAGCCAAGAAGCCAATCCATCCTGCACGCAGGTGAGTTCACTTCTTCTCCCCTCAGTCCCTCGTTGCAGTGATCCTGTTGCCAGCAGGACTCACTGTAAAATAAAAAACCTAAGCTAAACTTTTTCTAAGCAGCTCTTTAGGAGAGCCACCTAGATTGCACCCTTCTCGGCCGGGCACAAAAATCTAACTGGAGTCTGGAGGAGGGTCATAGGGGGAGGAGCCAGTGCACACCACCTGATCTGGAAAAGCTTTACTTTTTGTGCCCTGTCTCCTGCGGAGCCGCTATTCCCCATGGTCCTTTCAGGAACCCCAGCATCCACTAGGACGATAGAGAAAAGAAATTCTGGGTAGTTTCAAAACTACCAGAAACCCCCTCCACATGCAAATATCACATTTTCCTTGCCTCGCGCACATACAGGGGCTGATTCAGAGACCAATGGATCACTGTGCGAGTTTTCCGAGTCAGACGGAACATGGTCTGAACAGTCTCAGTGAATATGGATGTTTCATGGCGGCAAAATGCACCCTACAGTATGTGCCGTTCACTGCCAGAAAGGACATAGGGGTCTATTTACTAAGCTTTGGAGAGAGATAAAGTGGACAGATATAAAGTACCAACCAAACAGTTCCTGTCATGTTTCAAACACAGCCTGTAATATGACAGTTAGGAGCTGATTGGATGGTACTTTATTTCTGTCCACTCTCTCCAAGGCTTAGTAAATTGACCTAATAGAAACGTCAAATATTTCATGAAAAGGTGTGCGGGGCAGGGGGGGGGGGGGGGGGGGAGCGGGACCAGGCTTGCACAGCATTAGGCCCCATCCCCATGACAGTACATCATGCAGATCGTAGGTCCTCGAGGAAAGGTTGGGCTAAAATGGCATTGATTTGCGTAATGTTAGTCCCACCCTCTCCATACTGACTTCTGGGAGAGTAGGTATGTATGCACAATTCAGACATGAGCAAGGGCACTGGTCCGAGTTGCAAGTCCTGGGACTAACCATGGTCGATTGCAAGGTCATGGACCCGGGACAGTCAACCCAGGTCAGACCATTTCAGACATAAGCAGGACCCGGTCGACTCGGTTATTACAGGTTGAGTATTCCATATCCAAATATTCAGAAATACGGAATATTCCGAAATACGGACTTTTTTGAGTGAGACTGAGATAGTGAAACCTTTGTTTTTTGATGGCTCAATGTACACAAACTTTGTTTAATACTCAAAGTTATTAAAAATATTGTATTAAATGACCTTCAGGCTATGTGCATAAGGTGTATATGAAACATAAATGAATTGTGTGAATGTACACACACTTTGTTTAATGCACAAAGTTATAAAAAATATTGGCTAAAATTACCTTCAGGCTGGGTGTATAAGGTGTATATGTAACATAAATGCATTCTGTGCTTAGATTTAGGTCCCATCAACATAATATCTCATTATGGTGTGCAATTATTCCAAAATACGGAAAAATCCAATATCCAAAATTCCTTTGGTCCCAAGCATTTTGGATAAGGGATACTCAACCTGTACAAATCTCATGCTGTAAAACAAACTCTCCCTGCATTCAGTATGGGAATTCCCAATCGCCCCAACTCCTCCCATCAGAACATGCCAAAGTTTGCACCCCCACAGATGCCACCAACCTGCCCTGCCAAGATGTGTACTTCTCTGCAGAAATCTGCGTATTCGTGCAAAAGCAGGCGCATAGCATCACAAAATGACCTTTAAATGAGATTGCATACATGGAAACGCCGAACCAGTGACGATATCCCCAAATATTTTGAAAAAGCAAGATGTGAAGATGTAAGATGTATACAACCTGGAGCCTCAGCTCGGCTGTCCCTGGCTACTTCATACTGTCTGCCGAGGATCAGATCCCACTGTAAACTTTCCAGGCTGCAGTGTACAAACCACAAGCACTCTAAAAACTTTCACACCAATGGAAGCTATGTAATTATTATCATGATCTGCAGATGTGGAACGTCTCAAATGTGACGTCCCTCTGAAGGCAGCTAAAACACAGCAGTTATGAGGCTGTGTCTCTAATGCAATCTATAATCCCTTTCACACAAAAACACCCACAACTTGTTATTCTTACGTTCGGTAGTAAAAAGCCAGCAGCTTTTCTCTCAGTCCAGGAAATATAATTTAATTGTGATGGTTTAGGTTTTATTATCATCAACATTTACTAATATCGCAATAGTGTATTCCACTGCACTTACATTTGGGAACTAGGAGGGGTACAAATTACCCAGGCTTGTGGGAGAGTTCCTGGCCTGGGCCAAGGTCAGCTGCTAAATAGGGATGGCCATCGATGATTCGAAATCATCGATGGTCTATGACCAATGTTGACTACTTTAACCATCAATGGGGGAAAACCAAATGGTTTCCCACCATCGATGTTGAAGAGTTATCAAATATTTTTTTTTAAATATCTTTCAGGGTGTCAGGGACACAGAACATAGCTCCGCCCCAACAACCGCAAAGCCACACCACCGGGTCCTGATTGGTCCACAACTCACTCAATATTAAAGTAAGGGTGACCATTGATGGTCAAAACAGATGGTTTCCCACCATTTAGGTTATCAATAGATGGTACCATCGATGGTAACCATCACTGGATAACCCACTGATGGCCATCCCTACTGTTAATGGGGACAATGTTTTTTTTTTTTTTTTTTTTTACGGGGCATTGCCACGCCTCTCCAGATTTGGTCACACCCACCCATAGTACCGGGGTCCATAGCCATTCTCAAAGGTTCTGCTGGGAATACAGTAATGAAAGTAGACTGGGTAATAACAGACAGAGGTAAGAGGGCCCTGCTTTATATATAAACTAATTTTGTCAACCCAACATTAATAGCCCTCATCGCTCTGGCCAGTTTCCAGCGAAGAGCAGTTTATTCATAAATAGAGAAGCAATGGGAAGAGGTGCAAAATGAATTATATTAGAAAAGAAGGACGAGGGCACAGGATGAGGGCACACTCGCAAATGTTACTAGTGGGCTTCTATATAGAAGGGTAACATAATATTACAGAAGGAAAAAAATTAAAGGCTTTTGCCACGGGACTTCTATTAAGCAATGTTCTCAGCTAACCTTTGACATGAAGTAACTCGTAATTTAATTTTAGAATTCTTTTAAAAGCAAGGAGCCTGGTCCCTCTGTTGTACATATTAGAGGAAAGTGAAAATCAGGGTAATATTTACATGTACCAGTAGCTGCACAGTGTCATTCTCAGAAGTAAGCAGAGAGCAGGAACAGAAATTCCAGGCCTCAAAAGTAAGTACACTAAACGAATGCCAATACTGTGTTCCAAATCAGTGCTAGAACAGGTTTATATAATAGAAATGTGTGGTAATCCATAGCAAACAATAACATTTCAGCTTTCCTTAAATCTAACTCCGTGGTGGACAACATTTGGACACTCTGAGCCTTTTCCTACAGCCAATCAGCTCCTAACTACAGTGTTACAGGCTGTGTTTGAAAAAAATTACGGTAAAGTGGCTCGGGAACAATACATGGGGTACTTCATCTAGTGTGTACCCATGATATGCAGCAAGGCTGAT
This sequence comes from Pseudophryne corroboree, assembly GCF_028390025.1. Classification (NCBI taxonomy): domain Eukaryota; kingdom Metazoa; phylum Chordata; class Amphibia; order Anura; family Myobatrachidae; genus Pseudophryne; species Pseudophryne corroboree. The sequence continues at coordinate 417,683,629 of NC_086452.1, read as the reverse complement.
GAGGGATGTCGCTGGCGATTACATCTGTGCATGGCGGGTCCTGATGGCAGCAATGGCCCTCATTCCGAGTTGTTCGCTCGCTAGCTGCTTTTAGCAGCATTGCACACGCTAAGCCGCCGCCCTCTGGGAGTGTATCTTAGCATAGCAGAATTGCGAATGAAAGATTAGCAGATTTGCGAATAGAAAATTCTTAGCAGTTTCTGAGTAGCTCCAGACTTACTCAGCCATTGCAATCAGTTCAGTCAGTTTCGTTCCTGGTTTGACGTCACAAACACACCCAGCGTTCGCCCAGACACTCCCCCGTTTCTTCAGATACTCCCGCGTTTTTCCCACACTCCCATAAAACGGCCAGTTTCCGCCCAGAAACACCCACTTCCTGTCAATCACACTCCGATCACCAGAACAATGAAAAATCCTTGTTATGCCGTGAGTAAAATACCTAACTTTTGAGTAAAATAACTAAGCGCATGCGCTCTGCGAACCTTGCGCATGAGCAGTAAGCGACTAATCGTAATATAGCGAAACTCGGCAATGAGCGACCAACTCGGAATGAGGGCCAATGTCGGGCTGGATACACATCATCTAATGTTGGCCGAGCATAAAAACTGATTGGTTGGTACTTGATCTCTCTCCACTTTATCACATTATCCAAGGCTTAGTGCATCTGCCTCCCAGCCCCCTCTTAAGGCTTAGTGCATCTGCCCCTCCGAGGCTTAGTACATCTGCCCCTCCGAGGCTTAGTACGTTGAAGACATGCAGTGGAGGCATTTTGTAAAGTGCAACTAATGGATATCACTGAGGCACAGTGGAGGCACCAATGTTGTGGGCTGGACATAAAGACCTAAGGGGTCTACGTACTAAGTCTTGGAGTCAGATAAAGTGGGCAGAGATAAAGTACCAGCCAATCAGCTCCTAACTGCCATGTTACAGGCTGTATTTGAAAAATGAAGGAGCTGATTGGATGGTACTTTTTTTCCATCCACGTTCTCTCTCTCCAAGGCTCAGTACATACTAGAGATGAGTGGGTTTGAATCCCTGAGAACCGAACCCTACCGCACTTCACTACCCGAGCCCGGCTCGGGTTTTCCCGCCTGACTCGGAAAACAGAACGAGGCAAAACGTCATCATCCCGCTGTCGGATTCTCGCGGGGTTTGGATTTCGTATTAGGAGCCGCACATCACCGCCATTTTCACTCCGGCATTGGAGAGTGTAGCAAGAGGACGTGTCTCCATCCTCAGTGTCCTGCATCGGTACAGTGGCAGTGTCTTGTGCTGCCACTGTGATACTGGCGTATAAATCCAGTCCAGTGGTACTGCCGTATAAGTCCAATGGTACTGCCGTATAATTCCATTCCAGCAATACTGCCGTATAATTCCATTCCAGCGGTACTGACGTATATGTCCAGCGGTACTGACGTATATGTCCAGCGGTACTGACGTATATGTCCAGCGGTACTGACGTATATGTCCAGCGGTACTGACGTATATGTCCAGCGGTACTGACGTATATGTCCAGTCCAGTGATACTGCCATATATGTCCAGTAATACTGCTGCATATGTCCAGTGGTACTGCCGCATATGTCCAGTGGTACTGCCGTATAATTCCAGTGGTACTTTCGTATAATTCCAGTGGTACTCGCGAATAAATCCAGTGGCACTGCCGTATAAATCCAGTCCAGTGGTACTGCCGTATAATTCCAGTGGCACTGCCGTATATATTCCAGTGGTACTGCCGTATAATTCCAGTGGTACTGCCGTATAATTCCAGTGGTACTGCCGTATAATTCCAGTACAGTGGTACTGCCGTATAAATCCAGTGGTACTGCCGTATAATTCCAGTGGTACTGCCGTATAATTCCAGTGGTACTGCCGTATAAGTCCAGTCCAGTGGTACTGACCTGTGCTGTATATTATTTACTCCATTTAAAGGGGTTATTAATATTTAATCCAAATCATTTTTACAGGGTTTGCCCTGTGTGGTGTAGGGATACGATGTCCTGTGCCGCATATTGTGTTATATAACTCCAGAAAAATAATGGAGAACAAAAATTTGAGGATAAAATAGGGAAAGATCAAGAACCACTTCCTTCTAGTGCTGAAGCTGCTGCCACTAGTCATGACAAAGACGATGAAATGCCATCAATGTCGTCTGCCAATGTGATCGTAGAGGGCATGTAAAATCCAAAAATCCAAAGTTCAGTAAAAAGATCTCCCAAAAATAATTGAAATGGTCTGAGGAGAAACGTAAACTTGCCAATATGCCATTTACAACACGGAGTGGCAAGGAATGGCTAACGTCCTGGCCTATGTTCATGACTAGTGGTTCTGCTTCACATGACGATGGAAGCCCTCATCCTTCCGCTAGAAAAATGATAAGAGTTAAGCTGGCAAAAGCACAGCAAAGAACTGTGCATTCTAAGATGGTATCACAAATCCCCAAGGAGAGTCCAAGTGTGCCGGCGGTTGTGATGCCTGACCTTCCCAACACTGGACAGGAAGAGGTGGCTCCTTCTACCATTTGCATGCCCTCTTGAAGTGCTGGAAGTACTGTAGCACCCACAGTCCTTTTTCTGATATTCAAGTTGAAGATGTCACTGTTGAAGTACACCAGGATGAGGATATTAGTGTTGCTGGCGCTGAGGAAGAAGTTGACGATGAGGATTCTGATGGTGATGTGGTTTGTTTAAATCAGGCACCGGGGGAAAGACAACTGTTGTCCGTGGGATGAATAAGCCCATTGTGATGCCTGGGCAAAATAACAAAAAAGCCACCTCTTCGGTGTAGAATTATTTCTCCACAAATCCGGACAACAGGTGTCAAGCCGTGTGTTGCCTCTGCCAATCCGTAATAAGTAGGGTTAAGGACGTTAACCACCTAGTAACATCCTCCCTTATACGTCACCTGCTGCGCATTCATCAGAAGTCAGTGTCAAGTTGTGAAACTTTAGGTAAGAGTGTAATCAGTCCACTGACACCTAAATCCCTTCTTCCTCTTGTACCCAAGCTCCTGCAAGCCACAGCACCAACTCCCTCAACATCAACTTCCTCCTCAGTAAGGAACATCAGTAGTACTGCAGGCCATGTCACTGTCAAGACTGAGGAGTCCTCTTCTAACCGGGATTCCACCGGAGGATCCTTGAGTGGTACACCTACTGCTGCTGTTGCTGCTGCTGGGAGTCGATCGTCATCCCAGAGGGGAAGTCGGTAGACCACTTGTACTACTTCAAGTAAGCAATTGACTGTCCAACAGTCCTTTGTGAGGAAGATGCAATATGATAGCAGTCATCCTGTTGCAAAGCGGATAACTGAGGCCTTGACAGCTATGTTGGTGTTAGATGTGTGTCCGGTATCCGCCATTAGTTCAGTGGGACTTACAGAATTGATGAAGGTAGTGTGTCCCCGGTACCAAATCTCATCTAGGTTCCACTTCACTAGGCAGGCGATAGCGAGAATGTACTGAGACGTCAGAAAAAGGTGTCCTCAGTGTCCTAAAAAATGCAGTTGAACCCACTGTCCACTTAACCACGGACATGTGGACAAGTGGAACAGGGCAGACTAAGGACTATATGACTGTGACAGCCCACTGGGTAGATGTATTGCCTCCAGCAGCAACAACAGCAGCAGCGGCACCAGTAGCAGCATCTCGCAAACGCCAACTCGTTCCTAGGCAGGCTACGCTATGTATCACCGCTCTCCGTAAGAGGCACACCGCTGACAACCTTTTACGGAAACTGAGGGACATCATCGCACAATGGCTTACCCCCCTTAGACTCTCCTGGGGATTTGTGATATCGGACAACGCCACCAATATTGTGCGTGCATTACATCTGGGCAAATTCCAGCACGTACCATGTTTTGCACAGACAATTAATTTGGTCGTGCAGAATTTTTTGAAAAATGAAGGGGCGTGCAGGAGATGCGGTCGGTGGCCCGAAAAATTGCGGGTCACTTTCGACATTCAGCCACCGCGTGCCGAAGACTGGAGCACCATCAAACACTCCTGAACCAGCCCTGCCATCACCTGAAGCAAGAGGTGGTAACAAGGTGGAATTCAACACTCTATATGCTTCAGAGGATGGAGGAGCAGCAAAAGGCCATTCAAGCCTATACATCCACCTACGATATAGGCAAAGGAGGTGGAATGCACCTGACTCAAGCGCAGTGGTGAATGATTTCCGTCTTGTGCAAGGTTCTCCAACCCTTCAAACTTGCCACATGTGAAGTCAGTTCAGACACTGCCAGCTTGAGTCAGGTCATTCCCATCATCAGGCTTCTGCAGAAGCAGCTGGAGAAATTGAAGGAGTTAAGACGGAGTGATTCCGCTAAGTATGTGGGACTTGTGGATGGAGCCCTTCATTCGCTTTGCCAGGATTCAAGGGTGGACAATCTGTTGAAATCAGAGCACTACATTTTGGTCACCGTGCTCGATCCTAGGTTTAAAGCCTACGATGTATCTCTCTTTCAGGCAGACAGAAGTCTGCAGAGGTTCAAAGACCTGCTGGTGAGAAAATTGTCAACTCAAGCGGAACGTAACCCATCAACAGCTCCTCCTTCATTTTCTTCCGCAACAGGGGCTGCGAGGAAAAGGATAAGATTTCCTAGCCCACCCGCTGGCGGTGATGCAGGGCAGTCAGGAGCGAGTGCTGACATCTGGTCCGGACTGAAGGACCTACCGATTACGGACATGTCTACTGTCGCTGCATATGATTCTGTCACCATTGAAAGAATGGTCGACGATTATATGACTGACAGCATCCAAGTAGGCATGTCAGACAGTCAGTACGTATACTGGCAGGAAAAAGAGGCAATTTGGATGCCCTTGCACAAACTGGCTTTATTTTACCTAAGTAGCCCCCCCCCCCCTCCACTGTGTACTCCAAAAGAGTGCATCCGGGTCACCTTGTCAGCGATCGGCGTAGGAGGTTACTTCCACAAAATGTGGAGAAGATGATGTTCATCAAAATTAATTATAAATTCCTCCGGGAAGACCTTTACCAGCAATTGCCTCCAGAAAGTACACAGGGACATGTGATGGTGGATTCCAGTGGGGACGACATAATACTCTGTGAGGAGGCGGGTGTACACAGTGAAAGGGGTGAGGAATCAGGAGGATGAGGTCGACATCTTGCCTCTGTAGAGCCAGTTTGTGCAAGGAGAGATTGATTGCTTCTTTTTTGTTGGGGGCCCAAACAAACCAGTCATTTCAGCCACAGTCATGTGGCAGACCCTGTCGCTGAAATGATTGGTTTGTTAAAGTGTGCATGTCCTGTTTATACAACATAAGGGTGGGTGGGAGGGCCCAAGGACAATTCCATCTTGCACCTCTTTTTCTTCTTTGCATCATGTGCTGTTTGGGGACTAGTTTTTTAAAGTGCCATCCTGTCTGACACTGCCGTATAAGTCCAGTCCAGTGGTGGTGTCCTGTGCTGTATATTATTTACTCCAAAAAATAAGGGTTATATACATTACTTATATTATTATCCAAATAATTTTTACAGGGTTTGCCCTGTGTGGTGTAGGGGTACGCTCGCCTGTGCTGCATATTATTATAATAGCTCCAAATGAAAGGGTTATTATCCAAATTAATTTGACAGGCTTTGCCGTGTGTGTGTGGTTTAGGTGTACGCTCTCCTGTGCCAGCAATATTGTGCGTGTATTACATCTGGGCAAATTCCAGCACGTTCCATCTTGTTTGTGCCGCACACTTGTGTCGATTAGCTTAGTCATACAGCTACCTCATTGCACCTCTTTTTCTTTTTGCATGATGTGCTGTTTGGGGCCTAGTTTTTTTAAGTGCCATCCTGTCTGCAACTGCAGTGCCACTCCTAGATCGGCCAGGTGTTTGTGCCGCACACTTGTGTCGCTTAGCTTAGTCATACAGCCATCTCGGTGCAACCTTTTGGCCTAAAAACAATATTGTGAGGTGTGAGGTGTTCAGAATAGACTGGAAATGAGTGGAAATTAATGTTATTGAGGTTAATAATATCGTAGGATCAAAATGACCCCCAAATTCTGTGATTTTAGCTGTTTTTAGGTTTTTTTCAAAAAGCATCCAGATCCAAAACACGAAAGGGTGGTTTTGGCAAAACCAATACAGATCCAAAATACAAGCAAGGAACCAGTACACAAAACACGGAAAAAGTGCCCGCCGCACATCTCTAGTACATACACCACTAAGATTGCTATATATATATATATATATATATATATAAAAAACAATTTCCCAAGTGCGCTAAATAAGACTGTATCTACAATGATTCTTCCAGTGTTGTTTCCATAAGTCAGAATTGAATACAGAAGATTTGTATCTGGGAACCTGTAACGGACACCCCTCACCAAGATGGTCACCCAAACAAGAGGCCCAAGGCCAATTAGTAAAAAATAGTTTTAATAACACATGTTAAAACAAACACAGTTTTCACATAAAATTCCTCATATAGTGTTCACAAAGATGTGTTTAAAATGATGACAATAAAGGATAACCAGTATGTTCGTTGTGTGGTCTTTAACTCTAGATACTCCCTCACCTTTTTCAAGGTGCGAGCTTAAGAGGGAGTATTATTGATTTATGGAATCATATTTATGAATATTAATATTTAATATATCATATATGGTATTTAATATATGGATATATTTCAATTAATATGCATTTATCATATATATCTGCAAATATATTATGTCAGGCTTACAAACTAATTGGCTGATACATATATGCAGTCCTTATACATATGACTTATGAAGTTATTAAGTTAAGATTCCTTAAAGAGAGTTCAAGCTTGAATATTACCGCTCTTTTTATATGATTCTTTATTTACAGGCAGATCAAATCGTACAGAATAAGATATACACAGTAGTGATATATATACTAATTATAATTATATATGCTTCCTTCGTTACATAACATAAAACAACATGACATAAGTTTCACAAACAGTTTCAATTGCTAACATAAAATGTATACTTGCAAGTTAAAGATTGCCATCCCAAGAATCATTCCTTCTGCATGTTCTCCATGACTTCTCCTCCTGACTGACTTCCTTCCTTCTCCTTCTTCTTCTCCCTCTCCCTCTTCCTTCTAACTCCTAACTACAAGTCTGGTCCTTTTATCTCATATTTTACCAATTCAAACTATCATATTCTCATAGTTTCCAATGGAATAGGTAATTATAGGTTTGTCAGATTCCAAGGTGTAATAAAACAAACATTGAACTGGGCTGTCGTGTCCTGTTCACGGAGGCATGGTGTCATAAAAGTGTGGTGTCCACACTGCCTTAAGCAAGTATAGTATTGTAAAATCTGGAATGTCTTTTCATCCAAAGTTCTGTTGTATTGACAAGTTTTCCTGGGGTCGGTTACACAATGTTTTATCAATGGATGTGATCTCTTTTCATAGTAGTTAATTTATACTCCCTAGCTTTTAACCTTCACTGGACAATAGACAAACCAGTAGATTCTGATCTACTGTAAGCACACCTGTGAATTCCAATGACCAACAGAGCTCTGTCACATACCTATTATCATTTATGGCCTAATACCTTTTCTCTACAATGACTCTTGATCTTACTGTAACCTCTCTGGCCTTATTTATGACTAGAGCAGAATAAACCTGTTCCCTACACTATTTTTTACCATCTTGCTGTAAAACACAAATATACAGTATATCTATATAAACACATACACAAACCTAATCTCTTAAATCAGCTAAACATTACCTCATACATTCAAACTTATTTCATATCTATTCCTTACTATATATATCCAGTATACTGTCCACTATGGTAACATCGCCTATTTATAATGAATTATATTTTGATTCAGACAATATCCATTGCCCTAATATTATACTAAGTGCAGACAATTACCTATAAGGCAACAGTCGCCCCCTTGTGGCCATGAGAAATTCTTTTGATTGGCCACACATTAAACTAGCGTAATTGCTTCCAAATACATTTCAAAATATTCCTTCAAACATAACTTTCGTTGTAACCATAATATATACCATAAGTGTAATAATAATAACCATTATGATTTTAAAAATCTCTAAAAATTCTTAGCTTACCTAACCTTATTCTACTTTTTAACTAAAGCAGACAAAACTGAGGTTTTTATTCAGTATTCATGAGGAAAACTAATTTCTACAGACATTTGGAATACCATAGCCCAATTGTAGACCTTTTTTTCTGTATCTGGATCAGTACGTTTGGACATTTTTGCTGTTCTTGTATGTAGCAATTTACTGGGATAAGACTGTCATCTGCGTGGTTTGCTTGCAATTGGAGATGCCTTGCGTTTGCATTATGGCCTTGCGTTTGCAACATTTGCACCATTACTAGAAGTAGAATTCTTCGTAGCAGCTGCTCCTTTGCTTGCCATTTCGCTGTTTGAGGCAGAGGGCTGTGTACGTCGAGTGCTGTGTCTTGAACATTCAGTACTTGTGACGACCCTCAGTAATAGTAATAGTCTTTATACAGTCTTTAGCAGTTCTGTTTCCTTTGCGTTTATCCAATGCCGCAGTTGTGACCAGTGTCCATATTGCTTTTGCACAAACAGGTTGTGATTTTGAATAGAACAGGCATATATGAAACAGTCTTTTTTTTTTTTTTTCTTTCTTTCTTTCTTTCCTTGCTTGTTAATAGTAGGTCTTAATTGTCTTCGGGCAATAGTACCACAAATGGCTGTGAGTAGTACACCTACTCTGTTCTGTATTTCCTCACTGAATAAATTACCATGCAGTCTTAAATCTCCTTATTCTACCTTGTACCTATTTATACATCTCAATCTTACATAAACTTATACCAGTTTAACCCATATAAAGGCGTTTTCTATCCTACCTATATTTTGACTAATAATTATTTAAAATGCTTTTGATGTGTATATAGTAACATCCTATCAATACAATAAATGAATATAATTTTGCTTCAAACAGATATTAAATATCATTTAGGAATGGCTTTAAATATATCTAATTCCATCCAATATTATTTTATATGCAGCCATGTGCATATACAGTGACCCTGTTATGCTACAAATAATTATCTTAGACTTGTGACAGTCTTTATTAAGAGAATTATTCATCCCACTTAATAATCTCGGCCCAATTTGTTATAACGTGGTATACCATCCTGTATTAGATATTTAATTACTTTTGAAGCTTTTACGAAGGAAGCATAGGTAGTATCTATTGTGTAATATATAAAAAAAACATAAAATATTTACAAGGTATATATGCAATGATATAAAATATATCTCAGACAAATGTTTACATATATGTGATTAAGGTATATGAAGGGATGAGACAGTTCTGTATAATCACAGTGATGAGATGTGCTGTACACTGTTGTGGGAGTGTACATGTAGTTTGAAAGACAAGTAATGATTACTTGTGATGAAAGGGTTAATGAAAACCTTCCCCTTTCTTGTGAAACTGGAAAACTCCTTGAGGATTTGTCCATATATCAGTCTTTAGGGATGCTATGTAGATTTTGCTGGATAGCAGCGATGAAAGGGTTAATGAAGACCTTTTCCCTTGTAAATTGGAGTCTTTTTGGAGTCTTGCACCATTCTGTATACAGGTTGCCAGGATTACTATGAATCAAACAAAAATACATACAATGACTATCACAGATATTTATACAGTGATTTAACATAGCTTGCTATGCATTCTGTCCTATCTGCTGCATGTTATCAGGTACAGAATTTACAAATGTGTCTTTTAACGATTGAATAACAAACAAACAATTGTTTCTGGCCTGTGCCAATCTTTCCTGTCACATTGTGTGTCAATGACAGCACAATTGTCGCTGCAGATATGATGCAGGTTTAATTTGGAAACTGTGGCTGTTTGAACATCAAAGCAAACAATGGCTTCATTGGATCTAACAAGTAAAGGAATGATACTACCGTATTCACTTGTGACCATACTCCCTTGTGATGCAGCCTGGTCCCAGACTGTCTTTAACCATAGCGTTTGCTGCTTGGTGTGGCTCCTTAGTTTGGAAGAATCTTGGAGCTTCTGAAAAAACCTACTTTTGTGGGGAGAGAAACTTGTTAAACTTTGCCAAATATGTATTGCAGGTCCCAGGGCTTTCTGTCTTTCCACACCTGTAATAAAATGGTTATGGCACCAGGGCATAAAAACATTTTCATCCTGGTGATCCTTTTTGTCATTGTTAATTGGTGTGTGGTTTGCAGAATGACACTCTGCATGTGGTCTCTCTGAGAGCATGCAAACATTTGCACCATCACTAGAAGTCTCTGAGTGCTCTGTGGGGGTTACATAAGTTTGGGAACTTTGTTTGTAAACATGCATTCCTGAATTAATTTCATGGATTTTCCCTTTAAACATGTTTCCAGGTGAATACATTTCAAGGTTTGCAACTCTGGTTGCCATGGGAGTTTTCACCATGGGGAACTTCCCCACCCCTGTGTGCACTGTACTGCTGCTATCAGTGTTTAAATCTGCTGACAATTCACCTTTGCCTAAGGGCATAACAAATTCTTCATTTACATTGGGAACTCTGAGAGTGTATTCAGCAGAATACTCATAATCTGAGTTACAATGATCTTCCCCCTTACTAGACACAGTATAGGGGACATCTCCTATTGCTGCTACCTCCTTTACATTAATGTGCTGTCTGATGATAGACACATCCGGCACATTGCTACTTTCTTCCTTTACCACAGAGGCTGTTCTGCTGGTGGTCTGTGTGACCATAGCAGACTCCATGCGCTGCACATTGATGCAGTCCTGCAACATGTAACTTTCCTTAATTTTAGGATCTTGACTGATTAAGTCATTTCTGACTCCTGTAGACTCTGTGTACAGAGTTTCACATACCTCAACACTATTCCTGTTTGGTGTTTCTATCTCAGCTTGCTTGCTGGATGTTATCTCTTCATCAGAGATCTTGACAATTTGATTACAAACTGTCAGGCTTTTCGCTTCTGCCCCAAACTTTTTCTGTTTATTTTTCTGTTTAAGGGACTTAAATAACGAATGCATTTTTGCATTAATGGTCAGGCACGCCTTACGAAGACGTGAACCTGATTCTTCTTTACATTTCTGTTTGGCTTCTAGAGCCGCAGTTCTGCGCATTTTTCTAAATGCTACAGAAAACTTTTGCATTTTTAAAATGCTAAATTTATATATTCTTTGTTTTTAGTACTGAAGGTATCCTCTCCTTAAGATTGACCGGTGTCTTAAGGTTAAACTCTAATACCTGGTACATTTATACATTTATTTGGAAATACTCTTTTCCACTGTGCACATTTTCTATTCTAGGCCTTTAAATTCTTTATTCTCATTTGTAACCTATTCCACTGTGATCTTGTATTTTGCCAGCAGGCTTATAGCCTTTGGTGCTGCTTCCTAATAGATATTATGTTAGTTAAAATAACGTATATTGCACTAACACATTTATCCTAGGTTATACAGAATACAAAATTGACATTACACAATGGTAATAAATTTTCATAGATACATCCCCACCGTGATTCTGCAGATTTGGTAGCCAGCTTATAGCATTTGCTACTCCTCATAAATATTATAGATCAGATAATCAGATTCAGTAATAACAAGTCCCTTCATGGTCGCCAATATTGATTTATGGAATCATATTTATGAATATTAATATTTAATATATCATATATGGTATTTAATATATGGATATATTTCAATTAATATGCATTTATCATATATATCTGCAAATATATTATGTCAGGCTTACAAACTAATTGGCTGATACATATATGCAGTCCTTATACATATGACTTATGAAGTTATTAAGTTAAGATTCCTTAAAGAGAGTTCAAGCTTGAATATTACCGCTCTTTTTATATGATTCTTTATTTACAGGCAGATCAAATCGTACAGAATAAGATATACACAGTAGTGATATATATACTAATTATAATTATATATGCTTCCTTCGTTACATAACATAAAACAACATGACATAAGTTTCACAAACAGTTTCAATTGCTAACATAAAATGTATACTTGCAAGTTAAAGATTGCCATCCCAAGAATCATTCCTTCTGCATGTTCTCCATGACTTCTCCTCCTGACTGACTTCCTTCCTTCTCCTTCTTCTTCTCCCTCTCCCTCTTCCTTCTAACTCCTAACTACAAGTCTGGTCCTTTTATCTCATATTTTACCAATTCAAACTATCATATTCTCATAGTTTCCAATGGAATAGGTAATTATAGGTTTGTCAGATTCCAAGGTGTAATAAAACAAACATTGAACTGGGCTGTCGTGTCCTGTTCACGGAGGCATGGTGTCATAAAAGTGTGGTGTCCACACTGCCTTAAGCAAGTATAGTATTGTAAAATCTGGAATGTCTTTTCATCCAAAGTTCTGTTGTATTGACAAGTTTTCCTGGGGTCGGTTACACAATGTTTTATCAATGGATGTGATCTCTTTTCATAGTAGTTAATTTATACTCCCTAGCTTTTAACCTTCACTGGACAATAGACAAACCAGTAGATTCTGATCTACTGTAAGCACACCTGTGAATTCCAATGACCAACAGAGCTCTGTCACATACCTATTATCATTTATGGCCTAATACCTTTTCTCTACAATGACTCTTGATCTTACTGTAACCTCTCTGGCCTTATTTATGACTAGAGCAGAATAAACCTGTTCCCTACACTATTTTTTACCATCTTGCTGTAAAACACAAATATACAGTATATCTATATAAACACATACACAAACCTAATCTCTTAAATCAGCTAAACATTACCTCATACATTCAAACTTATTTCATATCTATTCCTTACTATATATATCCAGTATACTGTCCACTATGGTAACATCGCCTATTTATAATGAATTATATTTTGATTCAGACAATATCCATTGCCCTAATATTATACTAAGTGCAGACAATTACCTATAAGGCAACAGTATCTTCACAAACTATGCTGGAAACGCCTGACTGACAAACCCAACGCGTTTCGTCTAATCGACTTCATCAGGGGTAACAAATATATAAAACAGGCTTATTTGCCATTAATAGATTTGTGTGTGGAGAATCACAACCTTGGATATAGTGATAAAAAAGGATTCTCTTAAGTTCGCTCGTGATAGGAGCTTTCTTGGTGGTTCCTTTTAGGAATCCTAATGGTCCTAGATATAAAATTCTGCCTTAAAGATAATTATTCGAGACTCCTTTGTGGAGCTCCTTATAGGGACTATTGATTGAGGTTCCCTTTAAAAATACTGGCAGTCAGATTTTGACGCACTGCCTGAATAAGTTATCCAGATCTTACAATCAGGACTATTTCTGATTCAGGTATTAGCCCGTATATAGAATACTTCTAGGAAAAAATACTTCAAAAAGTATAAAGCTGATTTGACAATCACAACGCAATGAAAACCTCCTCAGTAAAACTCACAGAATGGATCCTGAGAGATTCTGGCTGTGAATGGAAGTGGCAGAGTGACATCATGCATTATATATTGAAACATGTGTGTTAATAAATATACATAAGTGCACAGTGACTTTCCGAACACCCATATATAACAACATATTTATATTTATTTTAGACCAGCAAAAGGGTTTTTTTCTAACATGGAAACTGCTGCCAAACCCGAGCAGGTGCGAGATAAATCTGTTCCAAAGGCTGAAAAGAATTCTCAGAACAATACGTCACTCCTAAATGCTTTCTCTGCTTGATCAGCTTTGTTAGCCTTTATTCACAATTGTTCCTGGACTAGAAAACCTTGTCACTTTTAACAAATGATTAAAAGAACAAGAAAAACTTGACATTATTGATACAGTTTTGAGCAAGCAGGAGTTTGCCGTCTCTGTAATGTTGCATTCAATGCTTCTTGAAACTTGTCGTTGATAGAAATACCTGCTATATGTCCCCCCCTTTCACTGTACATGTGCTATTTGTTTAAAGCGTTCCCTTCTCTCCTGTAAAGCGGTAGAGCTTGAAAGGCCAACGAAACGCTGTTTACTTTACTTTTCTTTTGCTTTGTGGAAATAATTTGTTAGTTTACTATAGCAGTTGTGCTATTTTTTTTTCAAGCACGAGTTAAAGAAAGATGTATTCAGGTGAACAATACAGGCTTATTCACGCTGCCGCAACACCTAGGCTCGGCATACATTGCCAACAGACTGGAATGTTCAAGTATTTGTAGAGTTCTACAGTAAATGTTGTGGCCATCTTTTACAGTATCCCTGGACTAGTTTCCCAGGGTCCTCACCATTCTTGCCTCCTCTCTCTAAGGGGGAGAGGGGTAAAGTATCAGCCAGTCAGAGCCTAACTGCCATGTCACTGGCTGTGTTTCAAAAGTGACACTTAGAAGCTGACTGGCTATTACTTTATCATTCTCCACGTTAACATTCTCCAAGGCTTAGTACATCTGCCCCTTAGACTTGACACAAAAGAAAATGCTTAGCAATGAAAAAAGATGGGTGCAATAAGATAAAGGAAGTGATTGGGGGTGGGGGGGGGGGGGTGGGGGGGGGGGTGCTTTCCAGTGATGGGGGAGTGTAGGGGACACTGGCTGATGCTCTACACTGATAGGGGAAGATGGCTGACTATACACTGATGGGGGAGTGGAGTGAGTGCTAGCTGATGCTATACAGTGATAGCGGACACCGGCTGACAATAAAGTGATGGGGGAGTGTAGGGGACACTGGCTGATGCTCTACACTGATAGGGGACACTGGCTGACTATACACTGATGGGGGAGTGTAGGGGACACTGGCTGATGCTATACAGTGATGGGGGAGTGGAGTGAGTGCTAGCTGATGCTATACTGTGATAAGGGACACTAGCTGACTGTACAGTGATGGGGGAGTGTAGGGGACACTGGCTGATGCTCTACAGTGATAGCGGACACCGGCTGACAATACAGTGATGGGGGAGTGTAGGGGACACTGGCTAATGCTCTACAGTGATAGGGGAAACTGGCTGACTATACACTGATGGGGGAGTGTAGGGGACACTGGCTGATGCAATACAGTGATGGGGGAGTGGAGTGAGTGCTAGCTGATGCTATACTGTGATAAGGGACACTAGCTGACTGTACAGTGATGGGGGAGTCTAGGGGACACTGGTTGATGCTATACAGTGATGGGAGAGTGTAGGGGACACTGGCTAATGCTGTACAGTGATAGGGGAAACTGGCTGACTATACTGTGATGGGGGAGTGGAGTGAGTGCTAGCTGATGCTATACAGTGATAGCGGACACCGGCTGACAAAGTGATGGGGGAGTGTAGGGGACACTGGCTGATGCTATACAGTGATGGGGGAATGTAGGGGACACTGGCTGATGCTATACAGTTATAGCGGACACCGGCTGACAATACAGTGATGGGGGAGTGTAGGGGACACTGGCTGATGCTATACAGTGATGGGGGAGTGTAGGGGACACTGGCTGATGCTATACAGTGATGGGGGAGTGTAGGGGACACTGGCTGATGCTATACAGTGATGGGGGAGTGGAGTGAGTGCTAGCTGATGCTATACTGTGATAAGGGACACTAGCTGACTGTACAGTGATGGGGGAGTCTAGGAGACACTGGTTGATGCTATACAGTGATGGGAGAGTGTAGGGGACACTGGCTAATGCTGTACAGTGATAGAGGACACTGGATGACTATACAGTGATGGGGGAGTGGAGTGAGTGCTAGCTGATGCTATACAGTGATAGGAGACACTGGCAGACTGTACAGTGATGAGGGAGTGTAGGGGACATTGGCTGTTGCTATACAGTGATAGCGGACACCGGCTGACAATACAGTGATGGGGGAGTGTAGGGGACACTGGCTGATGCTATACAGTGATGGAGGAGTGTAGGGGGCATTGGCTGATACTATATAGTGATAGTGGACACGGCTGACAATACAGTGATGAGGGAGTGTAGGGGACACTGGCTGATGCTATACAGTGATGGGGGAGTGGAGTGAGTGCTAGCTGATGCTATACAGTGATAGGAGACACTGGCTGACTGTACAGTGATGAGGAAGTGTAGGGGACACTGGCTGAAGCTATACAGTAATAGGGAACACTGGCTGATACAATACAGTGATGGCGAAGTAGAAGGGGCACTGGCTGATGACATACAGTGTTGAAGGAACAAAGGGGGCACTGGCTGAAGCTATGCAGTGATGGGTGAGTGTAGGGGGCACTGGCTGAAGCTATGCAGTGATGGGTGAGTGTAGGGGGCACTGGCTGAAGCTATGCAGTGATGGGTGAGTGTAGGGTGCACCGGCTGAAGCTATGCAGTGATGGGTGAGTGTAGGGTGCACTGGCTGAAGCTATGCAGTGATGGGTGAGTGTAGGGTGCACTGGCTGAAGTATGCAGTGATGGGTGAGTGTAGGGTGCACTGGCTGAAGCTATGCAGTGATGGGTGAGTGTAGGGTGCACTGGCTGAAGCTATGCAGTGATGGGTGAGTGTAGGGGGCACTGGCTGAAGCTATGCAGCGATAAGGGACACTGGCTGCCTACACAATGATGGGGTGTATAGGTGACACTGGCTGACGCTACGTAGTATTAGGAAACACTGGCTGATGCAATACAGTGATAAGGGAACAGAGGAGGCACTGACTAACACTATGCAGTGATAGGGGAGACTGGCTGACACTATTATTATTATTATCCTTTATTTATATGGCGCCACAAGGGTTCCGCAGCGCCTAATTACAGAGTACATAAACAAATAATCAAGCAGGAAAACAGCAACTTACAGTTGATGACAGTATAGGACAGGTAACAGGGTAAATAAACATAGCTGCAGCAGCAGATGACACTGGAATAAGTATCAGGTGACAGAAGACTGCTGGATTTGGTGCAGTTGAAGATTATTAAAGTAAGAAAAGGATAAGCACGAGGGAAGAGAGTGATGGCTGATGCTATACAATAATGGGGGAGAGGATGGAGAACTGTCTGATGCTATACAGTGTTTGGGGAGTGGTAGGAGTGGCACTAGCTGATGCTATACAGTGATGGGGGAGCACTGGCTGATACTATGCAGTGATGGGGGAATGGGTGGGGGATTGTGTGAGTGCACACCAAATTAGCCGGCAACTTTCGTACAGTGTATGTCCCACCATATGGTGCTTGGAACTCATACGTCGCAATCTCTGCTACATGCAGGTCGATGTGCCGCTAGCCTAAAATGCATACCTATGTTTCCACCAACATTCAGAACATTGGGTGCATACCAAGGAATGTAACACTGAAATGACATGTTCTGCTTCACCTTTGCACAACAAAAGCTATAAAAATGCAAAACGTCAAGCTGTCTCCTCGTTCTCAAACAAAAAAAAAGAAAAACCTCCTGTACTGCATAGCAACCACACTGTAGGAAGTGCTGTTCCAGAAATGTAGACATTTAAAGTAAATGTCTGATAAACTGCTGAGGTTACAATGCGATTTATCTATTCTATAATCTCCTGTGGTGTCATTGTAGAACAGGTGCAGAAGTAGGAAGCTGAAGGGAGGCCTCACCCTCCCCTCACAGCTCTCCCTGGCTGCCTGACAGACACTCTACAGATGTAAGGTGGACGGTTACCTCATGTCAGTGCCTGGAGCTAGTGTCCCCTTATCCATCCTTCTTCAGCTTCACTCCAGTATGCCTACACCCAGCCCTCTCCCACCATAAACTCACAGTGGGATAGAGATGACAAAGAGAGACAGACTAGGGAGTCGTACAGATATAAGAAAGCAAGACAGATTAAGGAGGGCAGCAGAGATGAGAAAGAGAAAGGGGTGGAAGGAAGACAGAAATAAGAGAGACAGACGGATGGGTTGGTAGTAGCAGAGATGAGAGAGAACAACCAATGAAAAAGGGGGGGGGGCTGGTGGGCTAGGGAGGCAGAGATGAGAGAAAGAAAGAGAGAGAAAGAGAGAGAGAAAGAGAGAGAGAGAGAAAGACTTTAATACCTACCGGTAATACTTTAAGAAATCAGTCAGTGTGTGCTGGCTCCTCCCATCTATGCCCCTCCTGCAGACTCAGTCTAGCAAAACTGTGCCCGAAGAAACGGACATACTTTGAGAGAAGAATATGAACACAAATAGCGGTGAGGTAACGAACCAACACACAATAACGAAGACAGCAGAGCTAACCAGAACAGAGGAAAGCAACGCTAACTATAATAAAGGATAGCAACGCTAACCAAACATAGAACGGGGACAGCAACAGCAGACCCAACCAAGAACACTTACAACCAGGTAAGCAGGAACTCGAAGCACTGAGGCGGGCGCCCAGTATCCACTACGGACTATGAGAAAAGGAAATACTGGTAGGTATTAAATTCCTATTTTCTCAAACGTCATACTGGGGTGATATTAGTACCACAGGGAAGTCCGAAAGCTCCCAGAATGGGTGGTAGAGTGCTGAGACCCCTGTAAAACCGCCTGACCCAAATGAAGGTCATCACTGGCCAAAGCGTCAAACCCATAGAACTTAACGAACGTGTTCGAAATAGACCAGGTAGCTGCACGGCACAACTGTAAGGCCGAGACGCCCCGGGCAGCCGCCCAGGAAGAACCCACCGACCGCGTGGAGCGGGCCTGGATAGAACTTGGCAGCTGCAATGCAGCCGAAGCATAGGCTTGTTGAATGGTCAACCTGAGCCAATGAGCAATGGACTGCTTAGAAGCAGGACGACCAATCTTGGTAGCGTCATAAAAGACAAAAATGGAATCAAACTTCCTGTGACGAGCTGTCCTTCTGACGTACATCCACAAAGCCCTCACAACATCCAAGGACTTTGGAGCAATCGATGACTCAGTCAGTACCGGAACCACTATCGGTTGATTGATGTGAAAAGCAGATACCACCTTCGGCAGAAATTGTGGGCGAGTCCTGAGCTACTCCCTATCCACGTGAAATATCAAATATGGGCTCTTACAGGATAAGTCCCCCAATTCTGATACACGGAGCCTAACCGTAGGCCTTTATCCACACCTGCTTGCAGGAAAAGCAGAAAACGGCCAAGTCGAATTCCGCAGGAGGATATTTCCTACGCTCGCACCACGAGACATGTTTCTTCCAGATACCGTGGTAATGTGGTAATGTTTGGACATGCAACAGACAGAGGAGGGGAAGGGCGGGGGGAAGGTGCAAATCCGCACCCCTGTGTATCCCCCCAGCACACTAAAAATTACCTGTAACCATACCTGAACCTATCTGGTAATAGAAATTCAGAGAATTGGTCACACGTTTGCAAACGCATGTTTAGCTGCTGAGCCACTTCACGGCTTCTCCGATATCAGCAGTACTAACACTACATAATAGCAGTGCCCACATAGGGCCATGTAATTTGTCTACAGTAGGCCTCATGATAAAGGCTATTACTAAAACACATCCAGACAGAGAGCTAACTTACCCGGGAGCCACCCCAGGATCTCCCAGTGGCACTACAAGGAACAGCATGACTTCCAAATACTGCTCCCATTCAATGCCTACTGTAGACAAATTACATGGCCCTATGTGGGCACTGCTATTATGTAGTGTTAGGACTGCTGATATAGAAGAAGCCGTGAAGTGGCTCAGTAGCCAAACATGAGTTTGCAAACATGTGTGACTAATTTTCTGAATTTCTATTACCAGGTAGGTTCAGGTATGGTCACAGGTAATTTTTAGTGTGCTGGGGGGATACCCAGGGGTGGGGATTTGCACCTCCCCCTCCCTCTCCCCCTCTCTGTTCTTTGTCTGTGACCCCTCCCTCTTTCTAGCACCTGATATAGTTATCTCCAGGAATGACCGAGCAACTGCCATTTTTTGGCTGCTAATGTTTGGACGTGACCACCTTACAGGCCTGGACCATAGTGGAAATAACCTTGGATTGGAGACCTTTTCTAGCTAAGATCTCCCCCTCAACTTCCAAGCCGACAAACGTTGCAGCAGTAAGTCTGGATAGACAAAAGGTTCTTGTTGAAGAAGGTCCTTGAGTAGCGGCAGAGGCCAGGGTTCCTCCAGAGACATGGTTAGGAGGTCCGCGTACCAGGCCCATCGACGCCAATCCGGGGCAATTAGAATTGCCTGAACTCTTTTCCTTTTTAGAACTCTTGGAATGAGAGGGATTGGAGGTAACAGGTATACAAGCTGGTAGTACCATGGCGCCGTCAGAGCGTCCACTGCTGCAGCCTGCGGATCCCTCATTCTGGAACAGTAACGACGGAGCTTCTTGTTGAGACGAGAAGCCATCAGGTCTATCTGCAGACAGCCCCACCGGTGAACCAGTTGTTGGAACACCTGAGGATGAAGGCCCGTTTCCCCCGGATGGAGGTCGTGCCTGCTGAGGAAGTCTGCTTCCCAGTTGTCCACTCCTGGAATGAATATGGGTGAGATGGTGCTTGCGCCCAGAGGAGTATACTTGTCACCTGTCGCATTGTGGCCCTGCTCCTTGTTCCTCCCTGTCAGTTGATGTAAGCCACCGCCGTTTCGTTGTCAGACTGTACCTGGATGGCTTGATTCCGAAGAAGATAGGAGGCCTGCAGAAGAACATTGTAAATTGCCCTGAGTTCCAGGACATTTATGGGGAAGGGCAGATTCCCGACACAACCAATTCCCCTGGAACTGGGCCACGTGTCACAGCCCCCCAACCTCAGAGACTGGCATCCGTCGTCAGTAGGACTGGGTGCTGAAAGACCTACACTCCACAAGGTGAGAGCCTTGTAGCCACCACAACAGGGAGATCCATGCTTTTGGCGAGAGAGTTATGCTTTGGTGCATGTGCAGGTGAGAACCTGACTATTTGTCCAGCAGATCCAGCTGTAACGGACACGCATGAAACCTGCCGTACTGTATTGCCTCGTAGGAGGCTACCATTTTGCCCAGCAATCAAATGCAAAGATGAACCGAGATTAAGTGGGGTCTGAGCACCGAGCGGACCATAGCCTGGATAGTCAAGGCATTGTCCATCGGAAGGAATATCTTCTGAGATACCGTGTCCAGGATCATTCCCAGAAACTGGATTCTTTGAGACGGTTCCAGGTGAAACTTCTGGAAATTTAGGATCCATCCGTGGTCCGTTAGTAGGCGAGTTGTCAAGTCGATGCTGTGTTCCCTGGACACCACCTTTATTAGGAGATCATCCAAGTATGGGACAATGTTGTCTCCCATCTTGCGCAATTGCAGCATCATCTCTGCCATGACTTTTGTGAATACCCTTGGAGCTGTGGAGAGACCAAACGGTAAGGCCTGGAACTGCAAATTCTGATCCAGTACAGCGAACCGAAGGGTATTGGGGGATATGAAGGCATGCATCCTTGATATCCAGAGACAGCAGGAACTCCCCCTCTTCCAGACCAAAGATCACTGCCTTTAGGGTTTCCATCTTGAATTTGAACACATGAAGATATGGGTTCAGAGATTTGAGGTTCAAGATCGGCCGTACCGAGCTGTCTGGCTTCGGAACCACAAAGAGACTCGAGTAAAATCCCTTTGTTTGCAGCGGTGGAGCTACTGGAACAATAACTCCTGTGAAAAGCAGTTTTAGAATAGCTTTTTGCTAGGTAACCCTTGCTACAGGTGAAGCTGGTCCGACTTGAAGAATCGGAGAGGAGGCAAGTTCCTGAAATTCCAGCGCAGTGTTGAAGGCGAGCACCTACCTGGAAGTCGCCTTGCTGCTGGGGCCAACCGTCATGCGGAGGGCTTTGTAGAAGAGGATCCGGAGGCCTGATCCAGAGTTCCAGCAGCTGCTGGTTTACGGGACTTACAGCGAGTTCCTTTAGTAACATTGGACGCACCTCTGTCTCTAATTTTGCCACAAGAAAGGACTGCAGAGAGGGCCTGGGGTAGGGACGTCTAGGAGGTGCAGCAGATGGCAGATAGGTAGACTTTCCTGCCATCGCCTGAGATACCCACTTGTTTAGTTCTTCTCCAAACAAGGTATCCCCTGTAAAAGGAAGGTTCTCAACACCCTTTATAGAATCAGCATCTGCTGACCATTGTCTCAGCCACAGAGCTCTGCGATTCGAGACCACCATAGCCGTGGTACGGCCATTAATGAGACATAATTTCTTATCTGCCTCACTCATAAAGTTTGCAGCATCTTTGATGTGCTACAGCAGTGTAATGATCTCAGCCTGAGGTAGGGAGTCAAACTAATTTATTATATTATCAGACCATTTAACAAGGGCCCTAGATATCTAGCCACACGCAATACTGGAGCTTTGGGCTACGCCCACTTCAGTATAGATTGATTTGAGTGCAGTCTCAATTTTGAGCTCAGCTGGGTCTTTGAGGGAGATAGCCCCAGGTACAGGCAGCACGATTTTACGCGACAGCCTGGACACTGAAGTATTCAAGGACGGTGTGTTTTCCCAAACTATCCTATCCTCAGAAGGAAAGGGAAAGGAATTCAGTAACCGTTTACGAGTAATACATTTCTTGTCAGGATTTACCCAGGCTACTTTGGAAAGGGAGTTTTAATTCTTTTGAGATAGGGAAGGTGACAGAGGACACATGTTTTATCCTGTATATTGAGGACTTCCCTAATAGCATAAATCAAGGCCTCAACCCCCGGGGACAGAGCATTGTCATCTTCCACCTCCAGGTCTCCCTCATCTAACTCTGGCATTTCATCATCAGAGTCAGACTGGAGCACCTGTGGTAGTGTGCGTTTATGAGAGACCACTGGGTGGCTGAGTAGCCTGTCTGTGGTCAGCAGTCTTAACCAAGAAATCATCTACAGTTTATTTCAGAATCTGCCTTTTTTTCTTTGCAGCAGTTATCTCTGAATTTATATTAGTAATCATTGTTTTAAATGATTCTAACCATTCAGGTTCCTGCAAGCCACTACCTTGTGAAGGCAGAGAACACTGGGTACATAGTAGAGACCCTGTGGAGAGAGTGTAAACTTGGTACTGCAAGAGGGACACACAGATTTTTTTCCCCAGACATGCTTACAGCAGAAAATACAGAGTTATCACATAGTGCAGTGACAACACGTTAGTGAAACAGCACAATAAGCCCAGACAGCTCTGAATTGAGTGACACAGAGGATCGGGACTAGCACACAAGACCTCAATCTAGAGAAGCGCTCCGCTGGGTATATTTATATGTTTGCTATTAGCACAGCTGTGTAACTGCAGTATATATGCTCCCCCCTTTCTATAAGACCCCTGGTACTAGTATAATTGGTGGTTCAGTGGCCTCTGTGGAGCGTGCAGTCTGTAGTCAGCAGCAGCAGGAAATGGCGCCTTTCAGCTTCTGGTCCCGCTCTCCGGAAAGCCCTGCCCTTTCAATGGCGCACGGTCCCTATAAAGATTATACTGGCATTTTAAAGTGATAGTGTAAAGAGAGAGACTAGGATCCCCTTTTACTCTGCGCCAGTTTGGATCCCCAGCGGGCACCTCAGCTCGAGGCCCGGTGACCGCTGAACCCTAATGCCATCATGGTCACCGGGGACCTGTTAACCTGGACCCCGATGTAGTACTCACCGCACCGCATCTATTCGGCATCTGTTAGGGGTGGCGGCATGCTGCCGGTGTGGGCTCACACACCCCTGGGGCATGAGAAACAGTGCCTCAGGAACTCAGTGTCCTGTCAGTGGGGATACAAACCATTAACTCTATATTAAGTTTGTTCGATCCCCCCCTGAGTCCTAAGACGCAGGCAGACTGGTTGCCAACCAGTGCTGCCTGAAAATAATAAACTAACAAAGTCTGAAGAAAACTCTCTGGAGCTCAAGATAATGCACCCGGCTCCTTGAGGACATTTTTCTAAACTGAGTCTGCAGGAGAGGCATAGAGGGGATGAGCCAGCACACACTGACTGATTTCTTAAAGTGCCAGGCTCCAATGGACCCAATCTAAACCCCATGGTACTGTCACCCCAGTATCCACTAGGACGCGAGAGATAGAAAGATAGAAAGAGAAAATAAGATTTTACTCACCGGTAAATCTATTTCTCGTAGTCCGTAGTGGATGCTGGGACTCCGTAAGGACCATGGGGATTTGCGGCTCCGCAGGAGACTGGGCACAACTAAAGAAAGCTTTAGGACTACCTGGTGTGCACTGGCTCCTCCCACTAAGACCCTCCTCCAGACCTCAGTTAGGATACTGTGCCCGGAAGAGCTGACACATTAAGGAAGGATTTTGAATCCCGGGTATGACTCATACCAGCCACACCAATCACACCGTATAACTCGTGATACTATACCCAGTTAACAGTATGAAATGTAACTGAGCCTCTCAACAGATGGCTCAACAATAACCCTTTAGTTAGGCAATAACTATAAACAAGTATTGCAGACAATCCGCACTTGGGATGGGCGCCCAGCATCCACTACGGACTACGAGAAATAGATTTACCGGTGAGTAAAACCTTATTTTCTCTGACGTCCTAAGTGGATGCTGGGACTCCGTAAGGACCATGGGGATTATACCAAAGCTCCCAAACGGGCGGGAGAGTGCGGATGACTCTGCAGCACCGAATGAGCAAACTCTAGGTCCTCCTCAGCCAGGGTATCAAACTTGTAGACTCTCACAAAAATGTTTTAACCCGACCAAGTAACAGCTCGGCAAAGTTGTAAAGCCGAGACCCCTCGGGCAGCCGCCCAAGAAGAGCCCACTTTTCTCGTGGAATGGGCTTTTACAGAATTAGGGTGCGGCAGTCCAGCCGCAGAATGTGCAAGTTGAATCGTGCTACAGATCCAGCGAGCAATCGTCTGCTTAGAAGCAGGAGCACCCAGCTTGTTGGGTGCATACAGGAGAAATAGCGAGTCAGTTTTCCTGACTCCAGCTGTCCTGGAAACATATACTTTTCAGGGCCCTGACTACATCCAGTAACTTGGAATCCTCCAAGTCCCAAGTAGCCGCAGGCACCACAATAGGTTGGTTCACATTAAAAAATTATACCACCTTAGGAAGGAATTGGGAACGAGTCCTCAATTCCGCCTTATCCATATAAAATAAAGATAAGGGCTTTTGTATGACAAAGCCGCCAATTCGGATACACGCCTGGCCGACGCCAAGGCCCACAGAATGACCACTTTCCACGTGAGGTATTATAGCTCCACGGATTTAAGTGGCTCAACCCAATGCGACTTCAGGAAATCCAACACCACGTTGAGATCCCACGGTGCCACTGGAGGCACAAACGGGGGCTGACTATGCAGCACTCCCTTAACAAAAGTCTGAACTTCAGGCAGTGAAGCCAGTTCAATTTTGGAAGAAAATCGATAGAGTCGAAATCTGGACCTTAATGGAACCCAATTTTAGGCCCATAGTCACCTCTGACTGTAGGAAGTGCAGAAATCGACCTAGCTGAAATTTCTCCTTTGGGGCCTTCCTGGCCTCACAGTACGCAACATATTTCCGCCATATGCGGTGATAATGGTTTGCGTTCACTTCTTTCCTAGCTTCAAATAGCGTAGGGATAACTTCCTCCGGAATTCCCTTTTCCTTCAGGATCCGGCGTTCAACCGCCATGCCGTCAACGCAGCCGCGGTACGTCTTGGAACAGACAGGCCCCCTGCTGCAGCAGGTCCTGTCTGAGCGGCAGAGGCCATGGGTCCTCTGAGATCATTTCTTGGAGTTCTGGTTACCAAGCTCTTCTTGGCCAACCCGGAACAATGAGTATAGTTCTTACTCCTCTCCTTCTTATTATTCTCATTACCCTGGGTAAGAGAGGCAGAGAAGGGAACACATACACCGACTGGTACACCCACGGTGTTACCAGAGCGTCCACAGCTATCGCCTGAGGGTCCTTGACCTGGCGCAATATCTTTGTAACTTTTAGTTGAGGCGGGACGCCATCATGTCCACCTGTGGCCTTTCCCAACGGTGTACAATCATTTGGAAGACTTCTGGATGAAGTCCCCACTCTCCCGGGTGGAGGTTTCTTAGTTGTCCACTCCGGGAATGAACACTGCTAACAGTGCTAACACATGATTTTCCGCCCATCGGAGAATCCTTGTGGCTTCTGCCATCGCCATCCTGCTTCTTGTGCCGCCCTGT
The DNA here is from genome assembly GCF_028390025.1 of Pseudophryne corroboree. Classification (NCBI taxonomy): domain Eukaryota; kingdom Metazoa; phylum Chordata; class Amphibia; order Anura; family Myobatrachidae; genus Pseudophryne; species Pseudophryne corroboree. The sequence continues at coordinate 417,657,689 of NC_086452.1, read as the reverse complement.
CGGTTTACATGAGTGACCGCCGTGATGTTGTCTGACTGGATCAGCACCGGCCGGTGTTGAAGCAGGGGTCTAGCCTGACTTAGGGCATTGTAAATGGCCCTCAGTTCCAGAATATTTATGTGTAGGGAAGTCTCCTGACTTTTCCATAGCCTTGGAAGTTCCTTCCCTGTGTGACTGCCCCCCAGCCTCGAAGGCTGGCATCCGTGGTCACCAGGACCCAGTCCTGTATGCCGAATCTGCGGCCCTAGAAGATGAGCACTCTGCAGCCACCACAACAGCGACACCCTGACCCTTGGAGACAGGGTTATCCGCCGATGCATCTGAAGATGCGACCCGGACCACTTGTCCAACAGATCCCACTGGAAAATCCTTGCATGGGACCTGGCGAATGGAATTTCTTCGTAAGAAGCTACCATCTTTCCCAGGGCTCGCGTGCATTGATGCACCGACACCTGTATACGTATTAGGAGGTCTCTGTCTAGAGACAACAACTCCTTGGACTTCTCCTCCAGGAGAAACCCTTTTTATCCTGTTCTGTGTCCAGAACCATACCCAGGAACAGTAGACGCGTCGTAGGAACCAGCTGCGACTTTGGAATATTCAGAATCCAGCCGTGCTGTTGTAGCACTTCCCGAGATAGTGCTACTCCGACGAACAACTGCTCCCTGGACCTCGCCTTTATAAGGAGATTGTCCAAGTACGGGATAATTATTTCGGCCATTACCTTGGTAAATACCTCGGTGCCGGGGACAGACCAACGGCAACGTCTGGAATTGGTAATGACAATCCTGTACCACAATATTGAGGTACTCCTGGTGAAGAGGGTAAATAGGGACATGCAGGTAATCATCCTTGATGTCCAGTGATACCATGAAATTCTCCAGGCTTGCAATAATCGCCCTGAGCGATTCCATTTTGAACTTGAACCTTCGTATATAAGTGTTCAAGGCTTTCAATTTTAGAATGGGTCTCACCGAACGGTCTGGTTTCGGTACCACAACATTTTGGAATAGTAACTCCGGCCTTGTTGAAGGAGGGGTACCTTGCTTTCACCTGCTGGAAGTACAGCTTGTGAATTGCCGCCAGTACTACCTTTCTCCGAGGGAAGCCGGCAAGGCTGATGTGAGGTAACGGCGAGGGGGAGTCGCCTCGAACTCCAGCCTGTATCCCTGTGATACTATCTGCAGAACCTAGAGATCCACCTGTGGGCAAGCCCACTGGTCCCTGAAGTTCCCGAGACGCGCCCCTACCGCACCTGTCTCCACCTGTGGAGCCCCAGCGTCATGCGGTGGACTCAGAGGAAGCGGGGGAAGATTTTTGATCCTGGGAACTGGCTGCTGGTGCAGCTTTTTTCCTTCTTCCCTTGTCTCTGTGCAGAAAGGAAGCGCCTTTGACCCGCTTGCTTTTCTGAAGCCGAAAGGACTGTACCTGAAAATACGGTGCTTTCTTAGGCTGTGAGGAAACCTGAGGTAAAAATTTTTTCTTCCCAGCTGTTGCTGTGGATACGAGGTCCCAGAGACCATCCCCAAACAATTCCTCACCCTTATAAGGCAGAATCTCCATGTGCCTTTTACAGGCAGCATCACCTGTCCACTGCCGGGTTTCTAATACCCTCCTGGCAGAATGGACATTGCATTAATTCTGGATGCCAGCCGGCAAATATCCCTCTGTGCATCCTTTATATATAAGACAACGTCTTAAATATGCTCAATGTTAGCAAAAAATTATCCCTATCTTAGCGTATTAATATTATCTGACAGGGTATCAGACCACGCTGCAGCAGCCCTATTTATGCTGAGGCAATTGCAGGTCTCAGTATATAACCTGAGTGTGTAAATACAGACTTCAGGATCGCCTCCTGCTTTTTATCAGCAGGTTCCTTCAAGGTGGCCGTATCCTAAGACGGCAGTGCCACCTTTTGACAAACGTGTGAGCGCCTTATCCACCCTAAGGGATATCTCCCAACATGACCTATCCTCTGGCGGGAAAGGGTACGCCATCAGTAACTTTTTAGAAATTACCAGTTTCTTATCGGGGGAAACCACGCTTCTTTACACACTTCATTCATTCATCTGATGGGGCAACAAAACACTGGCTGCTTTTTCTCCCCAAATATAAAACCCCTTTTATGTGGTACTTGGGTTCATGTCAGAAAATGCGTAACACATTTTTCATTGCCGAGATCATGTAACGGATGTTCCTAGTGGATTGTGTATATGTCTCAACCTCGTCGCCACTGGAGTCAGACTCCGTGTCGACATCTGTGTCTGCCATCTGAGGTAACGGGCGTTTTTTGAGCCCCTGATGGCCTTTGAGACGCCTGGGCAGGCGCGGGCTGAGAAGCCGGCTGTCCCACAGCTGTTACGTCATCCAACCTTTTATGTAAGGAGTTGACACTGTCGGTTAATACCTTCCACTTATCCATCCACTCTGGTGTCGGCCCCACAGGGGGCGACATCACATTTATCGGCATCTGCTCCGCCTTCCACGTAACCTTCCTCATCAAACATGTCGACACAGCCGTACCGACACACCGCACACACACAGGGAATGCTCTGACTGAGGACAGGACCCCACAAAGTCCTTTGGGGAGACAAAGAGAGAGTATGCCAGCACACACCAGAGCGCTATATAATGCAGGGATTAACACTATAACTGAGTGATTTTTCCCCAAATAGCTGCTTGTATACATATATTGCGGCTAAATTTAGTGCCCCCCCCCTCTCTTTTTAACCCTTTGACCCTGAAAACTACAGGGGAGAACCTGGGGAGCTGTCTTCCAGTTGCACTGTGAAGAGAAAATGGCGCCAGTGTGCTGAGGGAGATAGCTCCGCCCCTTTTTCGCAGACTTTTCTCCCGCTTTTTTATGGATTCTGGCAGGGGTATTTATCACATATATATCCTCTGGGGCTATATATTGTGATTATTTTGCCAGCCAAGGTGTTTATATTGCCCTCAGGGCGCCCCCCCCCCCCCCCCCCCAGCGCCCTGCACCCATCAGTGACCGGAGTGTGAGGTGTACAGAGGAGCAATGGCGCACAGCTGCAGTGCTGTGCGCTACCTTGGTGAAGACCGAAGTCTTCTGCCGCCGATTTTCCGGACTCTTCATGCTTCTGGCTCTGTAAGGGGGACGGCGGCGCGGCCCGGGGAACGAACACCAAGGTCGGGTCCTGCGGTCGATCCCTCTGGAGCTAATGGTGTCCAGTAGCCTAAGAAGCCCAAACTACCACCTGTTAGGTAGGTTCGCTTCTTCTCCCCTTAGTCCCTCGCTGCAGTGAGTCTGTTGCCAGCAGATCTCACTGTAAAATAAAAAACCTAAATATACTTTCTTTCTAGGAGCTCAGGAGAGCCCCTAGTGTGCATCCAGCTCAGCCGGGCACAAGAATCTAACTGAGGTCTGGAGGAGGGTCTTAGTGGGAGGAGCCAGTGCACACCAGGTAGTCCTAAAGCTTTCTTTAGTTGTGCCCAGTCTCCTGCGGAGCCGCAAATCCCCATGGTCCTTACGGAGTCCCAGCATCCACTTAGGACGTCAGAGAAAGATAGAAAGAAAGAGAAAGAGAGAAAAAGAGAGAGAATGAAAGAGAGAAAGAGAGAGAAAGATGGGGCATACAGATGGAAAGACCACAGAGGATGGAGAGAAAAATAACTATCCCCTGGAACTATGGCTAAATGCTAGTTGCTATATAAAAGGACTGCTTCATTTATAATAACCTATGTATGATATGTATACAATTAATAATATTTTTTTTTAGATATTATAGCATATAAAAAAAAAAAATAATGATCCAAAATTAAGTCTCTATAAAATAATAATAATAATAAAAAAAAAAGAATAGTACACAAAAGAGGAGTGCAGATTTGCCATGAGAGGAACAAGTACTAAAAATAAATCAGGTTATTGAATTCTGAGTTTACGTCATATTTTAAATATGCGTTTCTTTATTAAAGGTAGATGAAAAACAAAACAAAAAAGATAAAAACATTTCTTTTGCATTTAGGAATGTGGAAGTCGATTAATCTCAATCACTTCAAGAAGTAGGATGAACTCTTTGAATGCAGAAAGAAGACTAGAGAATGTTTGATGTGCTGTATGCAATCCATTTGTTATTTGCAGATCAAAAAAAAAACTGAAAAGGATCCTGAAGCCGAACGTGAGAAATGCCAAAACTCTGCTTTCATACGTGTCCACGAGTCTCTTTGAACTTTGAATTTGCAGATTTGGTCAGTATATTGAACTAATTATTATGCAAAGCGCCTGCCAGATTTCACGGCTAAGATTCCATGTTTTAGACAATGCGCCGGATACAATGGAGTTTAAGAGAGTGCAGCGCTCAAATGCCCAACACATTCTGTGATACATGCTTAGATTACTGAAAGTCACCGTACTGAGAAGAAAATCATCGCAACTTGAAGTGTTAGGTGAAAAATGATTGAATAAACAAGGATTACTAATTAACAAATACTGTTATTATTTATTTATAAATCCAAATTGAATAATAAAATAAGAATTTACTCACCGGTAATTCTATTTCTCGTAGTCCGTAGTGGATGCTGGGAACTCCGTAAGGACCATGGGAATAGCGGGCTCCGAAGGAGGCTGGGCACTCTAGAAAGATCTTAGACTACCTGGTGTGCACTGGCTCCTCCCACTATGACCCTCCTCCAAGCCTCAGTTAGGTACTGTGCCCGGACGAGCGTACACAATAAGGAAGGATTTTGAATCCCGGGTAAGACTCATACCAGCCACACCAATCACACCGTACAACTCGTGATATGAAACACAGTTAACAGTATGAAACAATAGAGCCTCTCAACAGATGGCTCAACAATAACCCGATTTAGTTAACCATAACTATGTACAAGTATTGCAGATAAACCGCACTTGGGATGGGCGCCCAGCATCCACTACGGACTACGAGAAATAGAATTACCGGTGAGTAAATTCTTATTTTCTCTAACGTCCTAGTGGATGCTGGGAACTCCGTAAGGACCATGGGGATTATACCAAAGCTCCCAAACGGGCGGGAGAGTGCGGATGACTCTGCAGCACTGAATGAGAGAACTCCAGGTCCTCCTCACCCAGGGTATCAAATTTGTAGAATTTTTGCAAACGTGTTTGCCCCTGACCAAGTAGCTGCTCGGCAAAATTGTAAAGCCGAGACCTCTCGGGCAGCCGCCCAAGATGAGCCCACCTTCCTTGTGGAATGGGCATTGACAGATTTTGGCTGTGGCAGGCCTGCCACAGTATGTGCAAGCTGAATTGTACTACAAATCCAACGAGCAATAGTCTGCTTAGAAGCAGGAGCACCCAGCTTGTTAGGTGCATATAGGATAAACAGCGAGTCAGATTTTCTGACTCTAGCCGTTCTGGAAACATATATTTTCAGTGCCCTGACAACGTCTAGCAACTTGGAGTCCTCCAAGTCCCTAGTAGCCTAGGCACCACAATAGGCTGGTTCAGGTGAAACGCTGACACCACCTTTGGGAGAAACTGGGGACGAGTCCTCAATTCTGCCCTATCCATATGGAAAATCAAATAAGGGCTTTTACAAGACAAAGCCGCCAACTTTGATACTCGCCTGGCAGAAGCCAAGGCCAATAACATAACCACCTTCCACGTGAGATATCCACGGTTTTTAGTGGTTCAAACCAATGTGATTTTAAGAAACTCAACACCACGTTGAGATCCCAAGGTGCCACAAGAGGCACAAACGGGGGCTGACTCTGCAGCACTCCTTTTATAAATGTCTGAACTTCAGGTACTGAAGCTAGTTCTTTTTGAAAGAAAATCGACAGAGCCGAGATCTGTACCTTAATGGAACCCAATTTAAGGCCCATAGTCACTCCTGCTTGCAGGAAATGCAAAAATCGACCTAGTTGAAATTCCTCTGTTGGGGCCCTTTCGGCCTCACACCATGCAACATATTTTCGCCATATGTGGTGATAATGAGTTGCTGTAACCTCTTTCCTGGCTTTAGTAAGCGTAGGAATGACTTCCTCCGGAATGCCCTTTTCCTTCAGGATCCGGCGTTCAACCGCCATGCCGACAAACGCAGCCGCGGTAAGTCTTGGAACAGACAGGGCCCCTGCTGCCGCAGGTCCTGTCTGAGTGGCAGAGGCCATGGGTCCTCTGATATAAATTCTTGAAGTTCTGGGTACCAAGTCTTCTTGGCCATCCACGAGTATCGTTCTTACTCCTCGCCTTCTTATTATTCTCAGTACCTTTGGTATGAGAGGCAGAGGTGAGAACACATAAACCGACTGGTACACCCACGGTGTTACCAGAGCGTCCATAGCTATCGCCTGAGGGTCCCTTGACCCGGTGCAATATCTTTTATAGCTTTTTGTTGAGGCGGGACGCCATCATGTCCACCTGTGGCCTTTCCCAATGGTGTACAATCCTATTGGAAGACTTCTGGAGGAAGTCCCCATTCTCCCGGGTGGAGGTCGTGTCAGTTGAGAAGATCTGCTTCCCAGTTGTCCACTCCGGGAATGAACACTGCTGACAGTGCTAACACATGATTTTCCGCCTATCGGAGAATCCTTGTGGCTTCTGCCATCGCCATCCTGCTTCTTGTGCCGCCCTGTTGGTTTACATGGGCGACTGCCGTGATGTTGTCTGATTGGATCAGTACCGTCTGGTTTTGAAGCAGAGGCCTTGCCGGCCTCAGGGCATTGTAAATGGCCCTCAGGTCCAGAATATTTATGTGTAGGGAAATAACCTGACTTGACCAAAGTCCCTGGAAATTTCTTCCCTGTGTGACTGCCTCCCAGCCTCAAAGGCTGGAATCCATGGTCACTAGGACCTAGTCCTGTATGCCGAACCTGCGGCCCTCTTGAAGATGGGCACTCTGCAGCCACCACAGTAGAGATACCCTGGTCCTTGGAGACAGGGTTATCAGCCTATGCATCGGAAGATGCGATCCGGACCACTTGTCCAACAGGTCCCTCTGAAAAGTTCTTGTATGGAACCTGCCTAATGGGATTGCTTCGTAGGAAGCTACCATTTTTCCCAGGACTCGCGTGCAATGATGCACCGCTACCTATTTTGGCTTCAGGAGGTCTCTGACTAGAGATGACAACTCCTTGGCTTTCTCCTCCGGGAGAAACACTATTTCTGGTTTATGTCCAGAACCATCCCCGGGAACAGTAGACGTGTCATAGGAACCAGCTGTGACTTTGGACTGTTTAGAATCCAACCATGCTGTTGTAGCACTTTCCAAAATAGTGCTACCCCGACTACCAACTGCTCCTTGGACCTCGCCCTTATAACGAGATTGTCCAAGTACGGGATAATTACAACTCCCTTTTTTTGAAGGAGTATCAACATTTCGGCCATTACCTTGATAAAACACCCTCGGTGCCATGTACAGTCCAAACGGCAGTGTCTGGACTTGGTAATGGTAATCCTGTACCACAAATCTGAGGTACTCCTGGCGAGGATGGTAAATGGGGACATGCAGGTAAGCATCCTTGATGTCCCAGGATACCATGTAATCCCCCTCGTCCAGGCTTGGAATAACCGCCCTGAGCGATTCCATCTTGAACTTGAATTTTTGTGTTCAAGGATTTTAAATATAAAATGGGTCACACCGAACCATGCGGTTTCGGTACCCCAACCCGTGTGGAATAGTAACCCCGTCCTTGTTGAAGTAGGGGCACCTTGAGTATTACCTGCTGGGAATACCGCTTATTAATTGCCTCTAGCACAGCCTCCCTGCCTGAGGGAGTTGTCAGCAAGGCATATTTTAGGAAACGGCTGGGGGGAGACATCTCGAATTCCAGCTTGTACCCCTGAAATACTACTTGAAAGAAACAGGGATCCACCTGTGAGCGAGCCCACTAATTGCTGAAATTTTTGAGACGGCCCCCCACCGTACCTGGCTTCACCTGTGGAGCACCCGCGTCATGGTGTGGCCTCACAGGAGGCGGGTGAAGAATCTTGATTCTGGGAACAGGCTGACTGGTGCAGCTTTTTTCCCTCTACCCTTGTCTCTGTACAGAAAGGAAGCGCCATTTGACCCGCTTGCTTTTTTGAAGCCGAAAGGACTGTACCTTTGTCTGTGAGGAAACCTGAGGTAAAATTATTTCTTCCCAGCAGTTGCTGTGGATACGAGGTCCCAGAGACCATCCCCAAATAATTCCTCACCCTTATAAGGCTCTCTATGCGCTTTTTAAGTCAGCATCACCTGTCCAGTGACAGGTCTCTAATACCCTCCTGACAGAATGGACATTACATTTATTTTGGATGCCAGCCGGCAAAATATCCCTCTGTGCATCCCCCATATATAAGACGACGTCTTTAATATGTTTTTATGTTTTCCAACTAGTATCCCTGTTTGACAGGGTCACCGACCTCGCTGCAGCAGCACTATCTGCAGGTCTCAGTCTAGTACCTGAGTGTGTAAATACAGACTTCAGGATAGCCTCCTGTTTTTTATCAACAGGTACCTATTAAAGTGGCCGTATCCTAAGACGGCAGTGCCACCTTTTTTGACAAACGTGTGAGCGCCTTATCCACCCTAGGGGATATCTCCCAGCGTAACTTATCCACCTGGCGGGAAAGGGTACGCCATCAGTAACTTTTTATAAATTACCAGTTTCTTAACGGGGGAACCCACGCTTTCACACACTTCATTTATTCATCTGATGGGGGAACAAAACACTGCCTGTTTTTTCTCCCCAAACCTAAAACCCATTTTTAGAGGTGCTTGGGTTAAAGTCAGAAATGTATAACACATTTTTTATTGCCGGGATCACGTCACGGATGTTCCTAGTGGATTGTGTATATGTCTCCACCTTGTCGACACTGGAGTCAGACTCCGTGTCGACATCTGTGTCTGCCATCTGAGAGAGCGGGCGTTTTTGAGCCCCTGATGGCCTTTGAGACGCCTGGGCAAGCGCGGGCTGCGAAGCCGGCTGTCCCACAGCTGTTACGTCATCCACCCTTATATGTAAGGAGTTGACACTGTCGGTTAATACCTTTCACCTATCCATCCACTCTGGTGTCGGCCCCACAGGGGGCGACATCACATATATCGGCCTCTGTTCTGTCACCATATAAGCCTCCTCATTCAACATGTCGACACAGCCGTACCGACACACCGCAGACACACAGGGAATGCTCTAAACGAGGACAGGACCCACAAAAGCCCTTTGGGGGGACAGAGTAAGAGTATGCCAGCACACACCAGAGCGCTATATATATACAGGGACTAACTGAGTTATGTCCCTAATAGCTTTTATATAATATACTGTATACAGTGCCAATTTTAATGCCCCCCCTCTCTTTTCCCTCTTACTGTACTGTAGAATTGCAGGGAAGAGCCAGGGAGCTTCCCTCCAGCCGAGCTGTGAGGGAAAAATGGCGCCAGTGTGCTGAGGAGATAGGCTCCGCCCCTTTTTCGCGGCCTATTCTTCCGTTTTTTATGGAATTCTGGCAGGGGTATTTACCTCATATATAGCCCCTGGGGCCATATATTGAGGTATTTTAGCCAGCCAAGGTGTTTTTATTGCTGCCTCAGGGCGCCCCCCCCAGCGCCCTGCACCCTCAGTGACCGGAGTGTGAAGTGTGTGAGAGGAGCAATGGCGCACAGCTGCAGTGCTGTGCGCTACCTTGGTGAAGACAGAGTCTTCATGCCGCCGATTTTCCGGACCATCTTCTTGCTTCTGGCTCTGTAAGGGGGACGGCGGCGCGGCTCCGGGACCGAACATCAAGGCTGGGCCTGCGGTCGATCCCTCTGGAGCTAATGGTGTCCAGTAGCCTAAGAAGCCCAATCCGGCTGCAAGCAGGCGAGTTCGCTTCTTCTCCCCTTAGTCCCTCGCTGCAGTGAGCCTGTTGCCAGCAGGTCTCACTGAAAATAACAAATTCTAAGACTATAACTTTCTAAGAGCTCAGGAGAGCCCCTAGTGTGCATCCAACCTCGGCCGGGCACGAAATCTAACTGAGGCTTGGAGGAGGGTCATAGTGGGAGGAGCCAGTGCACACCAGGTAGTCTAAGATCTTTCTAGAGTGCCCAGCCTCCTTCGGAGCCCGCTATTCCCATGGTCCTTACAGAGTTCCCAGCATCCACTAGGACGTTAGAGAAAGACAGTTTTTGACTAAAGTTATTCTTGTTGGTTGCTCTGCTGTCATTTCTGTAAGGCCAGTTACCAAATGGCATTTACACACTGCAACGAACTTCGGCATTTAAAGCAAGTGCAATGTATGTAATAACAAAACCCATTCAAAGTGTAAATACCTAGTTCCGTCTACATGCATTTGTGTACAGTAAAGTATACTGGACTCTGCTTATTCCATTTCAGAATGTTATAACATCTTCCTCGTTTGTCTGCTGATCCGCTCTATTGGGATGCATTTAATATCGCGGCTGTCGAGATCCCGGAGTTCAGGAGACCGTCACTGGAATCCCGCCAGCTGGTAAATTGCTGGCGATTGTAATCCGACAAACATGAGTTATTACCACTCGTTTGGTGGGTCCACGCCCCCAATCGAGTGGGAAAAGAACCACCGGGCCCGATGCGGGACAAGCACAGTGAGCAATGCAAGAGGACTCGCTGCCGGGATACCGACATATGGGATGCCGCGGTCGGTATAGTGACAACCAGCACCCCGTCTGCTGGGATATCATATGTATTCCACTCTGTCAGTCCTTCCATTGGTTACCTGTCTTTTACCGTATTCAAGATAAAATACTTTTTCTCACACACAGGGCCATTAACCAAACTACACCAAAGTACATCTCTTCACTAATCTCCAAATATCTCCCTACCCAACCTCTCCACTCCACACAAGATCTACGTCTCTCACCCACACTCATTACTCACTCCCATTCACGATTGCAGGACTTTCTTCGGGTTGCACCCACTCTGGAATGCCCTCCTTCACACAATAAGACTCTCCCCCAGTCTCCAAACTTCAAGCGTTCCCTGGATACTCACCTCTTTAGGTAAACTTATCAAATTACGGACCCTATCTAATTACATCCCCTATGTACCGTCCACACATCCTCGCATTTTTTTTTTCCTTTCCTCACTTTCTCATCCACCTAACCGCTGGCCAATATTCCTGAGTGACCATATCATACAGCCCACAAACAAACTTTGCAATCCGCCTTGATCATTTTGCTATAGATAGCATGTATATTTTTGTGCATCGATGCCTGTAAGTTTGTGAGCAGGGCCCTTCTTCCTCTTTGTCTATTATTACCCAGTTTTGTTTTTTTTGTTTTATCATTGTTGTTTCCCATTGTAAAGCGCAATGGAATATGCTGCACTATATAAGATTGATAAAATACATACCCACTAGTCATTAACAGATGCAGTTTAATCAGTGATGTGCTGTATTTATGCGAATGACTCCTATGACATAATCCTTTCTATTAAGTTATGCACTATGGACCTTATTCAGTCAGAAGCAACGCGATATGTGAGCCGTTACCGTGGAGACCAACTTTCAGGCTAATCAGAGGTGAGTGCACTCAGAGATCCAGCAGATTTCAGACATAACTAAAGGATAGGGCTGGGGTAAGTGTGAGTGGATAGTGGTTACATTCACAAGCGGATATACAGGGGCGGAGAAAATTACCCAGAATGCAGGTGGTGAACTGCATTAATTTTCAAGCATGCAATGCAGCTGAATTGCGCTATGAATCAGACCCGATGTGTAGAAGTTTCATTGAAACAGATAGGCCATAGACAAACAGAACTGCAAAGCTCTGATAATTGCTGCAAGGGATGAGGTAGATGGGAAGTCCTGTCCTAAGGGGTAGTAAACAGGGGTATTAGGAGCTGCTCTAAGTTGGCGATGCCCAGTCTCCTCAATGGGATTAGAGTTGTAGGCTGTTACTTTAGTGCTGCATCTACTGTATTTAATGCTACATGGCATGTGTCTAGCAGCTGTGCACCCCCACCCAGCTCTCACTGGCTGCCTGCTACACACAGTAACTGCTTCATTTCTCCCACCAGCAACTGCTGTCAGCGATTGGAGTCAATGCCCCCCCCCCCCCGCTAGTGTATCTTTTATAATCACCGTCCCCTCCTACCCCAACGAGAGAGAGAGACGGGGAACATAGGACAGATATTATAGAGAGAGGGAGGAAGGGAACAGAGATGAAAGAGTTAGGGAAGGAGGAAAATGAAAAAGGGGGGAGGGTGTGAAAGATAAGAGGGCGAGAGGGGGACAGAGATAAAAGACATGGGGGGAGTGGGACAGAGTTTAAAAAGAGAGAGAGAGAGAGTAAGTGGGGAAAGAGAGAGAGAGGAGCAGTGCAAAGATGAAAGAGAGACAGACAAGGGGAGGGAGTAAAGGAGTGACAGAGATGAGCAGACATTTATGTGTGTGTGGGGGGGGGAGGGGGATGTTGCTGATAAAGCTAAATATTTATCTTACTTAAGAGGCCAAAGAACACAGTACGCTATTGGCGTATGGAATACCGTAAGGGTACGCACGTTGCGTAACAATCGCTTAGCCGTAGTCGAGACGCTCAAGCGTCACGTTCGCTCACGGCCAAGAGATCACAGGCGGGCACGCTATTGGCTGCCGACTAACGTAATGATACGCTATTAGCGTAGCGGACGCTTGGGACCACGAGGAGATCACAAGCGGCGATGATGCTCACAATGTTAAACCTTTATAACTATACCATAAACAATGTATCTATGCAATAAACCTTGGTGTAGTGATAGGGTGTAAATGTAACACAGTGTAACCTTATTAACTTAAAAGCTGTACGAGCGTCTCCGACGCTCAGAGAATACTTAGAAATATAAGAAATACACAGATACCGATCTTAGGTTCTAACACCTTATATGAACGTTCTATTTGCAAAAGAATAATACAATACAAGTCATACACTACCAATATAACATAGACTAACTAACCAGATAACTACACATGAAATACAATAACAGCACAATAACACTTTAAGAGGAAAAGAGAGAGAAAAGGGGAGAAGAGAGAGAAAGAAAGATATGGCTCACAATAACAACAAAGACAATATGATTGCGGAGAAACTTACGCTCAAGGGAAACAATCGCATGCGCCTCTGGATATCCAGCTCCCGATTATCAGCAATGAGAACCGTTGAAGAGAATAGAGAGCTGGCCCAGAGTGGCTTGTCCTTTTATACCCTACACATAATACAGTACAATGGTCCCTATATTCTTATTGTTCATTGGACACAGGAATTCGTCTTCGCATTATAACAAAAGGTCATAGGTTGATTCATACAGGTGGGCTGTGACTATTTCCAACTGCTCAGGTGGGTGGGAAACTAGGTTTCCCGCCGCATGGATAATAAAGTGCAAATAATAGTAAAAGTCCATAAACTGCTTATGTCCATAACTATTCGCACGAGCGATTAATCTGCTTCAAACCAACACCGGAATATTGCTAATTAAATACTCTTCCGATGGATACTAAACTCCACTGTATAACCCTTGTCTGACCCTTCGTATCAAACAAAGAGGGATCTCTTTGTTCATGAACATGCTACATTAACTAAACTTTCAGATTCTATCAAAGGGACCATAATCTACAAAATACATTATATGGTTAAAATATGTTATGAACGAGTCGCCCGCTAGACGCACACAAACTCTACCGTAAATGCGCATACCGTGCGCCTGCGGGTGCACGCACCAGCGGGTATGCGTACGCACGGGAGAGCGTGGGCACGCGCAGCGGGGACACGCATGAGGTGCAAATATGGCAGTGTGTAGCGTGATATTTTTCTGACTTTGACATTGCAAAGATGAGAGACTGGGACAAAACACCTGTCAACACCAACCAGTTATCTTCCATTCTCCAAAAACATACTAGTAGGTCAATTTGCTACCAAAATATTCCCTACATGTGAATGCCAAATATTCTCTGCAATGCTTAATGTGTAATAGCTAATTACATAAATAAATGATTATTATATTTAATTATTATATGGCTGCATTCCTGTATACGTTGTGACTGCTACATTTTGAAACTGGCAAAGATGTGAAGTACTGTGCTTTCACACCAGAAACCTTCTCAAGCCTGTGAATGAAAACTAATCGCAGAGCAGCAGATACTTTTATCCAAAAGTGAAGGTTCAATTAGAAAATACCTTCCAGATAATTTATCTGTACAGTTTTTGGAAGGGCCTTGGTGTGTAGGGTAACTGGTAACAAAGAAAGGGATTAGATTAATGAGCACCTATCGGTGGACAAAATGTGGCCTAAAGCTAGATCTGGAGGACAAAGAGCAATAATTAGTTTATACTCCTTGATCCACATCTTTCCAAAATGTCAAGATGGGTATTTCTATCAACTGTCTCTTTTAACATCTACTGTAATATATCCTATATACAACGACGGTATTGCATTGGCCAATAATTCAGTATTTGATGCAATTCACAATGAACCATTGAGGGACAGCGTGACCAATTTTCACGAGGCCTGGCCAACATTGATAAACTACTAAACACTAGCTAACCATGGGAACTGTGGAAGTCTTATCATTTAAAATAATCCCCAGGTCAGACATAGGGGCAGATTTATTAAGCTTGGTGAAGTGATAAAGTGGAAGGTGATAAATGACCAGCCAATCAGATCCTAACTTCCTTGTTACAGGCTGGGTTTGAAAAATGTCAGTTAGGAGCTGACTGGCTGGTCCTTTATCACCTTCCAATTTATCACTTCACCGAGCTTAATAAATCTGCCCCAGAATTATTTAAAATCTAACAAAAGCAAAAAACAACTGGGAGTTGGTACATGGATTTGCAGTATCCGTACAACTTTTAAAGAAGGTAAATAGCAAAATTCAACGACTAGGGGGGTCAGTTATACCCGGCCACTGATGCGGGCCGTAGCACAGTTTGCCTATGGAGGCAAACTGCGCATGTGCAGCGGACGCATCGCGGCTGCACGGGTACACACATTGCGGTTGCATCCCCAATGATGTGACCACAATGTGAGTGACAGCTGCGGGCGTGACGTGTCACACACAGCCGATCCGATTTAAAAAAATGGTGACTGCCATAACTGTGAACGCATCGGGAGGCGGCCTCACACAGCTGGGCGGCCCCCCAGCATGTAAGGAGATGGATGCAGATCTGGCTGCGTATGCAGCGATCTGCGTCCATCTCTGAATGAGCTCCTAGGTGTTTAAATGGGATGTAATCATGTTACCGGTGGTCGGGTTCCCGCCAGTCACTATACCAATGCATGAATCCCGACTGCTACAAATGCCGACAGTCGGCATGCCGACTAACAGGGACTATTCCCACTCGACACCCATAGAGTGGGAATAGAACCTGTGGCGAGCGCAGCCTGCAAGGGGCTTTGTTGCGCTTGCGTCACCCTATCAGCATACTGGTGGTTGGGATCCCGGCCGCCGACAAACCATACCCAACCCGTTTAAATGTGCCTCCTAACCATACTGGTTGAGCATTGCTTAATATACATGTTACTGTGTCCTTAAGTATTAAGTGGTTAGAGGTTAATATCTGCCACAGAGTAATTTTTTAGCCTCTTTCAGCAGGACACGGTCATTAGGTCAACATGGAAAAAGGTCGACATGAGTTTTTCACAATTTTTTAAAAACTTTTTCATACTTTACGATCCACGTGGACTATGATTGGGAATAGTATCGAGGCAACTTGCCCGAAGCATGGCGAGCGAAGCGAGCCATGCGAGGGGACACGGTGCACCAATTGGGGTTACCTGTCACTTTACAAAAAAAACAACACCAAAGAAGTTAAAAAAAACCTCATGTTGACCTTGTTCATGTCGACCTAATGCATGTCAATCAATAGTGTTCGACCTGACTGTCGACCTAAGTGTGGTCGACCTAATGACCCATACCCCCGTACATCGGGTAGGGAGAGAGGACTGGCCGCTGCTGCAGCAGCCCCTCTCCCAGCCAAGAACACCCTGGCGTGTGCTGGGGAGAGAGGCAGCTGCAACGGTGGCCAGTCCTCTCTCCTGCATGATGAAAGGAAGCGGAACAATCACGCCTTGCCTCCTGCAGCAGCCCGCTGGTTTTGACACTGGCGCCCCCCACCCTGTGTCTTGCGTGTGGCCGTGAAAGTTATATTTTTTGCTACTTTCAAAAGAGCGGTGTAACCCTACCCTCAATACCTTGAACGAGAGCTGTCTATGTATTCTATTAAGGGATGGTTACCTAATAGTTGTGCCTCCACTCAAGCTATGTGTAGTATTTAACTACCGTTAAGGCTTGCTTGAGTAAGCCTGATCTCTATCCTTAGGGGATGATTCCCTTATATCATAGATATATTATCTAATATACCTGTCTCTTTCTTCCTGGATCTTCAGATCAACTTCCAGACGGACCAGACACACATGGCAAGTATAACACTTTAATGACCAGTACCAAATGGATTAAGTATACATTAACATTTCATCAATTACACATTCCCCTATAAGTCATTAATCCATGCTAACCCCCTGTCAATTAGACCTATACACAGTACCTGCATGCAATACAACAAATCCTTTTTCTTTTCAAGACACCCTTAGGTGTTAGAGTGACCCGGGTACTCTTAATATGATAGTGCACTTTAAGGGCCCATAAACTTCCTAAAAATAACAGCAGTTAATACAGAATGTCTGACACTATGTTTTAGTATCAACTATCAGTTCTCCCTTCAGATAAAGAGAAAGATGTTTGGCTCAGTCTACTTATGGTAGCGATTACTTTCTCCTATAAGGTTACTTATAGTTCCTCCTTGGCAGATAACAGAAAGTACCTATTTAGCTCATAGATAGTAACATCAACAGTTGATTACCAAGGAATCTGTATCCTTTCCTCAGTAAAAATGTTACCGTAGTTGTCCAGTATTAAACTAAACTCCTAAGAAGCTGGTATGATAAACCTTTGTTATGCTGCGTGCTTGTGTCCATTTGAAGTAGCTGATGCTTTCTATATTTCAGAGCATATATAGCTTTTCGATTCCTGTATGCCTCAAATTATTGTTGTCTCTTAGGATGAGTCTATATTAAATATATCTGCAAGAGATGGTTTCTCTTATCATAGTCACAGCGAGCTCAAATCCTTTAACTTTAAAACTAATAGTCTCTTACGTGTCAGTCCTTCTTACGGGTTCACGAATATACATATAACACAGTTGTATTAAAGTGCCACAAGCTAGTCCTTGAATCGGGATGATATTCTAATCCTTTGTGGCTAAGAGGCTTTAACATCCATCCAATGTCACTGTAGTATGGCTACCTTTAATGTCCTTGACTCTAATTCTGCTAATTCAGGGGCATAAATACACACATTAGGTGGCAGCTTTTGGGTGTTACTTTCTATTTAGCGCTGCGGAACAATGTCTCTGGCTCTCCTTTAACTAATGTGATGCTGACATATGGGGGAGCTTTAAAACTGTATTTATGAAGCATTAAACAGTTCAAGTTTCACTCCACTCCTCCTGTTACATATATATACCCAGTGCTTTCTACCTTCTCCTTAGCACTATGATTAAGCCATACATGGAACTGTAATTATAGGTCACTCTGACTACTGTGACCCATTACTGTCCTCCTGCTTAATAGCCATTATTGCGGCCTAGCCCTGGAGTCCTTAGTCCCAATATGAAATTGACTATGTACCATAGTCACCTATGGCTTGCTGTGCTTAGTGTAGGGGTAATATAAATGGCTGGATTATGCACTCACACTTCTATGATCTAGTGATGCTGCTGCAGGCTGCTCCCCCGACTCCTCCCTTACACTGACAGCCACACAGAATGGAGCCCCTGCTGCTGGTCCTGGTTCTTTGTTGTGGCTGTCAGAGTCTGTGCCGGTAATAGGTAGGAAGGAACCCTCTCTGCCTCCCTGTCATAGATGCGCCTTTCCAATACTGCTGGGTGAGTTGACTAGCGCTGATGCCGGGTTCTGTGAACAGTGCTGAGTCTCAATGCTGCTGTCACCACCTTTACAGTAAGGAAGCCCTGTTTTGGCTACACACACTAAGCCCCCTCCGGCCGCCGCAATGTGTACCGCTCAGCTCTAATGCGGGCGACGGCCGGAGCAGCAAAAAACTATGTCCTCTCACCAAGGGATATGCAGTCTCTCCCCCAGCTACACTCACAGCACCTCTCCATCCCTCTCTAGTAGTCACATGACCCACTCTGAGGTGATGCCCCGCCCACTGGCAATCACCCCACTAGGTGATTGACAGTTAGGAGCACAAGGACATTAACCCTTTAGATACACTGTGAAACCATAAAATAAGCCTTAATTGTATTCACCACTACATTTACATCAATGTACATACAATTACATATATGTGAACTGTATTATTTACCTCAAAACATGCATACAGTATTACAACATCCATTAACTCTTATATGAATAATATATATGCTTATACTCCATTTTAGTCACCATATTATAACTACCTCAGTATAAGTGTTGTTTAAACCCTAAATCAGGGTTACAGCGGTCTGGCCACGCCTCCTCTCATTTGGCCACGCCCCCTCTCATTATAGAGGCCCGGAAAAGCTGTCGGCACCCCTGCTTGTTCGTAGCATGTGGACTGAGATGGGATGACTGTTTGAGATGGATCTTCTGCACAGTCACGCCAAAGAGCGCCTCTTGGCACACCAGGTCGCGTGAGAATCTTCTAGCGTCTTTTTTTGCATTTTGTTTTGTTGTAAATGCGTCAACGTGACTAGGACGCAAAACAAGACTGTACTGATTAATATGATAAGTGACACTAGATAATTGTATGTGATGGAGTCTCTGATTTGTGGTATGATCTTTGGAAGGATCAGAGGACTTAAATACCTGTTCCAAATGCTCTGTTGGCGGGTGTAGTACGGCTGACCGCTGGTCTCCTGACCGCCGGTCAGCTTACCGACGCCGGGATCCCGGCAGCATACCGACGCCGGGATCCCGGCAGCATACCGACGCCGGGATCCCGGCGGGGAGGGGCGAGTGCAGCAAGCCCCTTGCGGGCTCGGTGGCGACCTGCGGTCGCCACGGGTTCTATTCCCACTCTATGGGTGTCGTGGACACCCACGAGTGGAAATAGTCCCTGTTGGTCAGCATGCCGACCATCGGGACAGTGACCCGTCGAGCTGGTGGAGGAGGTCATGTGACTGTCGGTCAGCTGACCGGCGGTCACATGAATACCACCCCTGTTGGCCTATTCAGTTATATGGAGGCATCCTGAATTAGAGATCACATTCCCGTGGCCAAGTCCCCGTTGATGCTGAATCATCCATTCAAGTTCAGGTCACTCAAGAGTCAAACCCTGACTCTGCTGGCAGTCCAGCGTTGGCCGAGTCTGACATACACATTGTGACTCAAGGGGGAGGTGAGCTGTGTCCAAGGTCCACATTGTAGTGAGTTCTATAAGGTGCCAAATGGAGACAGAATATTACAG
This sequence comes from Pseudophryne corroboree, assembly GCF_028390025.1. NCBI lineage: Eukaryota > Metazoa > Chordata > Amphibia > Anura > Myobatrachidae > Pseudophryne > Pseudophryne corroboree. The sequence goes on along the minus strand of NC_086452.1, from coordinate 417,638,302 downwards.
ACATGCTGGGAGTAATAGTTCACCAAGTATGACAATGTCGGAACGACTGGAAGTGCGCAGAAGCAGTAACTGGAGTAACGGACAACAGATAAGTTGATCAAGCAGTGAAAATAGTGGAGAAGTTCCCCATAGTAACTAAGTAGCTTCCAGGTAGCATTGATCAAGTACATTCTATAATATGATAGGTACAAGCTGACTGGTTGCTATGGGCAACTTCTCCACTGGTCCACTTCTTAGAGAGGGGGGGTGGATGAGAGACAATGTAAAGGCTGAGGCACACAAGTGACAGCTCCGATATGAATCTGTGATCCATTCTTTATGTTGTTATCATCTGTTACTAAATGAAGTGGTTGTGGAGTAATGAAAGGAGGACAATTTGCTACACCTGAGTCTTTAATCCCCATGGAGCCTGAGAGAGAGGGGACTAAGCTAACCCAAGAGTAACTAGAATAAGGGGTAAATGCATGTGTGACTTACATCACGCACACAATTATAAAAAGGATCAAATGAATACTACACCAGTATGTACCTGATTATGCTAGGGATCTTAAACAAGACCATGCTCTGGGCAACAAAGCATAAAAGGTGTGAAACAGCGCTTCAGCATTTTTAGTGTTCCCATTGGGTGAAGAGAAAGTGGTTGTGAGCTAGAAGTAACTCAGGTAGCAGATCTGATGATGAACCGGGAGCAACCAATACACAATAATGTCCCCTGGATAGCATGGGCCGGAATCCCGACACCATTTGGAATCCTGGTGCCGGAACACTGAACGCCAACATCCCGAAGGTAAGTTTAGGGGCCACTATTAAGGTTAGGACCCAGGGGGGAGGGGGGTTTAGGGTTAGGCACTAGAGGGGGGGGGGGGGGTTAGCCCTAGCCACCACCACCACCCCCAAGTCTTAGCCCTAGCCGTCACCCCAGGCAGGGTATGGTTAGGGTAGGGGACAGGGGAGGGGTAAAATAATGACCCGTCCCCTGATGCCATTCTATTTGTTGGGATCCTGTATCACACCTGATAGTACAATGGTTATCTTGCTGCCTCACATCACTGAGGTCCTTAGGTTCTATTTCCAGCAAGGACCTAGTAGTACAGAGTCTGTATGTGCTCCCAACGTTTGTGTGGGTTTCCTCCAACACGATAATACACAGGTAGGTTGACTGGATTCTGAGAAATAATTAACCCTACTGTGTACTGTATGTGTGTGTCCATATGATAGGGAATACAGACTACAAGCTCCTCTGGGGCAGGGACTGATGTGAATAACTGTATATTCTCTGTAAAGTGCTGCGGAATATGTGTGCGCTATATAAATATCCAGTAATAAAAAAAGAGCTACATTGACAAGTACAGGGGGATTGAACCAATGTAGCATCTCCAGTGCGAGGCTCCATTGCGGTCCATTGCGCCTGCGCATCGCGGTGCATACGCAGTTCAGATCTGATCGCGCGCTGTGCAAAAAACGCAAAGCAGCGATCAGGTCTGAATTACCCCCTGTGATTGAATTCTAACGGCAACTTTGGAGCAATGTTGCAAGGACTCAATAAAGGATGGAAAGTGACTACTGTATGTAGGGTATCCGGACTCCAGGTCGACAGCACAAAGGTCGACACACCTTAGGTCGACGCCAATTGGTCGACACACCTTGGGTCGACATGTACAACAGGTCGACAGGAACAAGGTCGACATGGAAAAGGTCGACATGATTTTTTCACGATTTTTTTCTTTTTTTGAACCTTTTCATACTTAACGATCCACGTGGACTAAGATTGGAACGGTAAAGTGTGCCGCGCGAAGCGGTAGCGGAGCGAAGGCACCATGCCCGAAGCATGGCGAGCGAAGCGAGCCATGCGAGGGGACGCGGTACACTAATTGGGGTTCCCGGTCACTCTACGAAGAAAACGACACCAAAAAACATAAAAAACTCAGGTCGACCTTTTTCCATGTCGACCTTGTTCCTGTCGACATTTTGTCCATGTCGACCTAAGGTGTGTCGACCAATTGGCGTCGACCTTTGTGCTGTCGACCCTCAGTCCCAGACCCGTATGTAGACCTCTGTACTCTGAATAGCTCATTCCATCTCATCCTACAGAGGCTCACCTGGACATGGGGTGAATGGGTGCGCCCGGTGAAGCAGCACTGCGTAATGGATCCAGAACACCCCAGCCATTATTATTGTTACTCAGTGAATTATGAAGGACTAGCCTGTGTTTTTGCCACAAGCCCCACGTTAACTCCCCCAAACAGTCCCTTCCTGTCAATCACTCTGCGTATAAAATGGCAGTGCCAGTGCGTTTGCATTGGTACCTTGGCATTGGTGAAAACATTGGCATTGCATAAAAACATGAATTAGGCCCAAAGTACAAGGTAACATCCATGTTTTCAATTAGCTTTCCCTTTAATTGAAAATTGCAGAATGACTGCCTCTTTCAGCGTGCTCTCCAGAAAGCACACTACGTCGTCAGATGTCATTTTCAGGTGAGATCTATGGGGCAGATGTATTAACCTGGAGAAGGCATAAGGAAGTGATAAACCAGTGATATGTGCAAGGTGATAAAGGCACCAGCCAATCACCTCCAATATGTAAATTAATAGTTAGGATCTAATTGGCTGGTGCCTTTATCACCTTGCACATATCACTGGTTTATCACTTCCTTATGCTGTCTCCAGGTTAATACATCTGCCCCTATATTTTTAACACCAAATCCCAATTACTCTTTAACTGGAATATTTTTACCACAATTTCTTAAAAAAAAAAAAAGTTGCACCCAAATTACAATACAAAGTTGTGACATACTGTATTCTGCATCATTTTGTTTCCATGAATACTACAAGACAGGTGAGCAACCATTTAAAACTTATAACACTGTGGTTGCTCACTGACATTACCATATTTATGCTAGAGTCCGTGTCATTGGGGTCCAACATTTGAACATAAACTACCGGTAATAGTTGCTTGTGACAATATCAGGTATATGTTTCTAGGGATGTAGTCAAAAGGTCGACAGTGGCAATGGTAACATTCATAATGCTGACACAATGTCGATAGCTATGTTAACATTGTTAAAATGTTGACCGGTATCATGTCTATATTCTCAGAATTAGGGATAGGGTTGGGCTGCAAGGGGAAGGGGATTTTAGGGTTAGGCACTAGTAGAGACATTCCCAACCTCGGTCCTCAAGGCACACTAACAGTGCAGGTTCTAGTGATATCCAGGCCTCAGCATAGGTGGTTAAATCAAAATAATGGAGGTACTAATTAAGTCACCTGTGCTCAAGAACGGATATCACTAGAACCTGGACTGCCCATGTGCCTTGAAGCCCAAGGTGAGCAACGCCTGCAATAGAGGGAGTGTTAGGATAAGGGATAGGGAAGAAATACTCACCTGAACGTTGGAGGATCAGAGGTCTGACCCAGAAGTTACAGTCCATGGGGGGTATTCAATTGGGGCCGTTTTTTAGCCTAGGCGGAAAAAAACTGCACTGTTTGCTATTTTTTTTTTTTAGGGTGAATGGGTATTTGACCTATTCAATAGCAAAGCATTTTTTTTTCACCTAGGTGAAAAATTCAGCAGGAGCGGAAAACATGTGGATCGGCGCATCCACGTGTTTTCGCAACTGCGCTGGCAAAAACTAGGTCCGTTTTCTCTGATTTTCAGGCACTTTTCGTCAATGCCTTTTCACTAAAAAGAAGTTAAAAGGCATTGGCGAAAATCCCTTAAAAACGTGTGAAAAACGGCTTGCAAATTATATAACGGGGGTGAATTTAATAGCTCCGAAATTGTCGGAGCTAATTGAATACCCCCATTACTGCTGGAACTAGGAAGCCGCCAACAACAGTTAAGTGACCTACGGGCCACCAGGGATCATAAGTCAACAGTCTATACAGGGACAGTCTATTACTGTTTACATGTTGAATGTTGGTATTATGACTATTGCCATATCATACCAGGTGTAGTATGGTATGCCGGCGGCCGGCTCCCGGCGCCCAGCATACCGGCGCCGGGAGCCCGACCGCCGGCATACCGTCAGCGTGGCGAGCGCAAATGAGCCCCTTGCGGGCTCGCTATGCGCGCCACGCTATTTTATTCTCCCTCCAGGGGGGTCGTGGATCCCCACGAGGGAGAAAAAGTGTCGGCATGCCGGCTGTCGGGATTCAGGCGCCGGTATACTGTGCGCCGGGATCCCGACAGTCGGCATACTGAAGACCACCCATCATACCCAACCCATATTTCTAATTATACTTATAGCAAGCTTTATATTACATTTCACACAACATATCTATATACCTTCCTTATAGATTTATTCTAAGGAATGTCACCAAATTGTTTTAGCAGATCCATAGAAAGGAGTTTATTACACAGACAGGCATCATGTGTAAAACCACTTATAGGCAACATACAGAACAGGTAAAACAGTGGTTAACAGAGATTATTTCATCCAAGCATATATGCTACACTGACTAAGAGATTATTTCATCCAAGCATATATGCTACACTGACTAAGTATATAATGATACAGCGTTACAGTAACAAGGCAAAGATATTGCCAGGGAACCCATCAATATTAGGTAGTTAGGAACTAAGGTTATGCTGTAAGTGCGTGTGGTCCAAACTAGTGTAGTATTACAATAACGATTGCAAGAGTCGGAGCAGAATACTCAGGCAGCTACTGCCATCTGGTGGCCATTAATGGTATGCAGAAATCACAAAACAATTGCCAGTTTAGAGAACACGGCTACACACAACATTGAGGGAACACCACCTAGTAAACAAAGAACAGTGTTTTCGTCCCTGGCTGAATTATAATTGAGACATTTCACCTCCAGCAGTTATAGTCCAGCTGTAGCAATAGTGTTGAAACAGTAATATTTGTGTGAACAAAGTTTATTTATTCAGAACAAGCTACTTTAAGACTCTCAAAATGGAGTTTGAGGGAGAGGACACAACGTAACGCAAGGTGCATTCATGGAACCCCACTATACTTTAAAGTGGAAACAGAACTGCAGCATTGCCTTCAGCATATCAAATATGAATTGCTGTCTCGGAGGGTCATTCATACAATAGGCACGAGTATGAGCACAATACAGAGGGTTAGCTATGTGTGACCATGGAGATAATACAAGGGGTGTGAGTCATCAGTTTCAAGGATTTTTCAGCCTATCTACAAGGGATTCAGGTGAGGCAGCCATTTTAGGCGCACTATAGGGCCAAAACACACGAGGCAGCTGGCACCGCCCGGCAAACACCCGGCCGGTTTTAAACCGCTGCCGTGATGTAAAGACACATGCAGCGCAATGTGTCCTTACACACGGCACGGTCCCGGCACGGCTGCCGGGTTGCAGCCGGGTCTCACCACTGGAAGGTCCGGCTGCCGGGCGGGCGCCTGGACTTCTTTGCAGCCAGTAAACCGTGTGTGTGTGTGAAGGGGAGCTTTCACACACAACGTTTTTTCCCCAAGCCGTGTCTAATGCTGCGCATGCGCACAGCATCACACACGGCTCAAAGCCGTCCTGTGTGACAGACTCTGCCGGTTTCTCCCGGATGGCAAAAAGCCGGACAAAGTTTGTCCGGCTTTTTGCCATCCGGGAAAAACCGGAGTGTGTGTTACTGCCCATAGGGATTACACTGATCAAGATAGGCAATGCTCAGAAACTGATGACGCATAACAGGTCATTCAGGTGCGGTCATTCCTGCGCTATCATGTGCAAAGTACCGACGTCGGAAGCAGGACAGCAGCAGACTGTTAGTGATTAACAGTTCGGAAGGAGGGAGTGGGCAGCGACGGCCTAAGTTTGTGAAAACAGAGGCGTGCCGCTGCCGTGTAGGGGGGAGGGAAGAGGCCAGGGATCTCCGTGGTTGCACAAAGAATTCCTGGCCTCTGCGACGGGTGGCTTGAGCGGCACCATGGGTGCAGCAAGCTGCCCAAAGGTGAGTGAGATATCCGATGCTGCATCCTAGGGCACAGGTCAGATCACTACTGCAGCAGGAGGAGTCTGCATGTAATAAGATGCCTTCTGCTGCATTACCATACAGCGCTATCACTGCTGCTTCCACGGAACTAATAGCAGCTCCAACCACATCTGAATTAGGCCAATAATGGGAGAAATAGATATACTCTGATTTTGAGATATTACCTCAAAATGTGGTTTAATAAAAAAGTTTGACATGCTCATTACCCACTTGGTGATTCTATTACTCTATTTAAAAAAAAAAGAGTGCCCAGGTTACACAAGTTGGCATAATTGTACCATATGTATTTAGCATATGTATGTGGATGTATTCCCTGGATGTCACCACCTTGCAATAAAATTGTGAAAATCTAGAGTTAATTCTGGAAGCTGAATTCATCAACTTTGCGTACACACACCTAGTAACATGTCTCATGAATGGTGATCCCATTACGGACTTTGAAAGTAGACTGATTTATCAAAGATAATATTTAGGTATCCTGCGCTCTCCTAGTATGGGTAATGGTGGTGGCAGCAGAGTTGCAGATGAGGCTAAACCCGCAGCCTCACAAGTCTAGAACAGAAGGAAAAGGGTTATGCAACTGCGCCTGAGAATGTATCACTAACGATGTCTAACTCACTGGGTCTATGAATAACGTGACTGTATATCCCAAAATTAGAGAAGAAAATTTATTGCAATCTAATAATGTACCAGAAATATCTGAATAAACAAGAAAAGAATATAAATGAAATAAAATACAAAATACAAGAAAGGAGAAAGACGGGACTGTCAGCCGCGCCATTCCCCCTATGCAGAGCTGTTATCTGCGTCTCCTGAGGTGCTTCCCGCCGTCCGTATCCACTTAGTTTCACTTTCGTTCCTGTGGCTCCTGGTGCAGTGATGATAATATACACTGCTGCTGTTTGTGCTGCAGCAGTGTGTATTATCATCACTGCACAACTACACAGAGACATTTGGAATCTATCACAGCCCAGCCATTTTGACGAGCAGTGACCCCGGGGGTTCACAGGAAATAGAGTCGAGCCCGGAGTCACGTGACCGCAAACCCTCTAACCAGGAAGAAGATTCAGCACCAGGAGCCACAGGAACGAAAGTGAAACTAAGTGGATACGGACGGCGGGAAGCACCTCAGGAGACGCAGGTAACAGCTCTGTATAGGGGGAGTGGCGCGGCTAACAGTCCCGGCTGGGTCTGAAAGCTAGTGTCACTTTCCCCGCAGAGACAGGCCCGCTTCCCTCTGTTCTGGCTAACGGACGGCGTCTGTAGTAACAGGCGCTTTCCGGCTGCACAGTCGGAGGTAGAAGAGCGGCCAGTCCGGAGCGATCAGCATACCGATCCCTTTGAGTCCTTTCCCCCCGTTCATCCACCAGGGGTACCCCGTTCACTGTATACGCCGCTGGAACCAAGGATCCCCTCTAAGTTGTTCTGCTTCAAACAGACTTTGTTCCAAAACAGACTTATTTACTAAGTTGGAGCATTACCAGGCTGGGACTGTATCAAATGTTTACAACTGCATGCAGATATAGACAGTGATTTCATTCTTGGTACAAAACGAGGAGGTGGGACGCCACGCTCCGTCGCAGCACCAAGTTTGGACTTTATAAAACAGCGTTTTGCTTCTTCACGAAAAATAAGTTTTTTTCTTTCTCCTTTATTGTATTTTGTATTTTATTTCATTTATATTCTTTTCTTGTTTATTCAGATATTTCTGGTACATTATTAGATTGCAATACATTTTCTTCTCTAATTTTGGGATATACAGTCACGTTATTCATAGACCCAGTGAATTCGACATCGTTAGTGATACATTCTCAGGCGCAGTTGCATAACCCTTTTCCTTCTGATTTATCAAAGATAGCTTACACAAGATCGCACTTATGCTAATTTGATAGTATTTCATGAGGATTATTATGGGCTGTTTGGTTATGATTTGCTCACATTAGTGATGGCAGTTGTATAATGAGTAGAGTATATACTCTGTTACAGCTAGAATTGCCCTGAAGCAATTTTACATATACCAGTTCTTTAATTTTACATAAAACAGTTATAACCAGGTCTTTAATCATGGCAGCCATGTGTGAGGTAAAGTGGGTGTGGCTTGGGCAGGCAGTTGTAGGCATACTTGCCTACCTGACCCTCTCCATGAGGGAGAAAATAAGATTTTAAACCTACCGGTAAATCTATTTCTCCTAGTCCGTAGAGGATGCTGGGGACTCCGTAAGGACCATGGGGTATAGACGGGCTCCGCAGGAGATAGGGCACCTAAAAAGAACTTTGACTATGGGTGTGCACTGGCTCCTCCCTCTATGCCCCTCCTCCAGACCTCAGTTAGAGAACTGTGCCCAGAGGAGATGGACAATACAAGGCAGGATTTAGAAATCCAAGGGCAAGATTCATACCAGCCCACACCAATCATACCATGTAACCTGGATTATACATAACCAGTTAACCGTATGAACAACAACAGTAACGGTCCAAGACCGATTTCAACTGTAGCATAACCCTTATGTAAGCAACAACTATATACAAGTCTTGCAGAGTTTCCGCACTGGGACGGGCGCCCAGCATCCTCTACGGACTAGGAGAAATAGATTTACCAGTAGGTTTAAAATCTTATTTTCTCTTAAGTCCTAGAGGATGCTGGGGACTCCGTAAGGACCATGGGGTTTATACCAAAGCATCCAATCGGGCGGGAGAGTGCGTATGACTCTGCAGAACCGACTGAGCAAACGCTAGGTCCTCATCAGCCAGGGTATCAAACTTGTAGAATTTAGCAAAAGTGTTTGACCCCGACCAAGTCACCGCTCGGCAAAGTTGTAAAGCCGAGACGCCTCGGGCAGCCGCCCGAGAAGAGCCCACCTTCCTAGTGGAATGGGCCTTAACCGAATTTGGTACCGGCAATCCAGCCGTAGAGTGAGCCTGCTGAATCGTATTACAGATCCAGCGAGCAATAGTCTGCTTCGAAGCAGGTGCGCCAATCTTATTGGCCGCATACAGGACAAACAGAGCCTCTGTTTTCCTAATTCTAGCCGTCCTGGCTACATAAATCTTTAAGGCCCTGACTACGTCCAGGGTTCTGGAATCCTCCAGGTCACTTGTAGCCACAGGCACCACAATAGGTTGATTCACATGGAATGAAGAAATCACCTTAGGCAAAAATTGCGGACGTGTCCTCAATTCAGCTCGATCCACATGAAAAATCAAGTAAGGGCTTTTGTGTGACAAAGCCTCCAATTCTGATACTCGCCTTGCCGATGCCAAGGCCAACAACATGACCACCTTCCAAGTAACAAATTTCAACTCAACCTTGTTAAGCGGTTCAAACCAGTGTGATTTTAGAAACTGCAACACCACGTTGAGGTCCCACGGTGCCACTGGAGGCACAAAAGGAGGCTGGATGTGTAGCACTCCCTTTACAAACGTCTGGACTTCTGGAAGAGAAGCCAATTCCTTCTGAAAGAAAATCGAGAGGGCCGAAATCTGAACCTTAACAGAGCCTAATTTCAGGCCCATATCCACTCCTGTCTGTAGGAAGTGGAGAAAACGACCCAGATAAAAATCTTCCGTAGATGCATTCTTGGTCTCACACCAAGACACATACTTTCGCCAGATACGGTGATAATGCTTAACCGTCACCTCCTTCCTAGCCTTTATTAAAGTAGGGATGACCTCTTCCGGAATCCCCTTTTTCGCTAGGATTCGGCGTTCAACCGCCATGCCGTCAAACGTAACCGCGTTAAGTCCTGAAATACACAGGGCCCCTGTTGCAACAGGACTTCCCTCAGAGGAAGAGGCCAGGGATCTCCTGTGAGCATCTCTTGTAGATCTGAGTACCAGGCCCTTCGAGGCCAGTCTGGGACAACGAGTATCGTCTGTACTCTTCTTTGCCTTATGATCCTCAACACTTTTGTGATGAGAGGAAGAGGAGGAAACACGTAGACCGATTTGAACACCCACGGTGTTATCAGAGCGTCTACTGCCACTGCCTGAGGGTCCCGAGACCTGGCACAATACCTCCGAAGCTTTTTGTTGAGGCGTGACACCATCATGTCTATTTGAGGAGTTCCCCAAAGACGTGTTATGTCTGCAAAGACTTCTTGATGAAGTCCCCACTCTCCTGGATGGAGATCGTGTCTGCTGAGGAAGTCTGCTTCCCAGTTGTCCACTCCCAGAATGAAGACAGCCGACAGAGCGCTTACATGATTTTCCACCCAGCGAAGAATCCTGGTGGTTTCCGCCATCGCGACTCTGCTTCTTCTCCCGCCTTGGCGGTTCACATGAGCCACTGCTGTGACATTGTCTGATTGAATCAGAACCGGTAGGTTTCGAAGAAGACTCTCCGCTTGTCGAAGGCCGTTGTAAATGGCCCTGAGTTCCAACACATTGATGTGTAGACAGGACTCCTGGTCTGACCAAAGTCCCTGAAAGTTTTTTCCCTGTGTGACCGCTCCCCATCCTCGGAGGCTCGCGTCCGTGGTAACCAGGATCCAGTCCTGAATCCCGAACAGGCGACCCTCCAGCAGGTGAGCACTTTGCAACCACCACAGGAGAGACACTCTGGCCCCTGGGGACAGAGTTATTTTCCGATGTAAGTGCAGATGGGACCCGGACCACTTGTCCAGAAGGTCCCATTGAAAAGTCCTTGCATGGAACCTTCCGAAGGGAATGGCCTCGTAGGCCGCCACCATTTTTCCCAGAACTCGAGTGCATTGGTGAACTGACACCCTTTTCGGTTTTAGCAGGTCTCTGACCATGTTCTGGATGTCCTGGGCTTTCTCTATTGGGAGGAAGACCTTCATTTGTTCCGTATCCAGTATCATACCTAGGAACGGTAGTCGAGTTGTCGGAATCAACTGTGACTTCGGTAGATTTAGAATCCAACTGTGTTGCTGGAGCACTCTCAGAGAGAGTGCCACACTGCTCAGCAATTTCTCCCCTGATCTCGCTTTTATCAGGAGATCGTCCAAGTATGGGATAATTGGACCACTATCATTTCCGCCATTATCTTGGTGAAAATCCTCGGGGCCATGGAAAGTCCAAACGGCAACGTCTGAAATTGGTAATGACAATCCTGTGCAGCGAATCTCAGGTATTCCTGATGGGGGGCATATATGGGGACATGAAGGTACGCATCCTTTATGTCCAGAGACACCATAAACTCCCCCTCCTCCATGTTGGCTACTATCGCTCTGAGTGATTTCATTTTGAATTTGAATCTTTTTATGTACAGGTTTAGGTATTTCAGATTCAAAATAAGTCTGACCGAACCGTCCGGTTTCGGGACCACAAATAGGGTTGAGTAGTAACCTCTTCCCTGCTGGTGCAGGGGAACCTTGATTATCACTTGCTGTATACACAGCGTTTGAATTGCAGCTAACACTACATCCCTTTCCGATGTGGAAGCTGGTAGGGCCGATTTGAAAAATCGGAGCGGGGCACCTCCTCGAATTCCAGTTTGTACCCCCGGGAAACTATTTCCAACACCCAGGGATTCAGGTCTGATCTGACCCAGGCCTGACTGAAAAGTCGAAGACGTGCCCCCACCGGTGCGGACTCCCTCACGGGAGCCCCAGCGTTATGCTGTGGGTTTTTGAGCAGCCGGGGAGGACTTTTGTTCCTGGGCACCTGCCGAAGCAGGTGCTCTTTTGCCTCTGCCCTTACCTCTAACAAGGAAAGAGGATCCCCGACCTCTTTTGGACTTGTGCGACCAAAAGGACTGCATCTGATAGGGTGTTACTTTCTTTTGCTGTTGGGGAATATATGGTAAAAAAATTGATTTACCTGCTGTAGCTGTGGAAACCAGGTCCGTCAGCCCATCCCCAAACAATACATCACCCTTATAGGGTAGTACTTCCATATGTTTTTTGGAATCCGCATCACCCGTCCATTGGCGAGTCCATAAGGATCTTCTCGCTGAGATAGACATGGCATTGGCCCTAGAAGACAGCAATCCCTCATAAATAAGACTGCGTCTTTTATATGGGCTAGAGTTAAGAATATAGTATCCTTATCCATATTATCAAATTGATCTGTCAGCTCATCTGTCCAAGCTGCCATTGCGCTACACACCCATGCCGACGCAATTGTCGGTCTTAGCACAGCCCCCATATGAGAATAAATACACTTTAAGGTAGTTTCTTGCCTGCGATCTGCAGGGTCCTTAAGGGCCGCTGTGTCAGGAGACGGTAGCGCCACTTTCTTGGACAAGCGCGTCAGGGCCTTGTCCACAGTGGGGGATGATTCCCAAATCTCCCAGTCCTGCTTAGGGAAGGGGTATGCCATATAAATTCTTTTGGGGATCTGCGGTCTCTTTTCCGGAGTCTCCCAAGCTTTTCCAAAGAAATCATTTAATTCATGAGATGTGGGAAAATTAATAATCTGTTTCTTTTCCTTAAACATGTGTACCCTTGTGTCGGGGACCGAGGGTTCATCCTCAATATGTAACACATCCCTTATTGCCACAATCATACACTGAATGGTTTTAGTCACCCTAGGGTGCAATTTTACTTCGTCATAGTCGACACTGGAGTCAGAATCTGTGTCGGTAGTAGTGTCTTGTGTTAAGGGACGCTTTTGAGACCCCGACGGGCCCTGTGAGTCGGTCCAATCCGAGGATTGACCCCCTGATGTCCCCCCTAATTCAGCCTTATCAAGCCTTTTATGTAAAGATGCCACACTTGCATTCAACATATGCCACATGTCCATCCAATCCGGAGTCGGCACAACCGACGGGGACACACCACTCATTTGCTCCACCGCCTCCTTGGAGAAGCCTCCCACCTCAGACATGTCGACACACACGTACCGACACCCCACACACACAGGGATTAACCTATAAGGGGACAAAACCCCAACCAGGCCCTTAGGAGAGACAGAGAGAGAGTATGCCAGCACACACCAGCGCTTAAAAACACTGGAATATATATACCAGATAGCGCTTTTTATATATATAGCCTTAACTTCCACTCACTGCGTCTCCAAAGTGCCCCCCTCCTCTTTTTTCCAGCCTGTGAAGTACAGCAGGGGAGAGATCAGGGAGCCAGCTTTTCCTCATGCAGTTTCTCTGGAGAAAATGGCGCTGGTTAGTGCTGAGGATCAAGCCCCAACCACCCGACGGCAGGCTTCGGTCCCAGTAAACTTATATAAAAAATGGCGGGGGATTTGTGGATTTACTGTGCCACAGCCTAATCCTGCTTATATTGCCACAAAATGAGGAATATTGCTGCCCAGGGCGCCCCCCCCCTGCGCCCTGCACCCTTCAGTGCCTGCTTGTGTGTGTGTACTGGGAGCAATGGCGCGCAGCTTACCGCTGCGCACTTACCTCATGAAGATCTGATGTCTTCTGCCGCCTGATGTCTTCTTGCCTTCTCATACTCACCTGGCTTCTATCTTCGGCATCTGTGAGGAGGACGGCGGCGCGGCTCCGGGACGAACCCCAGGTGAGACCTGTGTTCCGACTCCCTCTGAAGCTAATGGTGTCCAGTAGCCTTAGAAACAGTGCCCAACTTGACAAGCCAGCTCTGTTTCTCTCTCCTCAGTCCCACGATGCAGGGAGCCTGTTGCCAACAGGACTCCCTGAAAATAAAAAACCTAACAAAATTCTTTAAAACAGAAAACTCTGGAGAGCTCTCTGCATTGTACCCTTTCTCCTCTGGGCAGAAGATCTAACCGAGGTCTGGAGGAGGGGCATAGAGGGAGGAGCCAGTGCACACCCATAGTCAAAGTTCTTTTTAGGTGCCCTATCTCCTGCGGAGCCCGTCTATACCCCATGGTCCTTACGGAGTCCCCAGCATCCTCTAGGACGTAAGAGAAAATGCTCTGTTCCTGGACTTTCCTGGTAATGTATGATTGCCATCACCTGTGGTGAGATAGTTAATTGATAAGAAAGGTGTTTCACTACAGGTGATGGCAATCATACATTACCAGGAAAGTCAAGGAACAGAGCATTTTCTCCCTCATGGAGAGGGTCAGGTAGGCAAGTATGGTTATAGGACTGCAGTAACGTAACAGTCCTCAGTCACAGTTCTATATATTGGGGGGCAGCCAGGAGCAGCCTCATATTTGTAGGTACCTGCTTTCCAGTACAGTCCTCTGAGATATTAAGCATGCATTAAGGTGTTATCATGCATAAAACGGGGAATGGAGACAAGGGATGAGAGTGTAATCCTGCCACTGTAAAAATCATTGGTGCGGCCACACCCGGAATATTGTGTACAGTTCTGGGCACCTCACTATAAAAAAAATATCTTGGAACTCGAAAAGGTTCAGAGGCGAGCCACCAAACTGGTTAAGGGGTTAGAGGCACTGAATTATGAGGAAAGACTTAAAAGGTTAGATTTTTTTACACTAGAAAATAGATGACTGAGAGGGGACATTATTAATATTTTTAAATACATTAATGGACAATACAAGGATCTATCAAACAATTTGTTTATCAAAAAAACACTACATAGGACACGAGGACACCCCCTGAGGTTGTTAGAAAAAAAAATCCATATGTAAAACAGTAAAGATTTGGAATTCTTTGCCAGAGAAGGTAGTAATGGTGGACTAAATCAATAAGGTTGACCCCGATGGACATCTGCTTTTTTCAACCTCAACGACTATGTAACTATATTGATATGACTGATCTGGCAACTTTACCTTTGGATACGACTGTCACAACTGAGGGCCTGAGCTGACGGAAGGCAGCCTCAGTTGTAGGGGCTGAGATGTACCGGAACCTGGGAGGTTGTATCAGACCCCTGGACATGTAAGTAACATGAAGAGAAACCGCCCGAAGGCGTGACCACGACAACTTGAGTAAAAGTCAATGATATTTATTTATGACAAACTCCATGCATCACAGTAGCAGTAAAAAGTAACATAAAAATCAGCAGAGAAATAATAATACAGTTCCTGGGTACTACAGGGTGGCAGGGGCCACAGAGCTCTGGTGGTATGAGACAGTTCTTATTATCTGCAAGTTGGAAAGTCCTTACCAGGCTCAACTGCAGCAATGAGGAAAGCCCAGGGTCGTACCAGCTGGTGTTCCAGGGAAAGCTGGACTGCTGTAGATAAAATGCTGCTGTGGGTACTGGTTAGAACCAGACAGGTGTTGGCACGGAGTGGATACTGGCTGGAACCAGTTAAATAATAAATAAAGCTTGAGAGCGATGCAATGTAGATGAAATGTAGAATTTGAGAGCGGAGAAATAATAAATACCGGTGGAGAGTGGTAAACTGCAGAAAGGACACCGGCCCTTTAAGAGAAGCTGTACACTGCTGGAAGCTGAGCTGGAAGCAGGTGATGTTGTAGCTGGAAACAGGTGAGTCCAAAATGGATCGGAGAGTCAGGCTACACCACAGATGGAATGCTGGTGCGGGTCTCTATAGCAGAAGTCTGGAAACAGGAGCTGGAACCTGGAAGACATTCACAGGAGAGAGACAAACTGGAACTAGGTTTGACAACCAAAGCACTGACGCCTTCCTTGCTCAGGCACAACCTATTTATACCTGCAGCAAGGAAGGCATTGGCTAGACAATTATGCAAATTAATAATACTGACAACGGATTGGTAGAAATGATCAGCTGACAGAATCCAAGATGGCTGCGCCCATGCAGACACTTGGAGGGAAGTTTGGATTGTAATCCATGTGGTCTGGAAAACAGTAATGGCGGCGCCGGCCACCGGAGACAGGAGACGCCAGGCTGACAGATGCACATCCGACCAGCACATCCGACCACGCGGACACAGCGGAGGCCGCGGCTGACGTAATCGCCACTCTGAATGCAGAAGCTCAGGGACGGCGGCGGAGGCCGCGGGAGACGCCATGCCAGATGTATAAGGCGTTACTGTGACTGCGTCCAGAGAGACAGGAGAGGATGCGGGAATGTGCACATCAGGATAACAGATGGGATCCGGTCCTGGAGCGCTGAGCCAGCCTTAGGAGGCATCTGATAGGTAAGAAATGGCGTCCAGATACCCGGATCGTGACAGCACCCCCCCCCCTTTAGGAGTGGCCCCAGGACACTTCTTTGGCTTTTGAGGAAACTTGGAATGGAATCTCCGGACCAAGGCAGGAGCATGGACATCAGAAGCATTGGTCCATGAACGTTCCTCAGGGCCATAACCCTTCCAGTCAATAAGATACTGAAGTTGACCGTAACGGTGACGTGAGTCCAGGATCTTGGCTACTTCATACTCAACGCCTCGTTGAGTTTGGATTTTCGGAGTTGGAGGAAGTGAGGAATGAAACCGATTCAAGATTAGCGGTTTCAACAGGGAAACATGGAATGTCCTGGGTATCTTTAAGAAGGGAGGCAACCGGAGTCTGTAAGCAACAGGATTGATGACTTGATCAATTTTAAAAGGTCCGATGTAGCGAGGTGCAAACTTCATACTGGGAACTCTTAACCTCAAATTCTTCGTGGATAACCATACCCGATCACCCACCTTGAGAGCAGGAACTGCTCGACGCTTCTTATCCGCAAACTTCTTGTACCTGAACGATGCCTTGAGCAGAGCTGATCGTACGCTCTTCCAGATATTGGCAAACTGATGCAAGGTGATATCCACTGCTGGAACAGAAGTTGCTGGAAGCGGTTGGAACTCAGGGACTTTAGGGTGGAATCCAAAGTTGGTGAAGAATGGTGTTGAAGAAGATGAAGAATGATACTGGTTGTTATGACAGAACTCGGCCCAGGGAAGTAATTGAACCCAGTCATCTTGAGAGGAGGACACATAGATGCGGAGGAAGTACTCCAAGTCCTGATTCACCCTCTCAGTTTGACCATTGGTCTGAGGATGGTAAGCCGTGGAAAACTTTAGCTTGACTTGGAGGACTTGACATAAACCTCGCCAGAATTTGGCTGTGAATTGAACTCCTCGATCTGAGATAATTTCTTCTGGGAGACCGTGGAGTCGAAAGATCTCTTGTATGAATACTTGAGCCAACTTGGAAGCTGACGGAAGACCGGTGAGAGGAATGAAGTGTGCCATCTTGGTGAACCGGTCAACTACCACCCAGATGGTATTAAACTTGTTGCACATGGGCAAATCTGTAATAAAGTCCATCGACAAATGGGTCCATGGTCGACGGGGAACAGATAGTGGAACCAGTTGCCCCGCAGGCGACTGGCGGGATACTTTATGTTGAGCACACTTTGGGCAAGATGCAATAAACTCCAAAACGTCCTTTTTCAGAGTTGGCCACCAATAGGACCTAGAGATAAACTCCAGGGTTTTTTGGATACCTGTATGTCCGGCAAAGCGGGAAGCATGGGCCCAATGCATGAGCTTCTTCCTTAGTGTCGGCTTCACAAAACTTTTCCCTGATGGGGGCGTAGAGTCCATCCCTACCGTGGAGAATGCCAACGGATTTATAATAGGATGCTTGTCTGAAGACTCTGACTCATTTTCTTGCTCCCATGAGCGGGAAAGGGCATCGGCCTTGCGATTCTGAGAGCCCGGACAGAACTGGAGTTTAAAGTCGAACCTGGAAAAGAAAAGTGCCCATCTGGCCTGACGAGGGTTGAGACATTGTTCGCCTTTCAGATATAGAAGGTTCTTGTGGTCTGTAAGGATGGTGATTGAATGAGAAGCTCCCTCCAACAGATATCTCCACTCCTCTAGAGCGAGCTTGATAGCTAGCAACTCCTGGTCGCCAATGGCATAGTTGCGCTCCGCTGGGGAGAACTTCCGTGAGAAGAAACTGCAAGCATGTAAATGGCCATCTTTAGCCCTCTGAGATAACACCGCTCCTACTCCAACGGAGGAGGCATCCACCTATAAGATGAAAGGAGAGTCGATGTCAGGCTGTTTCAGGACAGGCGCAGAGATGAACCTTTGTTTTAAAAGATGAAAAGCTTGCATGGCTTCTTCAGACCACTTGGACGGGTTAGCACCCTTCTTGGTGAAAGCAGTAATAGGCGCCACAATGGTGGAAAAGTCTTGTATAAACTTTCGGTAATAATTGGCGAACCCTAAGAACCTCTGGACCCCTTTGAGGGTTAAGGGTACCGGCCAATTCTGGATTGCTTGTAGTTTCTCAGGATCCATCTCTAGTCCGGAACCGGACACAATGTACCCTAGAAACGGAATGGACTTGACTTCAAAGACGCATTTCTCTAATTTGCAATAGAGATGATTGACACGGAGACGGGACAGAACCTCCTTTACCCAAAAACGATGTTCCTCTAAATTGTTGGCAAAAATGAGGATATCATCTAGATAGACCACGACATGACGGTATAGAATGTCTCTGAAGATCTCATTGACGAAATGCTGGAAGACAGCTGGAGCATTGCTCAATCCGAAGGGCATGACGAGGTACTCAATGTCCGTCACGGGTGTTAAAGGCGGTCTTCCACTCGTCACCCTCACGGATCCGGATGAGATTGTATGCACCTCTCAAGTCCAGCTTTGTAAAGATGGTAGCTCCGCTAACTCTGTCAAAGAGCTCAGTAATCAGGGGTAAAGGATAGCGGTTCTTGATGGTAATGTCGTTCAAACCTCTGTAGTCGATGCACGGCCGCAGACCACCATCTTTCTTTTTTACAAAAAAGAAGCCTGCGCCGGCTGGAGAAGAAGAAGGTCGAATGAACCCCTTTGCTAGGTTCTCTTTAATGTATTCCTCCATAGAATGCGTCTCGGGCAGAGACAACGGATAAGTTCAGCCTCGAGGTGGAACCTTCCCTGGAACGAGATCAATCGGGCAGTCCCATTCTCTATGAGGAGGAAGGATATCAGCAGAAGCTTTACTGAACACATCCGTGAAATCTTGATATGGAGGAGGTGGAACATCAGATGACCTGGGGGAGGAAGAACAGACAGGCAACACTTTAAACAAACATGTCTCAGCACAGGAGGAACCCCATGCCAGGATTTGCGTAGTCGTCCAATCAATTGTAGGATTGTGAAGACGGAGCCATGGAAGGCCCAGGACCACAGGATGTGTGGCTCTTGGAATCACTAAAAGTGAAATAAGTTCGGAATGAAAAACTCCCACTCTCAGACGAACTGGTAGAGTCCTTAGAGCAATAACTGTATCAAAAATTTTACTGCCATCCACGGCAGTTAAGGAAAAGGAGGAAGGAAGTCTCTCGGTGGGTAGGGACCACCGTTTAACATAGTCTTCGGTAATAAAGTTCCCAGCTGCTCCGGAATCCAGGAGGGCAATGACGTTCTGGTAACGTTGAGCAACTTGAAGCGAGACTGGGAGATTACAATCTTGAGGAGATGGAGAGGAGATCATTACTCCTAGCCGGCCCTCTCCTTGGCGAGCTAGGATTTGGAGTTTTCCCGGACGTTTGGGACAGGCATTAATAGTGTGAGACGGAGCTGCACAATACAGACAGAGAGACTCAGAGAGACGTCTTCGGCGCTCAGCAGGAGTTAAACGGGAACGGCCAATTTGCATGGGTTCATCTTTAGTTGGTGACAGTTGGCGAGGAGGAGGAGCAGAAGATTTTGGAGCAGATGATCTTCCACGCTCAGTTGCTCTCTCTCTGAAACGTAAGTCAACTTTTGTACAAAGTGAAATTAGCTCATCTAACTTGGAGGGTAAGTCTCTGGTAGCTAACTCATCTTTAATACGCTCGGATAAACCATGCCAGAATGCAGCATACAGGGCCTCGTCGTTCCATGCCAGTTCAGATGCCAGGATCTGGAACTGTATAAGATATTGTCCTACAGTATGTGATCCCTGGCGTAAACGGAGAATCTCAGACGAAGCTGAAGTTACCCGGCCTGGCTCGTCGAAGATGCGCCTGAATGTTGACACGAATGCAGTGTAAGAAGATAGCAGGGTGTCGGACCTCTCCCATAACGGTGATGCCCAGTCAAGGGCTGAGCCACTGAGAAGAGAGATGATGTAGGCAATTTTTGTACGGTCACTGGGAAAATTGCCAGGTTGTAGCTCAAACTGAATCTCACACTGGTTGAGAAATCCCCTGCAGAATCTTGGAGATCCGTCAAATTTTGCTGGCGTTGGAAGATGAAGACGTGGAGCAGAAACGGGTAAGGTGGGTGGGGTTATAGTTGGAGTCACTGTGGTTGACGCCCCAGATGCGCCTGATCCACGTAGAGTTGTCTGAATCCCATCCAGCCGAGTAGAGAGATCCTGGAGACAGCGGATGATGTGGCCCTGTGCAGCCTCCTGATGTTCAAGTCGGGCTGCCAGTTCTTGCATCGGCCTGGCCGCTTGATCCTGGTCTCCGGCTGGATTCATTGGCGTCAGTGCTTACTGTCACAACTGAGGGCCTGAGCTGACGGAAGGCAGCCTCAGTTGTAGGGGCTGAGATGTACCGGAACCTGGGAGGTTGTATCAGACCCCTGGACATGTAAGTAACATGAAGAGAAACCGCCCGAAGGCGTGACCACGACAACTTGAGTAAAAGTCAATGATATTTATTTATGACAAACTCCATGCATCACAGTAGCAGTAAAAAGTAACATAAAAATCAGCAGAGAAATAATAATACAGTTCCTGGGTACTACAGGGTGGCAGGGGCCACAGAGCTCTGGTGGTATGAGACAGTTCTTATTATCTGCAAGTTGGAAAGTCCTTACCAGGCTCAACTGCAGCAATGAGGAAAGCCCAGGGTCGTACCAGCTGGTGTTCCAGGGAAAGCTGGACTGCTGTAGATAAAATGCTGCTGTGGGTACTGGTTAGAACCAGACAGGTGTTGGCACGGAGTGGATACTGGCTGGAACAAGTTAAATAATAAATAAAGCTTGAGAGCGATGCAATGTAGATGAAATGTAGAATTTGAGAGCGGAGAAATAATAAATACTGGTGGAGAGTGGTAAACTGCAGAAAGGACACCGGCCCTTTAAGAGAAGCTGTACACTGCTGGAAGCTGAACTGGAAGCAGGTGATGTTGTAGCTGGAAACAGGTGAGTCCAAAATGGATCGGAGAGTCAGGCTACACCGCAGATGGAATGCTGGTGCGGGTCTCTATAGCAGAAGTCTGGAAACAGGAGCTGGAACCTGGAAGACATTCACAGGAGAGAGACAAACTGGAACTAGGTTTGACAACCAAAGCACTGACGCCTTCCTTGCTCAGGCACAACCTATTTATACCTGCAGCAAGGAAGGCATTGGCTAGACAATTATGCAAATTAATAATACTGACAACGGATTGGTAGAAATGATCAGCTGACAGAATCCAAGATGGCTGCGCCCATGCAGACACTTGGAGGGAAGTTTGGATTGTAATCCATGTGGTCTGGAAAACAGTAATGGCGGCGCCGGCCACCGGAGACAGGAGACGCCAGGCTGACAGATGCACATCCGACCACGCGGATGCCGCGGCTGACGTAATCGCCACTCTGAATGCAGAAGCTCAGGGACGGCGGCGGAGGCCGCGGGAGACGCCATGCCAGATGTATAAGGCATTACTGTGACTGCGTCCAGAGAGACAGGAGAGGATGCGGGAATGTGCACATCAGGATAACAGATGGGATCCGGTCCTGGAGCGCTGAGCCAGCCTTAGGAGGCATCTGATAGGTAAGAAATGGCGTCCAGATACCCGGATCGTGACAACGACGGATTATTCTTCTAGTTACGATTTGGCTGCGACAACACAGTAATTATGTTCGTACAACTTGACATCCTTTTTGCACCAGTTATTAAAAATTGTGTGCCGGAAATCATCAGTAAAATGGTATTTGAGAATCTGATGGTTTTATTGGATAAGACACAAGGACTGCTTACTGACAGCACTGCCGCCACAGATGCAGACACGACAGTTGCACTCTACAGCCACATAGTAGAGATGAGGAAGGATGCTGACATCTTACTCACAGAGAACGTCCTACCTCTAGTGGTGAGAGTGATGGTACAGACAGAACAGGCAGGGAGGGATGGGCAGGCAGCTAGCAGAGTGCTAGTTCAATTATCCCAGCATTACATGGATTTTACCGTACGTGAGATACCAACCTCCATGATGTCGGATGGCTGCCCCCCACTGTCACTGCAGCACACCCTGTCACATATAATGTCGCCTACCACCAGCGAGCCTCTTAGTCCGATAACAGTCCCCTACAGCGCAGAAGTGATTGTGAAAACCTGCGTGAGAGAAATTGTTGCGATGGGAGTCAGCGAGTACATGAAGATGATACGGCCTGTATTTAAATCCTGTAATGTCGCTAACAGACTCTGTAGTCTCACAGTTGCAGCAGAACTCCTCACATACCCCACCCGTATGTCTGGAGGAATATATAACACCATCATTAAGGACATATTAACAGCGCTGAATGACAGGATAAGGACATACGCAAAATGGCCATCCAGTGCGTGCTAAATGGCATAGGATCATCGCCAGAGGAGGTCAGGACACTCTCTAGTATCATAACTGAGGCTCTCGGGCCCACATTGAGAGGCAAGATAGTGGAGGTTCTGCTGCAGTGATACGGGCACTAATGGCCACAGTGCAGGTAGATGACAGAAAGAGCTGGCACGGAAAATGACAGAATACTGCTCTATGTGCTAAGAGACATAAACTGTCCCAGCAAAGACATCCAGCTGAGCACTCTGCATCTACTCAATGGGCTGATAAAGAGATACAGGCGCTACCCAGGCAGCAAGATCAGCACCACAGCAAAGGAGCAGCATATAGTTATTCTCACCAAGATGCAGAGCAAGAATGCTCGACTGTCATCACCTGCAGCTGCCTGTCTGCAGACCTGCTTACCTGGGGTGCAGCACCAGAGAGCTAGAGGGCAGCAACTGGGGGGATCCCCAGTATGAAGAGTCCCTGTACATAATCAGAGCAAGGAAACACCTAAGTGTCACTAAGGAATTCATACCACGTGATTTCACGTAAATCGAGAGACCAAAACAAAAACATGGCCAAAATCCTGGGAAATACACTGAGACATCCGTGCCCTGATATACAACAAGGTGCAAGGAGAGTGGTACTAAGTCTTGCTACAAATAGGGCCGTCTTAACAGCAGTGTAGGCCCCTGGGCACAGCAACGCATTGGGGCCCCTACCCATACTCCAGCGGTGTATGTGTTATTAGCGGCAGCTTTGATGTTCTGCCGGCGGTATGGGTTACTAGATCTTCTGTTCAGCATGTAGGACCTGGAGCAGTAATTTCTGCTACTTACTCCTTTACTGCACAGATGGTGGGAGATGGGGCGTGAGGAAGAACACTAAACTGTAGAAGGGGGCATTGGGCTGAATGAAGGGACCCTGGTACAGTACATGACTTGAAGGGTGGTAGTGGGTGTTTAATACATAGGTGAGGGGTGGATAGTGAAGTGGACTTAATATTCATCATTTGCTTGTGGGAGGCAGCTTGGTCGACTGCAGATATCTCCAGTTCCTGGAAATAGATTTCTTAGCTTTGAATGGGATAAAAAAAAAAAACTAGAGTGTACCACCTTTCAGGAGGTACTGGGAACTTGGGGATCAGAGTTCAGGAGCCAGAGCAATCCACCAACGAAAATATAAAACTGCATTTTATGCGTGTGGAGCTTGAGCAGGGGCCAGCTGCTTGAAGGCTTATATCTCTGGTTCTGGGCATAGTAGAGGAAAGCTGCCAGGGTCCACCAAAAGGGGAGAGTCTCAGCTTCTGGAATATACCCTCGGAAAAAGTCAGACAGAACCCAAGACAATTGCTCTTCCCAGCCAGATAACAGGCTTGGATAGGGACCACTGCTTTGAAGTCGGATATCTCCGGTTCCCCAGGGCCGATTTTCAAAATTCTGGTACCCCTGGAAATAGGGGACCCTCAGCTATCAGCATAGGGCCCTTATACTCCTGGGGCCCTTGAGCAAGTGCCCATTGAGCGCATACAAAAAGACAGCTACGAAATGGATGAGCCTGGCAGCTGCCTGTAACGTCAAAGTGCAGCAGCACATGGATGCCTGGTGGTAGGATGAAGCTCAAACTCACAGACCATCTGTAATACCACCAGGCCACAAGAATGGCTAGTCTGAGAGTCGTGGAAAGAGGTGGCATATTTACAATACAGGTCATGAGTAAGATCAACAGGCCACTGGAACGGCTGATATGAGAGTGATAGAAGGAGGGAGCGGCATTTACAGCACAGCCCATCAGTGAGGCCGCCAGACTGCAGGAATGGCTGGTGGAAGGAGGGAGCCAAGCCTATGGACATTACCACTGCCACATTTTGGATGGAACAGCATCCTCGTGGGACAGACCAATACTACACCCACACAGTGGTGATCCCTTCCATTCTGAGAATGGACCAAATCGCATTTTTATGAGTGGAATAGGCCAGGATATTAAGGAATTTAGTGGAGAATTTAGCATTAGTAACAGACTTTATTAAGTCGTACATTTTTCTCCAGAAGAGTTGATTGTGGGAACAAGACCACCAGATGTGCAACAGGGTTACTTGCTGGCCACATAAACACCAGCATAAATCTGAGGCAGTAAGTAAAATCAAGTGTAGATGGATGGGTGCTAAATACCAGCAAAAGTAAAGTTTGTAAGAGTTTTCCTTTACTTGTACAGCTTAATTTTAGACCACTCCTGGGGGAACAGAGTCTCATCGTTGTCTCGTTCCCAGGCCAACTCGTGGACTTCTTTTTGAGGTTGGTTGTGGGAGGGTAACAACTGATGAGACTGTTAGTAGTCTGGGACTGCCTATTGTACATAAAGATTCCATGGCGAGACAAGTAGGGGGAAGAGAATCTTGCAAGAGGGTGTCATAAAAATGTTGGATCTGATGGAACTGGTAAAACACCTTGTGTGGTATGGAGAACAGTCTGTAAGATAGCAATGTCAGGGAAGGTTCATAGAGTCGCAATGTCTGCATCAAGCAATCACAACATCGGCCCTCAAGGCACACTAACAGTCCATGTTTTAGCGCTATTCCTGCTTGAGCACAGTTGACTTAATTAGTACCTCAGTTATTTTGATATAACCATCTCTGCTGAAGCCTAGATATCACTAAAACCTCCACTGTTAGTGTGCCTTGAGGACTGAGGTTGGGAATGCTTGGTCTAGAGTTAAAATAATATTTTGACGGGTCCAGGAGTGAAATAATCAAAGATCTAGCCTGAGGACGAACGTCGGAATGTTCAAAAGGTGTGTTAACAAAAAATGGAAGGAGTGAAGGTGATAAAAATAAGAATTTACTCACCGGTAATTCTATTTCTCGTAGTCCGTAGTGGATGCTGGGAATTCCGTAAGGACCATGGGAATAGACGGGCTCCGCAGGAGACTGGGCACTCTAAAGAAAAGATTAGGTACTATCTGGTGTGCACTGGCTCCTCCCTCTATGCCCCTCCTCCAGACCTCAGTTAGGGAAACTGTGCCCGGAAGAGCTGACATTACAAGGAAAGGAAATTTTGAATCCAGGGTAAGACTCATACCAGCCACACCAATCACACCGTACAACTTGTGATAACCTTACCCAGTTAACAGTATGAACAACAACTGAGCCTCACTCAACGGATGCCTCATAACAATAACCCTTAGTTAAGCAATAACTATATAAACGTATTGCAGAAAGTCCGCACTTGGGACGGGCGTCCAGCATCCACTACGGACTACGAGAAATAGAATTACCGGTGAGTAAATTCTTATTTTCTCTGACGTCCTAGTGGATGCTGGGAACTCCGTAAGGACCATGGGGATTATACCAAAGCTCCCAAACGGGCGGGAGAGTGCGGATGACTCTGCAGCACCGAATGAGCAAACACAAGGTCCTCCTCAGCCAGGGTATCAAACTTGTAGAACTTTGCAAATGTGTTTGAACCCGACCAAGTAGCCGCTCGGCAAAGCTGTAAAGCCGAGACCCCTCGGGCAGCCGCCCAAGAAGAGCCCACCTTCCTTGTGGAATGGGCTTTTACTGATTTTGGATGCGGCAATCCAGCCGCAGAATGAGCCTGCTGAATCGTGCTACAGATCCAGCGAGCAATAGTTTGCTTTGAAGCAGGAGCACCCAGCTTGTTGGGTGCATGCAAGATAAACAGCGAGTCAGTCTTCCTGACTCCAGCCGTTCTGGAAACATATATTTTCAAAGCCCTGACTACGTCCAGCAACTTGGAGTCCTCCAAGTCCCGAGTAGCCGCAGGCACCACAATAGGTTGGTTCAAATGAAACGATGACACCACCTTTGGGAGAAATTGGGGACGAGTCCTCAATTCTGCCCTGTCCATATGGAAGATCAGATATGGCCTTTTACATGACAAAGCCGCCAATTCCGACACACGCCTAGCCGATGCTAAGGCCAACAGCATGACCACTTTCCACGTGAGATACTTTAGTTCCACGGTCTTAAGTGGCTCAAACCAGTGGGATTTCAGGAAATCCAACACAACGTTAAGATCCCAGGGTGCCACTGGTGACACAAAAGGGGGTTGAATATGCAGCTCTCCCTTAACAAATGTCTGAACCTCAGGCAGTGAAGCCAGTTCTTTTTGAAAGAAAATGGATAGGGCCGAAATCTGGACCTTTATGGACCCCAATTTTAGGCCCATAGTCACCCCTGACTGTAGGAAGTGCAGGAAACGACCCAGTTGGAATTCCTCTGTAGGGGCCTTCCTGGCCTCACACCAAGCAACATATTTCCGCCATATACGGTGATAATGCTTTGCTGTCACGTCTTTCCTAGCCTTTATCAGCATAGGAATAACTTCATCCGGAATGCCTTTTTCCGCTAGGATCCGGCGTTCAACCGCCATGCCGTCAAACGCAGCCCCGGTAAGTCTTGGAATAGACAGGGCCCTTGTTGCAGCAGGTCCTGTCTGAGAGGCAGAGGCCATGGGTCCTCTGTGCGCATTTCTTGCAGTTCCGGGTACCAAGTCCTTCTTGGCCAGTCCGGAACAATGAGTATTGTTCTTATTCCTCTCTTTCTTACTATTCTCAGTACCTTGGGTATGAGAGGAAGAGGAGGAAACACATATACCGACTGGTACACCCACGGTGTCACTAGGGCGTCCACAGCTATCGCCTGAGGGTCCCTTGACCTGGCGCAATATCTTTTTAGCTTTTTGTTGAGGCGGGACGCCATCATGTCCACCTGTGGCAGTTCCCATCGGTTTGCAATCAGTTGGAAGACTTCTTGATGAAGTCCCCACTCTCCCGGGTGGAGGTCGTGTCTGCTGAGAAAGTCTGCTTCCCAGTTGTCCACTCCCGGAATGAACACTGCTGACAGTGCTTGCACGTGATTCTCCGCCCATCGAAGAATCTTTGTGGCTTCCGCCATTGCCATCCTGCTTCATGTGCCGCTCTGGCGGTTTACATGGGCGACCGCCGTGATGTTGTCTGACTGAATCAGCACTGGCCGGTTTTGAAGCAGGGGCTCTGCTTGACTCAGGGCGTTGTAAATAGCCCTTAATTCCAGTCTATTTATGTGTAGAGAAGTCTCCAGACTTGACCACAGCCCTTGGAAGTTTCTTCCCTGAGTGACTGCCCCCCAGTCCTGTATGCCGAACCTGCGGCCCTCGAGAAGGTGAGCACTCTGCAGCCACCACAGAAGAGACACCCTGGCCCTTGGGGACAGGGTGATCAGCCGATGCATCTGAAGATGCGATCCGGACCACTTGTCCAACAGATCCCACTGAAAGATCCTCGCATGGAACCTGCCAAAGGGAATGGCTTCGTATGAAGCCACCATCTTTCCCAGGACTCGCGTGCAGTGATACACCGATACCTGTTTTGGTTTCAGGAGGTCCCTGACCAGAGATGCTAATTCCTGGGCCTTCTCCACCGGGAGAAACACCTTCTTCTGTTCTGTGTCCAGAATCATGCCCAGGAAAAGCAGACGCGTCGTAGGAATCAGCTGCGACTTTGGAACATTCAGAATCCAGCCGTGCTGTTGCAACACTTCCTGAGAGAGTGCTACGCTGATCAACAACTGCTCCCTGGACCTCGCCTTTATGAGGAGATCGTCCAAGTACGGGATAATTATAACTCCCTTCTGCCGAAGGAGTATCATCATTTCGGCCATTACCTTGGTAAATATTCTCGGTGCCGTGGACAGGCCAAACGGCAACGTCTGGAATTGGTAATGACAGTCCTGTACCACAAATCTGAGGTACTCCTGGTGAGGTGGGTAAATGGGGACATGCAAGTAAGCATCTTTGATGTCCAGCGACACCATAAAATCCCCCTCTTCCAGGCTTGCAATAACCGCTCTGAGCGATTCCATTTTGAACTTGAATTTCTTTATATAAGTGTTCAAGGATTTTAAATTCAGAATGGGTCTCACCGAACCGTCCGGTTTCGGTACCACAAACATTGTGGAATAGTAACCCCTTCCCTGTTGAAGGAGGGGGACCCTGACAATCACTTGCTGGAGGTACAGCTTGTGAATTGCCGCCAGCACTACCTCCCTTTCCATGGGGGAAGCTGGCAAGGCTGATTTGAGGTAACGGCGGGGGGGGGGGGGAGTCGCTTCGAATTCCAGTTTGTATCCCTGAGATACAATTTGTATAGCCCAGAGATCCACCTGTGAGCGAACCCACTGGCTGCTGAAGTTTCGGAGACGCGCCGCCACCGCACCTGGCTCCGCCTGTGGAGCCCCAACGTCATGCGGTGGACTTAGTGGAAGCAGGGGAGGACTTTTGTTCCTGGGAACTGGCTGCATGGTGCAGCTTCTTACCTCTACCACTGTCTCTGGCAAGAAAGGATGCGCCCCTGACCCTCTTTCCTTTTTGGGAACGAAAGGACTGCATTTGATAATACGGTGCTTTCTTAGGCTGTGAGGAAACCTGAGGCAAGAAAGTCGACTTTCCAGCTGTCGCTGTAGACACGAGGTCCGACAGACCGTCCCCAAACAATTCCTCACCCTTATAAGGCAAAACCTCCATGTGTTTTTTAGAATCAGCATCTCCTGTCCATTGCCGAATCCATAAGACCCTCCTGGCAGAAATGGACATAGCATTAATTCTAGAGCCCAGCAGGCAAATGTCCCTCTGAGCATCCCGCATATATAAGACGACGTCTTTGATATGGCCCAGGGTTAGCAAAACAGTATCTCTGTCGAGGGAATCTATGTCGTCTAACAGAGTATCTGTCCACGTTGCTACAGCACTACACATCCAGGCTGAAGCAATAGCAGGTCTCAGTAGAGTACCAGAGTGTGTATACACTGACTTCAGGATAGCTTCCTGCTTTCTATCCGCAGGCTCCTTTAGGGCGGCCGTATCCTGAGACGGCAGGGCCACCTTTTTAGATAAGCGTGTCAGCGCCTTGTCCACCCTAGGGGATGTTTCCCAACGTAACCTGTCTGTTGGCGGGAAAGGGTACGCCATCAGTAACCTCTTAGAAATCACTAATTTCTTATCAGGGGAACTCCACGCTTCTTCACACAATTCATTTAATTCATCAGATGGGGGAAAAGTCACTGGCTGCTTTTTCTCCCCAAACATATAAACCCTCTTGGTATTAACAGGGTTAATCTCAGAAATGTGTAATACATCTTTCATTGCAATAATCATGTATCGGATGGCCTTGGTCATTTTAGACTGTAAATGTGCTTCATCATCGTCGACACTGGAGTCGGACTCCGTGTCGACATCTGTGTCAACCATCTGAGATAGAGGGCGTTTATGAGCCCCTGACGGTTTCTGAGTCGCCTGGGCAGGCGCGGGCTGAGACCCCGGCTGTCCCAAGGCTGCAGCGTTATCAAACCTTTTATGTAAGGAGTTTACATTGTCATTTAAGACCTTCCACATATCCATCCAATCAGGTGTCAGCCCCGACGGGGGCGACACCACACTTATCTGCCCTTGCTCCGCCTCCACGTAACCTTCATCAAACATGTCGACACAGCCGTACCGACACACCGCACACACACAGGGAATGCTCAGACTGAGGACAGGACCCCACAAAGTCCTTTGGGGAGACAGAGAGAGAGTATGCCAGCACACACCACAGCGTTATATAACACAGGGATTTTCACTGATAATAAGTGATTTACCCAATAGCTGCTTTATATGTCTTATTTGCGCCTAAATTTATGTGCCCCCCCTCTCTTTTTAACCAGTCTTGTACCTGGATACTGCAGGGGAGAGCCTGGGGAGCTGCTTCCAGCGGAGCTGTTAAGAGAAAATGGCGCTGGTGTGCTGAGGAAGAAGGCCCCGCCCCCTCAGTGGCGGGCTTCTGTCCCGATTTCTGTGTAAAAAAAATGGCGGGGTTTTTTACATATATACAGTGCCAGACTACAGTGACCGGAGTGTGTAAGTGTGCTGGGAGCAATGGCGCACAGCTGCTGTGCGCTACCTTAATGAAGACAGGAGTCTTCAGCCGCCGATTTCGTCGTCTTCAAGCTTCTGTTCTTCTGGATCTGCAAGGGGGACGGCGGCGCAGCTCCGGGAACGGACGATCGAGGACAGGTGCCTGTGTTCGAACCCTCTGGAGCTAATGGTGTCCAGTAGCCTAAGAAGCACAAGCTAGCTGCAAGCAGGTAGGTTTGCTTCTCTCCCCTTAGTCCCACGTACCAGTGAGTCTGTTGCCAGCAGAAGCTCACTGAAAATAAAAAACCTAATAAATACTTTCTTTACTAGTAAGCTCAGGAGAGCCCACTAGGAGCACCCAGCTCTGGCCGGGCACAGATTCTAACTGAGGTCTGGAGGAGGGGCATAGAGGGAGGAGCCAGTGCACACCAGATAGTACCTAATCTTTTTTTTAGAGTGCCCAGTCTCCTGCGGAGCCCGTCTATTCCCATGGTCCTTACGGAGTTCCCAGCATCCACTAGGACGTCAGAGAAATTTAGTATAAACATCCCATGTGCAAATGGTAAAGCGGATGGTCGGCAACAAAGAAATAGTGTTAGGGCATCTTGGGGGTGAGCACAATAGAAGGCTGGACAGGGACTATACAGATAAAATATCAGCCTCAATAGTTGTCCATACTCACTATGCAGGGGAGGAAGAGGGGCATGCCTCTGTATACACGCGGTAAGGTGCACCGCACAAACATATTTAATGAGGTCAGGCACTCCAACCCCTCTGGAGGTCTGGCGTTTCTGGAGAAGGCACATTCTGACTTGTTTTTTTACCTGCCCAAATAAAGTTGGACAAATCACCCTAAAGGAGTTTCAATGTTTTCACAAGGATAGGTATCGGGAGTACATAGTGTGGCAGATGCTCAATTAGCTTAGTGATATCATTCAGGTGCTTGAAAGGGAGGGGTATTTCTAAGCAAGAAAAAAAAAAGGCATTTTGTTTCCCCCAGCACCCTGAATGATAACAGTAACCAGATGTAAATCCCACACAATATTAGAATTCAAAGATCTCGGTTACATATATTTGCGCAAATGTATGAAGCAGCCCCAAAGCCGCATCAAGGCGTCTCTGTATATTTGGGGTCCCTATCGCTATATCTAGGCAACACCCCAAAACACCAGCATAAGCCAGAAAGCCCAGGGCAGCATACCAGTGAAAAAACTATAGTGTTAATAAATTAGTGTTAGGAAGCCAAAGCTATAAAGAAGATGATACAAAAATGAGATGTAATTAAAATGGAGAAATAGTGTTAAAGAAATTAGTGTGTGAAAAGTGTTAATAGAATGTAAAGGT
Organism: Pseudophryne corroboree; assembly: GCF_028390025.1. Lineage (NCBI taxonomy): Eukaryota > Metazoa > Chordata > Amphibia > Anura > Myobatrachidae > Pseudophryne > Pseudophryne corroboree. The sequence goes on along the minus strand of NC_086452.1, from coordinate 417,606,841 downwards.
ATGCCACACTTAAGCCATCCAGCTCAGCCAGTCCAGAGGCACCACACCTCGGTATTGGGAGTGTCTGCCAGAGATCAAGTAGATAGGGTAAAATGTTAATTTCAACTGCTGCCATACGGCCGAATCATGATAGGAATTGTTTATTCCAAGCAGAGGGATCAGATCTGATAGAGGCGAACTACAGAGGGAAGTTGTCAGCGTACAATTCTGAATATTATCTGGTGAAGTAGGACCTCTATAAGTATTTAAGTTTGTGAGGTTGCCACTTGAACGGGTAAGAAGTTTAAAGAAACGTCAGCAAGGGGAATTTCGAAATCCAATATTTTAGATTTGTTGGTGTTGACTTTGTAGTTAGAGAATCAGCCACAGCAGTCTATTTCTTGGAAAAGGCTTGGAAGCGAACTTTGGGGGTTAGTCAGGGGTGTGATAATTAATCTCTACCAATGTAGGGAACAGTGTGCCAAATCCTGGTGAACATGTACAACCTTATCATTGAGCTGAAGTTTGAGCTTGACAACATGAGGAAGTGTTTTACCCCATGGTGAGGTAACAGGCTAATACACTGATGAAAAGCGTCATCGTTTTCATAGAAACAACAGTAACGCTTAACTACAAAAAGACTGTACTCATTATTTCATCTTCTAATAAACTTCACATTAATACTGCTGGCCTGTTATTGGCTTCACACCTGCAGGCTGGGAGAGTTACTGCACCTTGAGAATTAGTTACTGCCAATTACACTTGCAGATGGGGAGGGAGCTTGTTCCAGTGAAGGGGGCAGCGCGGGAAAAATCTTTGATTCGCGCATGGGATACAGTGACCAGGGTATTATTATTATCCTTTATTTATATGGCGCCACAAGGGTTCCGCAGCGCCCAATTACAGAGTACATAAACATATAATCAAAACAGGAAAACAGCAACTTACAGTTGATGACAGTATAGGATAAGTACAGGGTAAATAAACATAGCTACATCAGCAGATGACACTGGAATAAGTATCAGGTGACAGAAGACATGGATTTGGTGCAGTTGAAGATTATTAAAGTAAGAAAAATTATAAGCACATGAGGGAAGAGGGCCCTGCTCGTGAGAGCTTAGACTCTAAAGGGGAGGGGTAGACAGACAGGGGTGACACAGGTGGGATACATAGAGAGCGTGGAACAGAGGGTTAGGATGAGAAGTAGACGTATAGAAGAGATGCGACGGTCATTGGCCGACCAGAGAGGGTGGGAAGGATTATGTAGGGAAATGAGGTTGGTGATGTAGGGAGCAATGGAGTTAGAAAGGACCTTGTATGTGAGAGTGAGTAATTTGAAGAGGATTCTGTAGGGGAATGGGAGCTAGTGCAGGTTTTGTCGAAGGGGAGTGGCAGATGTGGAGTGGCGGAAGAGTAAAAAAAGGCTAGTTGCAGAACTGAGAACAGATCAGAGTGGAGCGAGATAGGATTGTGGGAGGCCAGTGAGGAGAATGTTGCAATAGTAGAGCCGTGAGATGACCAGTGAGAGAACGGCCTGATGCGAGTAATGTTGCATTGCTGAAACCAATAGGATTGAGCCAAATACTGGACTTATGGGGCTAAGGAGAGGTACTAGTCAAGAGTGACGCCCAAGCAGCAGAGTTTGATAACGGGGGAGATGATGGCGATAGAGATATTTAGGAGTGGGGGGGGGGGACTCTGGATGGGGGAAAGATGGAGAGAAGTGGAGAGGTATAGAAGGAGGCCAAGGACAGACCTGGGGGACATAAACGGTGAGGATGGAACGGGGGGGGATGATTGTGGAGCGAAGGCAGACACCAAGAAGGAGCGGTTAGTGAGGTAGGATGTGAACCAGGCAAGGACAGTGCTAAAGAGGCCAATAGTCTAGAGCACAGGTTCTCAAACTCGATCCTCAGAACCCCACACGGTGTGTTAGTGAGTAATTAATACACCTGTGAATCTGCAGGGTTACCTGCAAAACATGCACTAGTCTAGAGCAGTGGTTCTCAACCTCAGTCCTCAAGTACCCCCAACAGTCAATGTTTTCCAGGTCACCTAGCAGTTGAACAGATGTATTCATTACTCACTGACACATTTTAAAAGACCCACAGGTGGAGCAAATTATCTCACTTGCAATCCTGAGAGGAGACCTGGAAAACATGAACTGATGGGGGTACTTGAGGACCACGGTTGAGAACCACTGGTCTAGAGGGGGCGGAGGAGGAGAGGATGATCCACAGTGTCAAAGGCAGCAGAGACGTCTAGGAGAATGAGGAGAGAGAAGTAGCCTTTTAATTATTTGTCTGAAAGCAGGTCACTGGTGACTTTGGCAAGGGTAGTTTCAATGAAGTGGAGTGTACGAAAGCCAGATTGAAGAGGATCAAGGATGGAGTCATCAGAGAGGTAGCTGGTGAGTCGGCTGTATACCAGCTGCTCAGCTAGTTTGGACCTGAACAGGAGAAGAGAGATGTGGAGGTAGCTAGCAGGTGAAGAAGTGTCAAGGTTGGGTTTTTTAAGAATAGGTGAGACAAGAGCATGTTTGAATGATGAGGGAAAGATGCCGGTAGAGAGTGATAGGTTGTAGGAGGTGCACAAGGTGGGAACAGACAGTTGGGGAGAGGCAGCGGAGGAAGCAGGAGGGGAGGAGTTACAGGGGGCAAGTGGAGGGGGGAGAGTATAAGATGAGGGAGTAGACTTCCTTGTCTGCGGTGGGACAGTAGGAGCACAAGGTGGGATGGCTAGAGGGAGAGAATGGTGGGGATGGCAGGGCTTGCCGAGGGAAGACGGGAGGACATTTTGTGATGGATTGCTTACATTTTGGAGGAGAAGAAGGAGGCAAATCAGTGACAGTGAGTGAGAATTGGAAGGGAGGGAACTACCCTATACTTATAAATGAGAGTTAATGATGATATTGTTTCTGATCTCCAAGTTTATTCCTTCTTTACCCAGGAGACACCCCTTCTTCCAAGAAAAGTAAGTCAGTCTGCTGTGTAGGCACCTTTTCAGTCCACCCGTCCAGTTCGTATGACCATCTGTGGGACTGTGGTCTGTCATGGGAATGAGCATGTCAGCAACATTAAATGACTGCAATCTCTTTTAGACCGCCGCCCATTAATTAAACCTCTCTCTCACTGCAGCATCATAAATGTCTCCCATAATTCATGTTGAGTAAGGGACATGTGCACGGAAATTATTTAAAGCGTCTCATTTTAGGATTTTTAAAATACCGGTTTATGCGAGAATATAAATGCAGTTTCCCATATTACAAATGAGAATATGCTATTGCAAATGTCAAATAATGTGAAATGATCATAGCAGCCAAGCTACTATAGTGACAGTATCAGTGGGAGGAACAATGGTGCAATCAGCCAATCAGGAGCAGCTACCAATCACCATCATCATTAGAGCATATTTTTACAGCAGGGATTGAGCAATTGCTAGTCATATGTCTCAAGAAAGCTGCAGACGCATCTCTGTTGTGGCGTGCGTGAGATCTCTATGTAAAGCGCATAAACTGACATCACATTTTTCCATGTTCCTAAAGTAACTTATGTGCAAAAAAAAAAAAAAAAAAAAGCATTCAATAAGAGAACGTCCGTATCTTGACCATATCACATGCTAAACTGTGACAGGGCATGCTGGGACTGTAGTTTCACAACAGCAGGAGAGTCACAGATTGGCCAAAGCCTGACATAATGGCTACTCACCACTGAAAATGGAGTTTACCATCTCAATTACATATTTAAGCCATTGATATAATGGAGTACATAGCTGCAGTAGTTTCTGGGATAAATTGCTGCATGAATTTTTTTTTTTTTAGAAGGTTCATTTAAAAAATGTTAATTCATGGTGACATGTAGACTTCAGAGGCAAAGCCAACCATTGCTAGCTGACATCTCACAGAGCACTGACTAACAAACAATGTCGTTCTTGTTTTCACAACCTCATCTGCACCCACAGCTCTGCCAAGAATGTAAACACCTGCGTCCTAACATGTAAAAAAAAAAAAAAAATTACTGTTAAATAGCTTATATGGAGATATATAGCCTACGTGCAGATGTTTCAGCCCCAAAAAGTTGCTTATATGAGAGATAACACAGACCGCAGCTGTCATCTCAACACTGGGGATGGGAAAACATTGCTCCTCCACCTGTTGCTATACTAAACACCCCATGATGTTCCAACAGCCCAAGTCTGTATTAAAAAAATATAAGAGGTGCCCTCTTCCTTTCTTCCCCTTGTTATCCCGACACCCAATTTGCATTATCTCTGCCCACAACATTTGTTCCAACATGCTTTCTCTCCATTGACAGGAGCCAACTCTGTGGGTGCTAGCTCTCCTGCCACCGCCACTGACTGAATTTATGAATGTATATCTCAGTCATATGGCTGGGGGGTTTGGACTGTGTAATGTGGGCGTCGATGTACAGTTGGATGCAATTCATGAGTCAATATTAGCATCTAGAAAATAAGCATTTTTTGCATTATGCAGCTCCATATGTATCTTAACCGCTTTGCTGCTAAGGACAAGTAAGACTTGTCTGAAGAATAGCAGGGCAAGGTCGGGGGAGGGGCGTATTACCTAAAAGTACGGGATGGAACTGGACGTCACCGTTTCACCACATGTAAACATTAAATTCTGGCATCCACAGGCTCAGGGATAACCTCAAAATGAAAGAGAAGAGTCCACTCTTTCGAACGATGTGACACATGCCAAGTTATTCTCAGTGTGATCACAGAAAACATAATGAAGTCAGAGGATGAGAAAACACTTTCCCCAATCCCTATTAGAAAGAGAATGGGTGATCATCAGACAATGGAGCTGATTGAGAGTTGTACGTAAACCCAATAGTTTACGTACAACACCGATGTTGAGAGATCTCCTCATGTACAGACTGCACATGTGCAGACATTGTTCTGCAAAATCGCACGCAGTGTCCCCAAGCCGCGGCATGCCGGTGAGTGAGTGGGGCGAGCAGTATTGGAAAAAATTGGGCGTGCTGAAGAGCGTTGGCTGCGTCCTTGATGCAGCATTTATATAATTTTGCAGTAGCGGTTGTCGCAGCAGAGAGTGTATTAGGGAAGGGTGGCACATTCTCACCCATCCTGGCACTTAAACACCCATCGGCAGCCTTGTTTCGAAAAGGTGAGTCTCCTCTTTCAAAGAATGTGGCCCTTAGTAGTTACGGTCACCGGACAGCATTAGGAAATCCAGAGATGGGGGTTTCTATCATGGCATAAATAAACACACCGGTCCCATCATTACATGTGGCATTCTTACACATTTGGCAAAGCAGGACCCACAACGTATTTCTTAGTGGTGGATGGAGAGAAAACACGCACGCATTAGCTATATATTCTATTACCTTACTGTACAATTATCATAAAAATATACGAGATAGCTGTTTTTAAAGCAGCAATAATTTAAAAAGCAAAACCAGGATGTTTTTTTCACCTTTTAATTTCTTGCCGTTTTAAAAACACCGGCTACATCGCTGGAAGTGCACCAGTGCCATCTCACAGACTATTACATAAGGCCCCTGGCGCTTCGGTTGATTTTGCTGACCTGTTTTTCACTTGGGCTTATTATCAAATGTCCACTAATTACAGCTGCTGCTCATATTTTACTATTTGAACTAGTGCTGATAATAAAGTGATTTGTTTATTTGTAGCCCGGGGTTTCTAGCTGCTATCATGGTACTATGTGAAAAGCTTACAGCTAGCCTGACGGCGGCCACCTCCGCATCACTCCCTTCCTATAACGGGAAGATTACCACGAGCTGCAATACTTGTAGTGAAATGCACTTCAACTATACAAGGCGTCCAATTACTACTCACTGCGGAGCGCCAGTCAGTCCATAGAACTATAATATTTTATTTCATGGATAGAACCAGTGCCATCATTACAGCATTCAGATGGTGAAGTCCGGTTCAGAGGCACTTCCATCACATTACATTCCAGTTCCCCATTTCATAAAGTTCAGCTGGCTTAAATAAGGAATAGAAAATTATCTGTAAAGTGAGTTTTAGCTCTTAGCTTGATTATGTGATGAAAGCGGATTTAGCAGATTAAATACTTGTTGGGATCCTCAAAAAAAAAACAAAAAACAGGCACCTGCTCTTTCAATGACCACCCACACTGCTATCACAGATTCTGTACGTATAAATGCTATTCCCACAAGCAACAGAGAAAATAGGGCCACCAGCGACAAGCAATGTTAGACAACATTGTAACAATAATGTAATCAATACAGAGTACACTTAGAACTGCAATCACTTTCATTAAGAGGATAAAAAACTTTATAGACATGTTTGTTAGGAATTAACCATCATCTTCATTCAAATTTCATGCCAAAAAAAGTAAAAAAAAACCCAAAACATTTAAATAGAAGAAGCAACCAATAAGGGTTGCATTTCCATAAAATACAAATGCAAACCGCAAGAAAGCGAACATATAATCAATGATTTCACACATACCCCCATCAACATCTGTTGTAGGTTTTATGTGACTTATAGGCAAATGGATAGGAAATTTCAAGAACATTTCTTTATTTACACGGCCAACACACTTCTTGATCTTCCTAGGTCAGGACAGCCAGGACTGATTCCCCTGTTAACACGCAAGTCATGAGCATGGGGTCAATACAGGGTTAATGCCTCAAAGCTACATGGAGGGGCACAAAAAGCAAAGCGCCTCTCAAAGAGAATACCAGCCCAACACTGGCACATTTCATGAACATCTTGAGTAAGAGGCACCATAAACTGTCCACTAGAACTTGGCCACCGCAGAATGACAGAAGATTGAATTGATTTGGTCATTCAGCCAATCAAAACCAGTTCCCATGCAGGAAGCAATGTAATTGGTTGGCAGTGAGAGTAGTCACAAGGACACCCTACTTTGATCATATGTCAATAGAGACAATCAAATTAATTTTAAAAACGTGATCCAAATATTTACCTTCCGGGCCAATTATACTACAAGTTGAGTAACCAATATCCAAAATGCTTGGGACCAGAAGTATTTTGGATATCAGATTTTACCGTAATTTGGGAATAATTGCATACCATAATGAGATATTATGGTGATGGGACCCAAGTCTAAGTACAGAATGCATTTATGTTTCATATACACACAGCCTGAAGGTCATTTTAGCCAATATTTTTAATAACTTTGTACATTAAACAAAGTTTGAGTACATACACACAATTCATTTATGTTTCATATACACATACACACAACCTGAAGGTCATTAAATACAATAGTTTTAATAACTTTGTGTATTAAACAAAGTTTGTGTACAATGAGCCATCAGAAAACAAAGGTTTCACTATCTCAGTCTCGCTCAAAAAATTACGTATTTCGGAATATTTGGATATGGGATACTCAACCTGTAATATTAATGGCAATCAAACCCCAAAATGAGATTAATTGCGCCTAGTACGGGGAAAAATATGTTTTGCATTATTTATCAACAAGGAATGTATACGTGAATTAAAATTGCTCTCTGTGGCAAGTCAAGCTGTTCAAGTAAACTTTGTAACACCAGTATTATATGAATCTTATTAGACCGATACACAGTGAATAAGTTACAAAATTTAGGGCAATGGTTCCCAAACTTTTTTGATTCACTGCGCCAAAGAGTATCAGAATTTGTTTTGCGGCACCCCTAGACCAAAAGTTTCTTATTGAGAAATTTAGAAAGAAATAATAAGATTTTACTTACCGGTAAATCTATTTCTCGTAGTCCGTAGTGGTTGCTGGGGACTCCGTAAGGACCATGGGGAATAGACGGGCTCCGCAGGAGACATGAGCACTTTAAGAAAGAATTTAGATTCTGGTGTGCTCTGGCTCCTCCCTCTATGTCCCTCCTCCAGACCTCAGAGAAACTGTGCCCGGAAGAGCTGACAGTACAAGGAAAGGATTTTGGTAATCCAGGGCAAGATACATACCAGCCACACCAATCACACCGTATAACTTGTGATAAACTTACCCAGTCAACAGTATGAACAACAACAGAGCATCAGTTCAACCCTGATGCAACTATAACAAAACCCTTATTGCAGCAATAACTATATACAAGTATTGCAGAAGAAATTCGCACTTGGGACGGGCGCCCAGCATCCACTACGGACTACGAGAAATAGATTTACCGGTAAGTAAAATCTTATTTTCTCTAACGTCCTGGTGGATGCTGGGGACTCCGTAAGGACCATGGGGATTATACCAAAGCTCCCAAACGGGCGGGAGAGTGCGGATGACTCTGCAGCACCGATTGAGCAAACACACGGTCCTCCTCAGCCAGGGTATCAAACTTGTAGAACTTTGCAAAAGTGTTTGATCCTGACCAAGTAGCCACTCGGCACAGCTGTAATGCCAAGACCCCTCGGGCAGCCGCCCAAGAAGAGGTCGTGCCTGCTGAGGAAGTCTGCTTCCCAGTTGTCCACTCCCGGGATGAACACTGCTGACAGTGCTCTTACGTGATTCTCCGCCCAGCGAAGAATTTTGGTGGCTTCTGACTGAATCAGAACCGGTTGGTCGCGAAGCAGGGTCTCCGCTTGACGTAGGGCGTTGTATACGGCCCTTAGTTCCAGGATGTTGATGTGAAAGCAAGTCTCCTGACTTGACCACAGACCTTGGAAATTTCTTCCCTGTGTGACTGCTCCCCACCCTCGGAGGCTTGCATCCGTGGTCACCAGGACCCAGTCCTGAATGCCGAATCTGCGGCCCTCGAGAAGGTGAGCACTCTGCAGCCACCACAGGAGAGACACCCTGGCCCTGGGGGATAGGGTGATTAACCGATGCATCTGAAGATGTGATCCGGACCACTTGTCCAGTAAGTCCCATTGAAAGGTCCTCGCATGGAACCTGCCGAAGGGAATGGCCTCGTATGATGCCACCATCCTTCCCAGGACTCGAGTGCAGTGATGCACTGACACCTGTTTTGGTTTTAATAGGTTTCTGACCAGTGTCATGAGCTCCTGAGCTCTCTCTATCGGGAGATAAACCCTTTTCAGGTCTGTGTTTAGAATCATGCCTAGGAAAGGCAGACGAGCCGTAGGAACCAACTGCGACTTTGGAATATTTAGAATCCAGCCGTGTTGCCGTTACACTTCCAGAGAAAGTGCTACGCTGATCAGCAACTGCTCTCTTGATCCCGCTTTTATGAGGAGATCGTCCAAGTATGGGATAATTGCGACCCCTTGCTTCCGCAGGAGTACCATCATTTCCGCCATTACCTTGGTAAATATTCTCGGTGCCGTGGAGAGACCAAACGGCAACGTCTGAAATTGGTAATGACAATCCTGTACCACAAATCTGAGGTACGCCTGATGAGGTGGATAAATGGGGACATGAAGGTATGCATCCTTTATGTCCAGAGACACCATAAAATCCCCCCCTTCCAGGCTTGCGACGACCGCTCTCAGCGATTCCATCTTGAACCTTTTCAGGTATATGTTCAGGGATTTTAAATTCAATATGGGTCTGACCGAACCGTCCGGTTACGGGACTACAACATGGTTGAATAATAACCCCCTCCTTGTTGAGGGAGGGGAACCTTGACCACCACCTGTTGAAGATACAATTTGTGAATTGCAGTTAACACTATTTCCCTCTCGTGGGGGGAAGCCGGCAGGGCCATCGGTGAGGGGGCATCTCCTCGAAGTCCAGCTTGTATCCCTGAGACACAATATCTATTGCCCAGGGATCCAACAGGGAGTGAACCCACTTGTGGCTGAAATTCCGAAGACGTGCCCCTACCGGCCTAGCTTCGCCTGTGGAGCCCCAGCGACATGCAGTGGATTTTGTAGAGGCCGGGGAGGACTTCTGTTCCTGGGAACTAGCTGTGTTGTGCAGCTTCTTTCCTCTGCCCCTGCCTCTGGCAAGAAAGGACGCACCTCGGACTTTCTTGTTTCTTTGTGATCGAAAGGCTGCATTTGATAATGTCGTGCTTTCCTAGGCTGTGCAGGAATATAAGGCAAAAGATCAGAATTACCAGCTATAGCTGTGGATACCAGGTCCGAGATCCCTTCTCCACACAATCCTCAGCCTTCCATATGCCTCTTAAGTCGGCAGCACCTGTCCATTGCATATTCTACAGGACACGTCAAGCAGAAATCGACATAGCGTTGACTCTAGAACCCAGTAGACTAATGTCTCTTTGGGCATGTTTTATATATATATATCTAAGACAGCATCTTTAATATATATATATATATATATATATATATATATATATACACATAATAGGGTCTCAATCTCTGCTGATAAGGTACCTGTCCACGCTGCTACAGCGCTATAAACCCATGCCGACACAATCGCCGGTCTGAGTAGTGTACCAGAATGTGCACGCTATCTGCAGGATCCCTGAGGATAGCTGTTAAGTCAGCGCTACCTTTTGGGCAAACGTGACACCCTAGGGGAAGATTCCCATCGTATCCTGGCCCTAGTATGGAAAGGATACTCCCTGAGAATTCTTTGTGGGAAACTGCAGTCTCTTGTCTGGAGATTCCCGCTCTTTTTCATCATGAGAGGAGGGAAATTTACCTCAGCTTTCTTCCCCTTAAACATGTGTACCCTTGTGTCAGGGACAGATGAGTCATCAGTGATATGCAAAACGTCTTTTATTACAATAATCATATATTGAATACTTTCCTGCCATTTTGGCTGTAACTTTGCATTATCGTAGTCGACACTGGAGTCAGACTCCGTGTCGATATCAGTGTCTATTATTTTGGATAGTGAGCATTGAGAGACTCTGAAGGTCTCTGCGACATAGGGACAGACATGGGTAGATTTCCTGTCTGTTCTCTAATCTTTTGTGCAATAAATTCACCTTAGCACTTAATTACACATATCCAAACAGGTGTCGGCGTTGTCGACGGAGACACCCCTCACACACACATTTTCTCCATCTCCTCCTTAGGGGAGCCTTTTACCTCAGACATGTCGACACACACGTACCGACACACCACACTCAGGGAATGCTCATCTGAAGACAATTCCCCCACAAGGCCCTTTGGAGAGACAGAGAGAGAGTATGCCAGCACACACGCCAGCGCTATTAACCCAGGAATAACACAGTAACTTAATGTTAACCCAGTAGCTGCTGTTTATATTGATTTTTGCGCCTAATTATGTGCCCCCCCTCTCTTTTTACCCTCTTCTACCGTGTATCTGCAGGGGAGAGGCTGGGGAGCTTCCTCTCAGCGGTGCTGTGGAGAAAAAACATGGCGCTGGTGAGTGCTGAGGAAGAAGCCCCGCCCCCTCGACGGCGGACTTCTGTCCCGCTTAAATATACATTTTCTTGGCGGGGGCTCATACATATATACAGTGCCCAACTGTATATATGTGTACTTTTGCCAAAAGAGGTCCATATGCTGCCCAGTGCGCCCCCCCCCCCCCCTGCGCCCTGCACCCTTACAGTGACCGGAGTATGTGAGGTGTGTGGGAGCAATGGCGCACAGCTGTAGTGCTGTGCGTTACCTCAGTGAAGACCGGAGACTTCTGCCGCCGATTTCGAAGTCTTCTTGGTTCTCATGCTCACCCGGCTTCTGTCTTCCGGCTCTGCGAGTGGGACGGCGGCGCGGCTCTGGGATCGGACGACGAGGGTGAGATCCTGTGTACGATCCCTCTGGAGCTAATGGTGTCCAGTAGCCTAAGAAGCAGGACCTAGCTTCAGAGAGTAGGGCTGCTTCTCTCCCCTCTGTCCCACGATGCAGGGAGTCTGTTGCCAGCAGAGCTCCCTGAAAATAAAAAACCTAGCAAAATACTTTCTCACAGCAAGCTCAGGAGAGCTCACTGAAAAGCACCCAGCTCGTCCGGGCACAGATTCAAACTGAGGTCTGGAGGAGGGACATAGAGGGAGGAGCCAGAGCACACCAGAATCTAAATTCTTTCTTAAAGTGCCCATGTCTCCTGCGGAGCCCGTCTATTCCCCATGGTCCTTACGGAGTCCCCAGCATCCACTAGGACGTTAGAGAAATAACATTAAGTAAATTCTGTCTGTCAACATGTTATGATTATGATTTTGTCTATTACACGGACCGTAAATAAATTGAATTGGTCCTGGACCACCAACCCAGGGGCACTCCTGAAAGTACCCGGAGGCACCCCAGGGTGCCGCGGCACACAGTTTAAGAACCACTGACTTAGGGGGTTTATAATTAAGCTAGGTTTGCGTTTAAAAGAAAAATTGTCACTTTAAATCCTGCTGCAAAAAATTGCTGAAAATTGACGACTGCGAGAAATCATAGCTCATTAAATAAGCTTCTTGGTATGTACTTTAAAAAAACTAAAAAATAATAATGGCATTAAAATTAGCCTTTAAAAGTTGACATCACACCATACATAACGTTATTTGTTCACTATGATTGTACGGTCAAATACTATCAGAAACCCCAAATTCTGCTGAGAATGTTAATATTCTCTTTGCTATTTGCCGTTACCCGAGCCTGCATCAGGCGCTTAATCCATTCTACACAATAAGCTGCATGAGGACAAGAAAACAACGGTTTATTGAAAGAAAACAGACAGGTGGCTTTTTGAGGTCTGAGCTAATAAAATCTCTTTTTTAATTCACTTCTTTGTTCCAAGGGAAAGATTATCTGTCCGACTTAAACATAAAGGTATACTCCAGTACAGCTTGTTATAGCTAACAGTTAAATAAATACTCTGATTAGACAAGGAGCTTGGTTTCTTCTCGTGTAAAATTTCCTATTAATAATAGTGTCTATTTAAGACATCTGCTTAAAACCTACAACATTTGTTTAATGGAAAAATTCCAAACATAACTTATTTTTCCCATGAAGCTAGGATAATGGCATTCAGACAGATGTTCCCCAATAGGACGCCATTATTCGGTCAATCGAGGAAATGAGCAGAGCAAGACTCATGTAGAACAGATCGTTGGTTCCCTCCCTCAAGAAAGTTCCGTTAGCTGTGTTGAATTTTAATAGGACAGCAAAATGTAATCCTGGAGATAAGTGATTAAGCTATTACACTGCTGTATAGAAGAGATGCAAACATTTATAAACCTATAGAAAAACCAGTTTCAGGACCGTATGGCTCATCCAGAAACGTGTAGCAAGAAGAAGCTGTTGGTGAAAGAGTTGGACATGGATCCGCTGATCCCGGCAGCTTGCGACCAAGAAACTAATTAATTATACCTCACTAATTAATTAATACTATATAGTGCTGCTCCATCGTTTCATCATTGTTACAAAGACTTATTTAGAAAGGTAAGTTGGAAACTGCAGCAAAGTATATCCAAAAATATATAGAGTCTCCAAGTGCCGCCTTATTTTATTGCGGATACCTATATCTGTATTTATAGGTAACTTTTCCACTTGTTCTCTTTAGTAGTTTTGATGCAGGATGCAGTCGACAGTAACAATGTTAACATTCATAATGTTGACAGGTAACGCGTCAACATTCTCAGATTGTCTACAGGTAAAACAGGCTGGTGGTCACATGTCCGCTAGGACCCCAAAAGACGCAGCAGTCGGCAGGAGAATAAGTCACCGCTGGGCCACTGGGAATAATATGTCGATATTCTAACATGTTGACATTTCATCACTGTATACATGATGAATTTCATACCTAACCCGTTTGATACACTTCTCTTAATGCCACTAATTTGCCCAACATACAAACACAAAACCCACCCCCAATATGCTGGTACTATAAAAAATTATGTCCACTTTAAACTTAAGCTACTTTGGATTATTTAATTTTTTTTATTCCGTAAATGAACACCTTTAACCCGTAGGTGTGTTCCCCGATGATGTATGGAGAAGCTGCATTTTACAGACACAACACAAGTGCATCCAGCTATTTATTCTTTAAAACGAAAACATCAGACCTAATTAAGAGACAACTAAATAATTTATATCCAGGTCTGGTGTAATCACTCATTACTCAGGATGTGATATATTTGTTATCGGCGGTCTGCCAGTATAGAATACATCTTAATAATGTTATCAAATATTTAAGCGCCCTAACCTACTCACATAAGAGGAAATGCCAGTGACATCACATGTCAAATGTGACTTGGTCTGGTATGCGCTGGTTGATGAGAACTGGAGGAGGAAGAACATCTTCCTCATCACCACAGTGCTCTCAAACACATTGGGAAATGCTAGTGGATATAGGGGTCCATGAACAATTGGTTTCATTCCCATATCACACATACGTGTCCACCTGGAAATTGTGCCCTTGGCACAGATGCATGTGCAAATTTCTGGTTCCTACTGCACATGCGCACTAGATAACCATTGATGGTTAGACCCTTGAATGGACACCATGCGATGGTGGTTGTGCCTGCACTATTCTTACGATGGTCTTGCTTAGTTAGGAGGTGTTTTGGCTCTTACTGTTGAGAGTGGGTGCCTTACATAGTGGGGGCAGGTGCTCCAGAGTATATGTTTAGGAGAGACTGAAAAAAAGAAAGAGAGAAGAGAGAGAGAGAGAAGAAAGAAAAAGAGAAAGAAAAAGAGAAAGAAAGAAAGAAAGAAAGAAAGAAAGAAAGAAAGAAAGAAAGAAAGAAAGAAAGAAAGAAAGAAAAAATGCGAGAAAGTAAGAAAGCAAGAAAGAGGGGGAGAAGGGGAGAGGAGGGGGTGAGAGAGAGGGAGAGAAGAGAGTGATGTATGTATATTACAGGAGTTTATGCATTAGAAAAATACTAAAAAGGGGATAAAATAAATACAGCCATGGTATAGCGGTTTTCACATACACTCATCTACTATATGCAATTCCTACATACAGAAATACGGTACACACATTTCAACAATATTAGAAGCTAGAAAAAGGTTCCTGAATTGTAGCTTTAATTGTCCTTCAACTGTATTTGAAGTATGTTCAATGTCCAGGAAAATGGATGCCAGATATTGCTTATCCCCTTTTATGTATTAAACAAATATTACAATACGATCTTAGCCTATTGACCTAAGAAGGTTGAAAAAATAAACACTAGAAGCACGTATCCTTACTTGCTCTGTTGAATAATAATGATTAAAAAAATATAAAATTGCTCAGCTAGAAATTGCATCCTACCTACTAAATAAGCAGATTTCAAATTATTTATTTCCAGATGAAAAAAAGCCTCATTCCCCGCCACCAATAATTGTTCGCATTCCATTGACAGCTTTCTGGAAATTAACAAATATTTCATATTAAATCAGTTTGGAAGGTTCTTTTATGAATATACATAATGGAAAAGACCCCAATTAAATTCCCTACAAAGTGCTGCCATTTTGAGCAACAAATACACATCTGAAAGGTCAGGTGCTGCACTTTCATTGTGGTTGGGGAAAATTAATTACTACCCTGACATATGTCAGAATGAATTTTAAAAGGACTACAGACTTGGGTCGCGGTTGTGGGTTTCTCCCGTTTGTTGGTATGCAAAATCAGATTTTCATCTGCATGAAAATGTATTCATTTATTCCAGAGCCCTTGGATAAATCAGAAAGACTTGTTAGGCTTTGTATCCTATCTGCATCTTGATGAAATCTGAAGACATTACACGTGTTTAGTGGGCCATGAAATAAGTACAGGAAAACACTATTGTGTGGTTTATATTTCAGATAAACAGATAACTTCTTTATAGGATGGATGCTGCAACTTTGGGTACCATGAAGCGTGCCTGAAAATTCCAAGCCAGAGAGAGACGAGTGTTCTCGCCCTAAGTAAGAGGCCAGTAGACTGTATATATACTAGCTGAATACCTGTGCTTCGCTATGGAATTTCAAGTATAATCACAAAGAGGTGAAATGCGCTGGTATTTAAGCAAATTTAAAACTGCTTTTATAATAGGCTCACTTGTGGTAGGATGTTGTTGAGAACTGGTAGCATCAAATTGTCCCTCCATGAAATCGCCCGAGAACACACCAAATCAATAAACAGATTTTATCGTATGGGATTCTGTAGACTCTGTGTTTTATCTTCTGGCCAATGGCATATATCTGTCTGTTGTGTCCTGATGAAGGGGAGTAAGCCTTGAAACATTGACTGGGACAACATTTCATTAACTGCTGAAGTGTGTGTGTGTGTGTGTGTGTGTGTGTGTGTGTGTGTGTGTGTGTGTGTGTGTGTGTGTGTATATACACACACACACATATATATATATATATATATATATATATATATATATATATACACACACACACACATATATATATATATATATATACACACACATATATATATATATATATATATATACACACACACACACTGCTCAAAAAAATAAAGGGAACACTAAAATAACACATCCTAGATCTGAATGAATGAAATATTCTTATTGAATACTTTGTTCTTTACATAGTTGAATGTGCTGACAACAAAATCACACAATAAATTACCAATGGAAATCAAATTTATTAACCCATGGAGGTCTGGATTTGGAGTCACCCTCAAAATTAAAGTGGAAAAACACACTACAGACTGATCCAACTTTGATGTAATGCCCTTAAAACAAGTCAAAATGAGGCTCAGGCTAGTGTGTGTGGCCTCCACGTGCCTGTATGACCTCCCTACAACCCACATAAGTGGCTCAAATAGTGCAGCTCATCCAGGATGGCACATCAATGCGAGCTGTGGCAAGAAGGTTTGCTGTGTCTGCCAGCGTAGTTCCAGAGCATGGAGGCGCTACCAGGAGACAGGCCAGTACATCAGGAGACGTGGAGGAGGCCTTAGGAGGGCAACAACCCAGCAGCAGGCTGCATACAGGACAAACAGTGCCTCTGTTTTCCTAATCCGAGCCGTCCTGGCTACGTAAATTTTTAAGGCCCTGACTACATCAAGGGACTTGGAATCCTCCAAGTCTACCGTGCCACAGGCACCACAATAGGTTGGTTCATATGAAATGATGACACCACCTTAGGCAAAAATTGAGGACGAGTCCTCAACTCAGCTCTATCCACATGGAAAATGAGATAGGGGCTCTTATGAGACAAGGCGGTCAATTTGGACACCCGCCTTGCAGATGCAAGGCTAACAACATGACCACCTTCCAAGTGAGAAATTTTAATTCAACTGTTTGAAGAGGCTCAAACCAGTGAGATTTTAGGAACTGTAACACAACGTTAAGGTCCCATGGTGCCACTGGGGCACAAACGGAGGCTGGATGTGTAGCACTCCCTTTACAAAAGTCTGGACTTCTGGGAGAGAAGCCAATTCCTTCTGAAAAAATATAGATAGTGCCGAAATCTGTACCTTAATGGAGCCTAACTTTAGGCCCATATCCACTCCTGTCTGTAGAAAGCGGAGAAAGCGGCCCAAGTGGAAATCTTCCATAGGAGCATTCTTGGCTTCACACCAAGATACATATTTCCTCCAAATACGGTGATAATGTTTCGCCGTCACCTCCTTCCTAGCCTTTATCAGAGTAGGGATGATTTCCTCCGGAATACCTATTCCAGCAAGGATTCGGTGTTCAACCGCCATGCCGTCAAACGTAACCGCGGTAAGTCTTGGAACACGCAGGGCCCCTGCAGCAACAGGTCCTCCCTGAGAGGAAGAGGCCATGGATCTTCTGTGAGCATCTCCTGAAGATCTGAATACCAGGCCCTTTGAGGCCAATCTGGAACAATGAGTATTGTCTGTACTCTTTTTCGTCTTATGATTCTCAATATTTTTGAGATGAGAGGAAGAGCAGGGAACACATAGACCGACTGGAACACCCATAGTGTTACCAGGGCGTCCACCGCTACTGCCTGAGGGTCCCTTGACCTGGCACAATACCTCCGAAGCTTCTTGTTGAGGCGTGACGCCATCATGTCTTGTTATCTCTGCAAAAACTTCTTGATGAAGTCCCCACTCTCCTGGATGGAGATCGTGTCTGCTGAGGAAGTCTGCTTCCCAGTTGTCCACTCCCGGAATGAATACCGCTGACAGAGCGCTTACGTGATTTTCTGCCCAGCGCAGAATCCTGGTGGCTTCCGCCATTGCCACTCTGCTCCTTGTCCCGCCTGGGCGGTTTACATGAGCCACGGCTGTGACGTCTTATTGAATCAGAACCGGTAGGTCGCGAAGAAGATTCTCCGCTTGTCGTAGGCCGTTGTATATGGCCCTCAATTCCAGGACGTTGATGTGTAGACAAGCCTCCTGGCTTGACCATAGTCCCTGAAAATTTCTTCCCTGTGTGACTGCTCCCCATCCTCGGAGGCTCGCGTCCGTGGTCACCAGAACCCAGTCTTGAATGCCGAATCTGCGACCCTCTAGAAGGTGAGCACTCTGTAGCCACCACAGGAGAGACACCCTGGCCCTGGGGGACAGGGTTATTTTCTGATGTATTTGAAGATGGGACCCGGACCACTTGCCCAGAAGGTCCCACTGAAAAGTCCTTGCATGAAACCTGCCGAAGGGGATGGCCTCGTAGGTCACCACCATTTTCCCCAGTACTCGAGTGCATTGATGTACTGACACTCTTTTCGGTTTTAACAGGTCTCTGACCATGTTCTGGAGTTCCTGGGCTTTTTCCATCGGGAGAAAAACCCTCTTTTGTTCTGTGTCCAGAATCATGCCTAAGAACGATAGCCGAGTTGTAGGAACCAACTGTGACTTTGGTAGATTTAGAATCCAGCCATGCTGTTGCAGCACTCTCAGGGAGAGCGACACACTTTTCTGCAACTGTTCCTTTGATCTCGCTTTTATCAGGAGATTGTCCAAGTACGGGATAATTGTGACTCCTTGCCTGCGCAGGAGCACCATCATTTCCGCCATTACCTTGGTGAAAACCCTCGGGCCGTGGAAAGCCCAAAAGGCAACGTCTGAAACTGGTAATGACAGTCCTGTACAGCGAATCTCAGGTATGCCTGATGAGGAGGATATATGGGGACGTGAAGGTATGCATCCTTTATGTCTAGTGACACCATAAAATCCCCTCCTTCCAGGCTGGAGATAACCGCCCTGAGCGATTCCATCTTGAACTTGAACCTTTTTAAGTACAGGTTTAGGGATTTTAAATTTAGAATGGGTCTGACCGAGCCATCCGGTTTCGGGACCACAAACAGGGTTGAATAGTATCCCTTTCCCTGTTGAATCAGGGGAACCTTGATAATCACTTGCTGTTGACACAGCTTTCGAATTGCAGCTAAAACTATCTCACTCTCTGGAGGAGAAGCTGGTAAAGCCGATTTGAAGAATCGGCGAGGAGGCATGTCTTCGAATTCCAGCTTGTAGCCTTGGGATACAATTTCCGCCGCCCAAGGATCCACGTCCGACTGAACCCAGACGTAGCTGAAAAGTCGAAGACGTGCCCCCACCGGCGCGGACTCCCTCATTGGAGCCCTAGCGTCATGCGGTGGATTTAGTAGAAGCCGGGGAGGACTTCTGCTCCAGGGAACTAGCCATAGCAGGCATTCTTTTCCCTCTACCCTTACCACTGGCAAGGAAGGAAGAGCCCCGACCTCTTCTGGACTTATGCGACCGAAAGGACTGAATCTAATACTGTGGTGTTTTCTTTTGCTGTGGGGGAACATAAGGCAAAAAGGTAGATTTACCCGCGGTAGCCATGGAAACCAGGTCCGTGAGACCTTCCCCAAACAAAACCTCACCCTTGTAAGGCAAAACTTCCATATGCCTTTTTGAGTCGGCATCACCCGTCCATTGGCGGGTCCACAATGCTCGCCTAGCAGAAATCGCCATGGCGTTGGTTCTTGAACCTAGCAGTCCAACGTCTCTCTGAGCGTCTCTCATATATAAGACTGCGTCTTTAATGTGACCTAAGGTCAATAAAATGGTATCCCTATCTAGGGTAACAATATCAGCTGACAAGGTATCTGTCCAAGCTGCTACAGAGCTATAAACCCAAGCCGATGCTATTGCCAGTCTGAGTAAGGCACCCGTATGTGTATATATTGATTTTAAAGTCGTTTCCTGTCTGCGATCAGCAGGATCCTTGAGGGCTGCCGCGTCTGGAGACGGTAGCGCCACCTTCTTGGATAAGCGCGTTAAAGCCTTGTCCACCCTGGGCGAAGATTCCCACCGTATCCTGTCCTGTGCAGGGAAAGGATACGCCATAAGAATTTTTTTGGGAATCTTCTCAGTTTCTTGTCTGGAGATTCCCAAGCCTTTTCAAATAACGCATTCAACTCATGAGATGGGGGAAAGGTTACCTCAGGTTTCTTTTCCTTAAACATATGTACCCTCGTGTCAGGGACAGAGGGGTCATCTGTGATATGTAAAAAATAAGAATTTACTTACCGATAATTCTATTTCTCATAGTCCGTAGTGGATGCTGGGGACTCCGAAAGGACCATGGGGAATAGCGGCTCCGCAGGAGACTGGGCACAAAAGTAAAAGCTTTAAGACTACCTGGTGTGCACTGGCTCCTCCCCCTATGACCCTCCTCCAAGCCTCAGTTAGGATACTGTGCCCGGACGAGCGTACACAATAAGGAAGGATTTTGAATCCCGGGTAAGACTCATACCAGCCACACCAATCACACCGTACAACTTGTGATCTGAACCCAGTTAACAGCATGATAACAGAGGAGCCTCTGAAAAGATGGCTCACAACAATAATAACCCGATTTTTTTGGTAACAATAACTATGTACAAGTATTGCAGACAATCCGCACTTGGGATGGGCGCTCAGCATCCACTACGGACTATGAGAAATAGAATTATCGGTAAGTAAATTCTTATTTTCTCTGACGTCCTAGTGGATGCTGGGGACTCCGAAAAGGACCATGGGGATTATACCAAAGCTCCCAAACGGGCGGGAGAGTGCGGATGACTCTGCAGCACCGAATGAGAGAACTCCAGGTCCTCCTCAGCCAGGGTATCAAATTTGTAGAATTTAGCAAACGTGTTTGCCCCTGACCAAGTAGCTGCTCGGCAAAGTTGTAAAGCCGAGACCCCTCGGGCAGCAGCCCAAGATGAGCCCACTTTCCGTGTGGAATGGGCTTTTACAGATTTTGGCTGTGGCAGGCCTGCCACAGAATGTGCAAGCTGAATTGTACTACAAATCCAACGAGCAATAGTCTGCTTAGAAGCAGGAGCACCCAGCTTGTTGGGTGCATACAGGATAAACAGCGAGTCAGATTTTCTGACTCCAGCCGTCCTGGAAACATATATTTTCAGGGCCCTGACTACGTCCAGCAACTTGGAATCCTCCAAGTCCCTAGTAGCCGCAGGCACCACAATAGGCTGGTTTAAGTGAAAAGCTGAAACCACCTTAGGGAGAAATTGAGGACGAGTCCTCAATTCTGCCCTGTCCGTATGAAAAATTAGGTAAGGGCTTTTATAGGATAAAGCCGCCAATTCTGAGACACGCCTGGCTGAGGCCAGGGCTAACTCTGGACTTCAGGAACTGAAGCTAGTTCTTTTTGGAAGAATATTGACAGGGCCGAAATTTGAACCTTAATGGACCCTAATTTTAGGCCCATAGACAGTCCTGTTTGCAGGAAATGCAGGAAACGACCCAGTTGAAATTCCTCTGTAGGGGCCTTCCTGGCCTCACACCACGCAACATATTTACGCCAAATACGGTGATAATGTTGCACAGTTACATCCTTCCTGGCTTTGATCAGGGTAGGGATGACTTCATCCGGAATGCCTTTTTCCTTCAGGATCCGGCGTTCAACCGCCATGCCGTCAAACGCAGCCGCGGTAAGTCTTGGAACAGACATGGTCCCTGCTGGAGCAGGTCCTTTCTTAGAGGTAGAGGCCACGGGTCTTCCGTGAGCATCTCTTGAAGTTCCGGGTACCAAGTCCTTCTTGGCCAATCCGGAGCCACGAGTATAGTCCTTACTCCTCTCCTTCTTATGATTCTCAGTACCTTGGGTATGAGAGGCAGAGGAGGGAACACATACACTGACTGGTACACCCACGGTGTTACCAGAGCGTCCACAGCTATTGCCTGAGGGTCCCTTGACCTGGCGCAATATCTGTCCAGTTTTTTGTTGAGGCGGAACGCCATCATGTCCACCTTTGGTTTTTCCCAACGGTTCACAATCATGTGGAAGACTTCTGGGTGAAGTCCCCACTCCCCCGGGTGGAGATCGTGTCTGCTGAGGAAGTCTGCTTCCCAGTTGTCCACTCCCGGAATGAACACTGCTGACAGTGCTATCACATGATTTTCCGCCCAGCGAAGAATCCTTGCAACTTCCGTCATTGCCCTCCTGCTTCTTGTGCCGCCCTGTCTGTTTACGTGGGCGACTGCCGTGATGTTGTCCGACTGGATCAGCACCGGCTGACCCTGAAGCAGAGGCCTTGCCTGACTTAGGGCATTGTAAATGGCCCTTAGTTCCAGGATATTTATGTGAAGTGACGTTTCCATGCTTGACCACAAGCCCTGGAAATTTCTTCCCTGTGTGACTGCTCCCCAGCCTCTCAGGCTGGCATCCGTGGTCACCAGGACCCAGTCCTGAATGCCGAATCTGCGGCCCTCTAGAAGATGAGCACTCTGCAACCACCACAGGAGAGACACCCTTGTCCTTGGAGACAGGGTTATCCGCTGATGCATTTGAAGATGCGATCCGGACCATTTGTCCAGCAGATCCCACTGAAAAGTTCTTGCGTGGAATCTGCCGAATGGAATCGCTTCGTAAGAAGCCACCATTTTTCCCAGGACCCTTGTGCATTGATGCACTGACACTTGGCCTGGTTTTAGGAGGTTCCTGACTAGGTCGGATAACTCCCTGGCTTTCTCCTCCGGGAGAAACACCTTTTTCTGTACTGTGTCCAGAATCATCCCTAGGAACAGCAGACGTGTCGTCGGAATCAGCTGCGATTTTGGAATATTTAGAATCCATCCGTGCTGTCGTAGTACTACTTGAGATAGTGCTACTCCGACCTCTAACTGTTCTCTGGACCTTGCCCTTATCAGGAGATCGTCCAAGTAAGGGATAATTAAGACGCCTTTTCTTCGAAGAAGAATAATCATTTCGGCCATTACCTTGGTAAAGACCCGGGGTGCCGTGGACAATCCAAACGGCAGTGTCTGAAACTGATAGTGACAGTTCTGTACCACAAACCTGAGGTACCCTTGGTGAGAAGGGCAAATTGGGACATGGAGGTAAGCATCCTTGATGTCCAGAGACACCATATAGTCCCCTTCTTCCAGGTTCGCTATCACTGCTCTGAGTGATTCCATCTTGAATTTGAACCTTTGTATGTAAGTGTTCAAGGATTTCAGATTTAAAATAGGTCTCACCGAGCCGTCCGGCTTCGGTACCACAAACAGCGTGGAATAATACCCCTTTCCCTGTTGTAGGAGGGGTACCTTGATTATCACCTGCTGGGAATACAGCTTGTGAATGGCTTCCAATACCGCCTCCCTGTCGGGGGGAGACGTTGGTAAAGCAGACTTCAGGAACCGGCGAGGGGGAGACGTCTCGAATTCCAATTTGTACCCCTGAGATACTACCTGCAGGATCCAGGGGTCCACTTGCGAGTGAGCCCACTGCGCGCTGAAATTCTTGAGATGGGCCCCCACCGTGCCTGAGTCCGCTTGTAAGGCCCCAGCGTCATGCTGAGGACTTGGCAGAAGCGGGGGAGGGCTTCTATTCCTGGGAAGAGGCTGTCTGCTGCAGTCTATTTCCCCTTCCTCTGCCCCGGGGCAGATACGAGTGGCCTTTTGCCCGCTTGCCCTTATGGGGGACGAAAGGACTGAGCCTGAAAAGACGGTGTCTTTTTCTGCTGAGAGGTGACCTGGGGTAAAAAGGTGGATTTCCCAGCCGTTGCCGTGGCCACCAGGTCCGATAGACCGACCCCAAATAACTCCTCCCCTTTATACGGCAATACTTCCATATGCCGTTTGGAATCCGCATCACCTGACCACTGTCGCGTCCATAACCCTCTTCTGGCAGAAATGGACAGCGCACTTACTCTTGATGCCAGAGTGCAAATATCCCTCTGTGCATCTCTCATATATAGAAATGCATCCTAAATGCTCTATAGTCAATAATATATTGTCCCTGTCCAGGGTATCAATATTTTCAGTCAGGGAATCCGACCAAGCCACCCCAGCACTGCACATCCAGGCTGAGGCGATTGCTGGTCGCAGTATAATACCAGTATGTGTGTATATACTTTTTAGGATATTTTCCAGCTTCCTATCAGCTGGTTCCTCGAGGGCGGCCGTATCAGGAGACGGTAACGCCACTTGTTTAGATAAGCGTGTGAGCGCCTTATCCACCCTAGGGGGTGTTTCCCAACGCGCCCTAACCTCTGGCGGGAAAGGGTATAATGCCAATAATTTTTTTAGAAATTAGCAGTTTTTTATCGGGGGAAACCCACGCTTCATCACACACCTCATTTAATTCATCTGATTCAGGAAAAACTACGGGTAGTTTTTTCACACCCCACATAATACCCTTTTTTGTGGTACTTGTAGTATCAGAAATGTTCAAAACTTCCTTCATTGCCGTGATCATGTAACGTGTGGCCCTACTGGAAAATACGTTTGTTTCCTCACCGTCGACACTGGAGTCAGTGTCCGTGTCTGGGTCTGTGTCGACCACCTGAGGTAACGGGCGCTTTAGAGCCCCTGACGGTGTTTGAGACGCCTGTACAGGTATTAACTGATTTGCCGGCTGTCTCATGTCGTCAACAGTCTTTTGTAAAGTGCTGACACTATCACGTAATTCCTTCCATAAGACCATCCAGTCAGGTGTCGACTCCCTAGGGGGTGACATCACTAATACAGGCAATTGCTCCGCCTCCATACCATTTTCCTCCTCATACATGTCGACACAACGTACCGACACACAGCACACACACAGGGAATGCTCTGATAGAGGACAGGACCCCACTAGCCTTTGGGGAGACAGAGGGAGAGTTTGCCAGCACACACCAGAGCGCTATACATATACAGGGATAACCTTATATAAGTGTTTTTCCCTTATATAGCTGCTGTATAGATTTATCTGCCAATTTAGTGCCCCCCCTCTCTTGTTTTACCCTGTTTCTGTAGTGCAGGACTGCAGGGGAGAGTCAGGGAGCTTCCCTCCAACGGAGCTGTGAGGAAAAATGGCGCCAGTGTGCTGAGGAGATAGGCTCCGCCCCCTTCTCGGCGGCCATTCTCCCGCTTTTTTATGGAAAAACAGGCATGAGTTAAATGCATCCATATAGCCCAGGAGCTATATGTGATGCATTTTTTGCCCCCTAAGGTGTTTATATTGCGTCGCAGGGCGCCCCCACCCAGCGCCCTGCACCCTCAGTGACCGGAGTGTGAAGTGTGCTGAGAGCAATGGCGCACAGCTGCGGTGCTGTGCGCTACCTTATTGAAGACAGGACGTCTTCTGCCGCCGATTTTTCCGGACCTCTTCTGCTCTTCTGGCTCTGTAAGGGGGACGGCGGCGCGGCTCTGGGACCCATCCATGGCTGGGCCTGTGATCGTCCCTCTGGAGCTAATGTCCAGTAGCCTAAGAAGCCCAATCCACTCGGCACGCAGGTGAGTTCGCTTCTTCTCCCCTTAGTTCCTCGATGCAGTGAGCCTGTTGCCAGCAGGTCTCACTGAAAATAAAAAACCTAAAACTAAACTTTTTTCCAAGCAGCTCAGGAGAGCCACCTAGACTGCACCCTTCTCGTTCGGGCACAAAAATCTAACTGAGGCTTGGAGGAGGGTCATAGGGGGAGGAGCCAGTGCACACCAGGTAGTCTTAAAGCTTTTACTTTTGTGCCCAGTCTCCTGCGGAGCCGCTATTCCCCATGGTCCTTTCGGAGTCCCCAGCATCCACTAGGACGTCAGAGAAATAAGAATTTACTTACCGATAATTCTATTTCTCGTAGTCCGTAGTGGATGCTGGGGACTCCGTAAGGACCATGGGGAATAGCGGCTCCGCAGGAGACTGGGCACAAAAGTAAAGCTTTAGAACTACCTGGTGTGCACTGGCTCCTCCCCCTATGACCCTCCTCCAAGCCTCAGTTAGGATACTGTGCCCGGACGAGCGTACACAATAAGGAAGGATTTTGAATCCCGGGTAAGACTCATACCAGCCACACCAATCACACCATATAACTTGTGATCTAAACCCAGTTAACAGCATGATAACAGAGGAGCCTCTAGAAAAGATGGCTCACTACAGCAATAACCCGATTTTTTTGGTAACAATAACTATGTACCAGTATTGCAGACAATCCGCACTTGGGATGGGCGCCCAGCATCCACTACGGACTACGAGAAATAGAATTATCGGTAAGTAAATTCTTATTTTCTCTGACGTCCTAGTGGATGCTGGGGACTCCGTAAGGACCATGGGGATTATACCAAAGCTCCCAAACGGGCGGGAGAGTGCGGATGACTCTGCAGCACCAAATGAGAGAACTCCAGGTCCTCCTCAGCCAGGGTATCAAATTTGTAGAATTTTACAAACGTATTTGCTCCTGACCAAGTAGCTGCTCGGCAAAGTTGTAAAGCCGAGACCCCTCGGGCAGCCGCCCAAGATGAGCCCACCTTCCTTGTGGAATGGGCTTTTACAGAGTTTGACTGTGGCAGGCCTGCCACAGAATGTGCAAGCTGAATTGTACTACAAATCCAACGAGCAATAGTCTGCTTAGAAGCAGGAGCACCCAGCTTGTTGGGTGCATACAGAATAAACAACGAGTCAGATTTTCTGACTCCAGCCGTCCTGGAAACCTATATTTCCAGGGCTCTGACAACGTCTAGCAACTTGGAGTCCTCCAAGTCCCTAGTAGCCGCAGGCACCACAATAGGTTGATTCAGGTGAAACGCTGAAAACCACCTTAGGGAGAAACTGAGGACAAGTCCTCAATTCCGCCCTGTCCGAATGGAAAATCAGATGAGGGCTTTTACAGGATAAAGCCGCCAATTCTGACACGCACCTGGCCCAGGCCAGGGCCAACAGCATGACCACTTTCCATGCGAGATATTTTAACTCCACATATTTAAGTGGTTCAAACCAATGTGACTTTTGGAACCCAAAAACTACATTTAGATCCCAAGGTGCCACTGAAGGCACAAAAGGAGGCTGTATATACAGTACCCCTTTCACAAACGTCTGAACTTCAGGGACTGAAGCTAGTTCTTTTTTGGAAGAAAATTGACAGGGCCGAAATTTTAACCTTAATGGACCCCCATTTCAGGCCCATAGACACTCCTGTTTGCAGGAAATGTAGGAATCGACCTAGTTGAAAATTCCTCCGTCGGGGCCTTACTGGCCTCGCACCACGCAACATATTTTCGCCAAATGCGGTGATAATGTTTTGCGGTTATATCTTTCCTGGCTTTGATCAGGATAGGAATGACTTCATCCGGAATGCCTTTCTCCTTCAGGATCCGGCGTTCAACCGCCATGCCGTCAAACGCAGCCGCGGTAAGTCTTGGAACAGACAGGGTCCTTGCTGGAGCAGGTCCCTTCTTAGAGGTAGAGGCCACGGATCCTCCGTGAGCATCTCTTGAAGTTCCGGTTACCAAGTCCTTCTTGGCCAATCCGGAGCCACGAATATAGTGCTTACTCCTCTCCATCTTATAATTCTCAGTACCTTGGGTATGAGAGGCAGAGGAGGGAACACATACACTGACTGGTACACCCACTGTGTTACCAGAGCGTCTACAGCTATTGCCTGAGGGTCCCTTGACCTGGCGCAATACTTGTTCTGCTGAGGAAGTCTGCTTCCCAGTTGTCCACTCCCGGAATGAATACTGCTGACAGTGCTATCACATGATTTTCCGCCCAGCGAAGAATCCTTGCAGCTTCTGCCATTGCCCTCCTGCTTCTTGTGTCACCCTGTCTGTTTACGTGGGTGACTGCCGTGATGTTGTCCGAATGGATCAACTCCGGGTGACCTTGAAGCAGAGGTCTTGCTGAGCTTAGAGCATTGTAAATGGCCCTTAGCTTCAGGATATTTATGTGAAGTGATGTCTCCAGGCTTGACCATAAGCTCTGGAAATTCCTTCCCTGTGTGACTGCTCCCCAGCCTCGCAGGCTGGCATCCATGGTCACCAGGACCCAGTCCTGAATGTGCGGCCCTCTAGAAGATGAGCACTCTGCAACCACCACAGGAGAGACACCCTTGTGCTTGGTGACAGGGTTATCCGCTGATGCATCTGAAGATGCGACCCGGACCATTTGTCCAGCAGGTCCCACTGGAAAGTTCTTGCGTGGAATCTGCCGAATGGGATTGCTTCGTAGGAAGCCACCATTTTTCCCAGAACCATTTCATTGATGTACTGAGACTTGGCTCGGTTATAGGAGGTTCCCGACTAGCTCGGATAACTCCCTGACTTTCTCCTCCGGGAGAAACACCTTTTTCTGGACTGTGTCCAGGATCATCCCTAGGAACAGAAGACGAGTCGTCGGAATTAGCTGCGATTTTGGAATATTGAGAATCCAATCGTGCTGCCGCAACACTACCTGAGATAGTGCTACACCGACCTCCAACTGTTCCCTGGATCTTACCCTTATCAGGGAATCGTCCAAGTAAGGGATAACTAAAATTCCCTTCCTTCGAAGGAGAATCATCATACGGCAACGTCTGAAACTGATAGTGACAGTTCTGTACCATAAACCTGAGGTACCCTTGGTGAGAAGGGTAAATTGGGACATGAAGGTAAGCATCCTTGATGTCCCGAGACATCATGTAGTCCCCTTCTTCCAGGTTCGCAATCACTGCTCTGAGTGACTCAATCTTGAATTTGAACCTCCGTATGTAAGTGTTCAAGATTTTAGATTTAGAATCGGTCTCACCGAGCCGTCCGGCTTCGGTACCACAACAGTGTGGAATAATACCCCGTTCCCTGTTGCAGGAGGGGTACCTTGATTATCACCTGCTGGGAATACAGCTTGTGAATGGCTTCCAAAACTGCCTCCCTGTCAGAAGGAGACATCGGTAAAGCCGACTTTAGGAAACGGCGAGGGGGAGACGTCTCGAATTCCAATTTGTACCCCTGAGATATCACCTGAAGGATCCAGGGGTCTACTTGCGAGTGAGCCCACTGCGCGCTGAAATTCATTGAGACGGGCCCCCACCGTGCCTGATTCTGCTTGTAAAGCCCCAGCGTCATACTGAGGGCTTGGCAGAGGCGGGAGAGGGCTTCTGTTCCTGGGAACTGGCTGATTTCTGCAGCCTTTTTCCTCTCCCTCTGTCACGGGGCAGAAATGAGGAACATTTTGCCCGCTTGCCCACGAAAAGACTGCGCCTGATAATACGGCGTCTTCTTATGTTGAGAGGCGACCTGGGGTACAAACGTGGATTTCCCAGCTGTTGCCGTGGCCACCAGGTCTGAAAGACCGACCCCAAATAACTCCTCCCCTTAATAAGGCAATACTTCCAAATGCCGTTTGGAATCCGCATCACCTGACCACTGTCGTGTCCATAACCCTCTACTGGCAGAAATGGACAACGCACTTAGACTTGATGCCAGTCGGCAAATATTCCGCTGTGCATCACGCATATATAGAAATGCATCTTTTAAATGCTCTATAGGCAATAATATACTGTCCCTATCTAGGGTATCAATATTTTCAGTCAGGGAATCCGACCACGCCAACCCAGCACTGCACATCCAGGCTGAGGCGATTGCTGGTCGCAGTATAACACCAGTATGTGTGTAAATACATTTTAGGATACCCTCCTGCTTTCTATCAGCAGGATCCTTAAGGGCGGCCATCTCAGGAGAGGGTAGAGCCCTTGTTCTTACAAGCGTGTGAGCGCTTTATCCACCCTAGGGGGTGTTTCCCAACGCACCCTAACCTCTGGCGGGAAAGGATATAATGCCAATAACATTTTAGAAATTATCAGTTGTTATCGGGGGAAACCCACGCATCATCACACATCTCATTTAATTTCTCAGATTCAGGAAAACTACAGGTAGTTTTTCCTCACCGAACATAATACCCCTTTTTGGTGGTACTCGTATTATCAGAAATGTGTAAAACATTTTTCATTGCCTCAATCATGTAACGTGTGGCCCTACTGGAAGTCACATTTGTCTCTTCACCGTCGACACTGGAGTCAGTATCCGTGTCGGCGTCTATATCTGCCATCTGAGGTAACGGGCGCTTTAGAGCCCCTGACGGCCTATGAGACGTCTGGACAGGCACAAGCTGAGTAGCCGGCTGTCTCATGTCAACCACTGTCTTTTATACAGAGCTGACACTGTCACGTAATTCCTTCCAACAGTTCATCCACTCAGGTGTCGACCCCCTAGGGGGTGACATCACTATTACAGGCAATCTGCTCCGTCTCCACATCATTTTTCTCCTCATACATGTCGACACAAACGTACCGACACACAGCACACACACAGGGAATGCTCTGATAGAGGACAGGACCCCACTAGCCCTTTGGGGAGACAGAGGGAGAGTTTGCCAGCACACACCAGAGCGCTATATATATACAGGGATAACCTTATATAAGTGTTTTTCCCCTTATAGCTGCTGTATTTTTAATACTGCGCGTAATTAGTGCCCCCCTCTCTTTTTTTAACCCTTTCTGTAGTGTAGTGACTGCAGGGGAGAGCCAGGGAGCTTCCCTCCAACGGAGCTGTGAGGGAAAATGGTGCCAGTGTGCTGAAGAGATAAGGCCGCCGAGAAGGGGGCGGAGCCTATCTCCCGTTTTTCTGTGTATTCTGGCAGGGGTTAAATTCATCCATATAGCCCAGGAGCTATATGTGATGCATTTTTTTGCCATCCAAGGTGTTTTTATTGCGTCTCAGGGCGCCCCCCCCCAGCGCCCTGCACCCTCAGTGACCGGAGTGTGAAGTGTGCTGAGAGCAATGGCGCACAGCTGCAGTGCTGTGCGCTACCTTGTTGAAGACAGGACGTCTTCTGCCGCCAATTTTCCGGACCTCTTCTGTCTTCTGGCTCTGTAAGGGGGCCGGCGGCGCGGCTCTGGGACCCATCCATGGCTGGGCCTGTGATCGGTCCCTCTGGAGCTAATGTCCAGTAGCCTAAGAAGCCCAATCCACTCTGCACGCAGGTGAGTTCGCTTCTTCTCCCCTTAGTCCCTCGATGCAGTGAGCCTGTTGCCAGCAGGTCTCACTGAACATAAAAAACCTAAAACTAAACTTTTCACTAAGCAGCTCAGGAGAGCCACCTAGTGTGCACCCTTCTCGTTCGGGCACAAAAATCTAACTGAGGCTTGGAGGAGGGTCATAGGGGGAGGAGCCAGTGCACACCAGGTAGTTCTAAAGCTTTACTTTTGTGCCCAGTCTCCTGCGGAGCCGCTATTCCCCATGGTCCTTACGGAGTCCCCAGCATCCACTAGGACGTCAGAGAAACATCTTTTATTGCAATAATCATATAATGAATGCTTTTGGCCACCCTTGGGTGTAACCTCGTATCATCGTAGTCGACACTGGAGTCAGTATCCGTGTAGGTATCAGTGTCTGCTATTTGGGATAGGGGACGTTTTTGAGACCCCGAAGGGCCCTGTGACACCGTCAAAGCCATTGATTGACTCCCTGTATTATTCCTGGACTCTGCTTTGTCTAATCTCTTATGTAACAAAGTCACATTTGCATTTAAAACATTCCACATGTCCAACCAATCATGTGTCTGCGTTGCAGACGTAGACCCTACAATCATCTGCTCCACCTCCTCTTTAGACGAGCCTTACGCTTCAGACATGCCGACAGACGTGTACAGACACCCCCACACACACAGGAATATATTTATATGGAGACAGTTCCCCAATAAGGCCCTTTGGAGAGACAGAGAGAGAGTATGCCAGCACACACCCAGCGCCTACTAACACTGGAAACAAAATCCCCAGATAAACAGCGCTTTTATTTAATCACATGTATATATCTATACGCTCACTGCGCCTTACAAGTGCCCCCCCCCCCCCTCTTTTTTGCCCTGTGTCACCGTATTCAGCAGGGGAGAGTCTGGGGAGCCAGCTTCTCTGCAGTGTGCTGTGGAGAAAATGGCGCCGGTTAGTGCTGTGGGATCAAGCTCCACCCCCTCAGCGTCGGGCTTCGGTCCCGCTCAATTTTTCAATACTGGCTGGGGATATTAATATATATTGCCTCCGTAGCCTATATATATTGCCTTTTAGCCAGTCCTAGAGGTTTATTATTGCTGCCCAGGGCGCTCCCCCTGTGCCCTGCACCCATCCGTGCCTGCAGTGTGTTGTGTGTGGGAGCAATGGCGCGCAGAGAAGATCTGAAGTCTTCTGCCGCCTTTGAAGTCTTCTTTCTTCTTATACTCACCCGGCTTCTATCTTCCAGCTCTGTGAGGAGGACGGCGGCGCAGCTCCGGGACGAACGGCGAGGGTGAGACCTGCGTTCTGACCCTCTGGAGCTAATGGTGTCCAGTAGCCTAAGAAGCAGAGCCTATCACTTAAGTAGGTCTGCTTCTCTCTCCTCAGTCCCACGATGCAGGAAGCCTGTTGCCAGCAGTGCTCCCTGAAAATAAAAAACCTAACAAAATTCTCAGGAGAGCTCCCCTGTAATGCACCCAGTCTCCTCTGGGCACAGGATCTAACTGAGGACTGGAGGAGGGGCATAGAGGGAGGAGCCAGTGCACACCCATTCTAAAGTTCTTTATCGTGCCCATGTCTCCTGCGGAGCCCGTCTATACCCCATGGTCCTTACGGAGTCCCCAGCATCCTCTAGGACGTAAGAGAAATAAAGGGAACACTTAAACAACACAATGTAACTCCAAATCAATCACACTTCTGTGAAATCAAACTGTCCACTTAGGAAGCAACACTGATTGACAATCAATTTCACATGCTGTTGTGCAAATGGAACAGACAACAGGTGGAAATTATAGGCAATTAGCAAGACACCCCCAATAAAGGAGTTGTTCTGCAGGTGGTGACCACAGACCACTTCTCAGCTCCTATGCTTTCTGGCTGATGTTTTGGTCACTTTTGAAAGCTGGCGGTGCTTTCACTCTAGTGGTAGCATGAGACGGAGTCTACAACCCACACAAGTGGCTCAGGTAGTGCAGCTCATCCAGGATGGCACATCAATGCGAGCTGTGGCAAGAAGGTTTGCTGTGTCTGTCAGCGTAGTGTCCACAGTATGGAGGCGCTACCAGGAGACAGGCCAGTACATCAGGAGACGTGGAGGAGGCCGTAGGAGGGCAACAACCCAGCAGCAGGACCGCTACCTCCGCCTTTGTGCAAGGAGGAACAGGAGGAGCACTGCCAGAGCCCTGCAAAATGACCTCCAGCAAGCCACAAATGTGCATGCGTCTACTCAAATGATGAGAAACAGACTCCATAAGGGTGGTATGAGGGCCCGACGTCCACAGGTGGGGGTTGTGCTTACAGCCCAACACCGTGCAGGGCGTTTGGCATTTGCCAGAGAACACCAAGATTGGCAAATTCGCCACTGGCGCCCTGTGCTCTTCACAGATGAAAGCAGATTCTCAC